>NW_026534330.1:12310867-12722553 GCF_026225885.1 Hylaeus anthracinus | reverse complement strand
TGTGTGTGTGTGTGTGTGTGTGTGTGTGTGTGTGTGTGTGTGTGTGTTGTTAGGTTTCTCCAGAAGCAGTTAATTAAATACTTATGGTACTGGCGTGTATTAATCTATGCTGGTGCAGACAGACAGGCGTATATGGCACGTTGAGTTTCCTTTTTTCCCCCAACAATCTCCAACCAAGTTAGAAAAATAGATGAGAGCAGCCGTCGTACAAATAACGCGAATTCGCGACGGTTCGACTGGTCCGTTGATGTTCAACTTATATTCGTTATGCAAGGAAAAGTCGTTCACACCGCGATTGGATCTAGAAATGAGCAAAATCTCCAATTGGATATCATAATCAACGAATAAAAGACAAGCTACAGTCGCTCCATTCCTCTTCGAATAAATATCGATTATAAAATCTCAAGTATAGGTAGAATGAAATATTTGACCGCACTACGAAATAGGTATAAAATTGTGAATGGTAGAACGAAATATTCCCCAAGTGAACGAACAAAAGTTTCGATCGTATAACACAGGACTGGATCACTGGTCGTTGCTTTTTATTCGTTGTCCAATATTCGAATAAAACCTTGCCCATTTCTAAACTGAGATGCGCGAATCGCTTCCGCGTTTCGGGCAGGGCCGTGTCGCCCGGCGCCAACGATTCTGGCGACAGGGTGAACAGCATAAATCAATGTCCCGAACGCGTGTAATAGTAACTGGCTCATGCAGAGTCGATGTGGTAACGCTGGTTTCAAGAAAAGCAAATTCGACTGGGGAAACTACGCCCAGGAATTTTTCAAAGCTTTCTCAGCGAGCTGTCTAATGAATTCTCAGACGACGACATTCTCAATATCCAGAGGGATTTTATTGGATATTTCAAAGCAGAGCTCTGCATTCCTTTGGGAATTTTTGTCAGCGGATTACGCGTCATAATAAGTTTTTAGACGAAGTCTATTTAGGTTTTCATAGATAATTTAAATCATTGCCGCAATTCCTTAGCAGAGTAGCCAAGGAATTTTCAGAAATTAATATTTGTACTCTTCTATTTTTTGAAGTTTCCTGAGGGTGTCTAATCATCATAATTCCATCATCCAACTAGTTTCCACGAATTTTTCAAAGCTTGCTCGATAGACTACCTAACATATTCTCAGACAACGAAGCTCCAAAATGCGCAGCACGCTTTTAGTGGATGTTCCAAGCCAAAGTACCGGTACACCTTTCACGAATTTTTTAGATATTCCACGCGAGGCTACCTAACGAACCCCCAGACTGTTTCAGACCTAGAACCATACACGTTTTCCGCCAAGTGAAAGAGATCGACCTATGCGATACGAGGGTTTAATCGCGTGGAGGATTCGAGGAAAAGTAACCATTCCAAATCGAACCAAAGACCCTTTCACCCTCAACTATCGACTGCAACGATGTATTCCTTGCTCGCGTAGATCGATTGGAACACTCTCGAAAAGAAGCACGACCGCGAGAAACTGTCTGAAAGCGCAAGCTTTCCGCCACCCCCGCGGAGTGACCAATCCACCCAGCCGAAATGCACCTCGACTTACGAACTCTCCAAGTGGTTATCGCGCGGCTCTTCCTGATCACGAGGACGCGGTATCTCCTAGGCAAAATCTTTGGAACTTTGCACAAATCTAACAGAGTTGGGCAGTTGTTACTTTGAGATTACTTGTATATAAAAAATTAATTCCTGAAGATCTGACGACGAAGTAAACGCAGGTTTTAAATAATTCTCACGGACGAGCTCCGTTTAATAAATTTTGAATTACAAAGTATATTACACAGAGCTCGCCAGGAGTATTTTAATTATTACTACTCGATGCATATTTATAATAATCGCACGCAATTATCAGTTTTATTAGAAATCGGTAAACTTTTTAGAGTGGTGCCTGATTCCTCGCGATTACTAATTGCCCGGTAATTATAATCGAAGATCACACTTTGCCCAACACTGCCGTCTGGTCGTTTATTCCGTGAAACTTTTCCCCTTCCTTTAGAAATGGAGAACTCCCGAGTCGACGAAGCGTGTGCTCTTTCGTCGCATCTTTCTAGCGACGCCGCGTTAGAATCCGATTACTTCCCAAGCGTTATAATTATACTTCACGAGGATGCTCGGGTTGTTGCGATTGACGTGCTTTTCCGCGACGCTTTCGAACGTATTTATACGTCGGATGCGTCGGCGGTTTCAGTCATACACGAAAATAGAGAGCGACGCTGTTGGAATCGAGACAGAATCGAACGAGCAGGCGTCGTGGAGTTGACGAGGAACATCCATCGTGGTGTCCATCGGATTTTCATGAAACTTCGTATGTTTTCGGGGCGGGCCGAAAATAAGGAACACGAAGGTCTTCAAAATTGTCGATAGAAGGAAGTTAAGGTTTTCTAAATAGGTGTTTATAATATATAGTTTTCTAAATATGACAAATTACATGGGAGATTAGGTTATTACTAGAATTTACTATAGTTCGTTTATCTGTATCCAATATTTTCGAAGATCAAAAGGCTCAAGCTTTGGAGGGTAGGTTTCATCCCTTAAATATAAGACCCCAAGGTTAACAAAAATACGTATCAGCGTCTAAAGTCTAGTTCCCTCACCGAGACTAACTCCAACCGTTCCATACTTTATCAAACCTGAAAGTTTCATGAAAATCAAATGACGGTTCGACAGGTTCCTCGGTAGACTCGCAGAGAATCGAAGAAAACTCGACGCCACGCGTTTGGACAGGCTTCCAGGTCCGCGACTACGCGTTTGGACGAGGAACGAGAGTATGACCAACGCGGTTGTCGCATCGTAGCGTGGTCTGATGACGACTAACCCTGGCCAAGTCGAGCGTGTTCGATCCCGATGCGCGGTCGTAAGGTAGAGTTGCGCGCGTTGAGGGTAGGGAAACGTCGACGATTCCGCGGGGATTCTTGCAGGGTGGCGACCAACCGACTTGCCACAATGGAGGGCAGCTGTGTGCAGTCGGGGAACGACAATCGTCCCTGGGTATCTGGACAAACGTATCGCGTGGACGGCCTGCACAACCACCGCCGTCGCCCCTGCACGAGCATTCCTCGGCTCGGGAGGGTTGCAAGGGCGGAGGCATCCAGCAGGGCAGCTGGAACTCTGCTCTGACCTTGCGGGCCAACCCCCTCTCTCTTCAGTGAGACACCACTGGCCAACACTGTAACAGAGAGAGAGCGAGAGAGCGACAGAGGGAATATGGGTTGGTAGTCGATTAGCGTGCGAGGGAAAATGAAAAGAACAGAGGGATAGATCCCTTTCGGTGCGTTCACAACGATCTTGCCCAACATTTGCATACACCGAGACATCGATCATCGCGTCACACGATTGCTTCCGGCAACTGCGCGCAAGAGTCGAGACTAGGGTTGCCAGATTGATGTTTCGAAGAGAAATCTGACCCTTTCGTGCATTCGTTCGATGTTACGGGTTTTATATAGCTGGAAGGGTAGTTTCCCGTGCGTTCTTTACAGCAGATCGAAACAGAAACATGATCGAACAGAGAGCGACTGAATAAAAAAAACAAATGACTCGTTCGTTGCGAAAGTGGTTCAAGTCCATCTTCTTTTAATTCGAGATGCAAAAGGTTACGATAGGCGATGGGGTGTGATCAAGGTCTTCAAAATAATCGTGGCGACAATAATTCCACTACGTCTTCACATTCTCTCCGTGTAAGGTCACTCGTGTTTGTGGATTCACACAATTTCACAACAGAACTCAAATCAACGCAGAAACTCCATTTTCCAAAAAGATGGACTTACACCATCCCATACAAAAAAAAGACTCAAACATCCTTCGGAGACTCCATTTCACCTTAAAAAAATTCTAAAAAATAAGATACGCGATCTCGATCCACAAGTAATGGACCAAACCGCGAGCTTTTCGATTCTCGTTCGTGAAACATGCATTTGAATTCGAGCTAGACTTTTTTCCCAGCACAGCTTCGACGCCGAATTAAAATTTCAATCTGTCAACCACTGATCCACAAGCGAGAACGAGAGGCCCAGCGGAGGGAAACGCTAAACTACGAAAAGGGGATGCTGAAACTGGGATAAAGAAGGTCGGGGATGCTAACCGCTCTATCTCTCGGTCCTCTCTTTCTCTCTCTCTCTCTCTCTCTCTCTCTCTCTCTCTCTCTCTCTCTCTTTCTTTCTCTCTTTCTCTCTCACTCTCTCATTCCCGCGCCTCTGGATCTGTTTGGCTTCCCGATGCACGCTGGGGAGAAACGCAGCCGTATGGGTGTGTATTCAATGAAACAACCGTGCAACTGTCATACATAGAAGCTGTTTCGGGACGCTAGTTTTCCCTCTCGACGATTCTGCGACGACGAGCACTAACCCTCCGGATGTTTTCCACTCGCTCGCAGCCAGGTGATACGCTGCATTGACGGGTCGGTGAGATTCGAACGTACATACGCGGCTAAACGTTAGCGCGTGCCCCAGAAAACATCCCTTGGTTCGTTTATTTGAGAAAAGTAACGAGAAGTTACCGCTTGATTCGCGGGTCTGCTGGGATTTTCAGAGATTAGATTCTATTGATAGAACGTTATCCAAGGTGAAACTGTACAGAATGTAAATGAAATTGAGAAGCCTAATCCGAAGACGAATGTACAAAATATTGAATTCTTTTTAATATGAAACTCTCTCATAACGCTCTCATAAAAAAAAATGTATCGCACATTTTCGAGTAGTTTGTTTCTATAGAACAACCTATCGCAACGTCGGTTACCTCGCAGAAACGATTAAAATTATAGCATTTTCGACGACAGAGAAGTCACCAACTAGGAAGTCCTCGAACTATCGAGAGTCACGGAAAATGGAAGGGTCGAACGGGCCGACCGAAGTAAATTTAGACGTTTCTATTCGTTCGAGTGCTTTCTGGTAGTCTATTACTTTTTAATGGGCCGAAAATACATCGCTGCAGTTCCGTTCAGAATTTGCGCGAAAATGAATGGCGATATGCTAAATATAATTCCACCTTCTCATGCCTGGAACCTATAAATTTGCGTGGTACTTGCAAAAGTTGGTGTCGGGTATAACGTATCATTTCGCCCGTGTCAAAGGAACGTCGGGCTGCCTAGAACCAATAACTAACGTTGATTGATCGCGCAACCACACCCGGATGAGAAGAACGATGGCGTTGGCACAAACGTAAACAGCACGGGCACGAAACGAAAGAGAAAAAATCCAAAGATTATAACGGACAACGCCGCTCGTAACAAATACTGATGACTCTTCGTTCAGAAATATGTAAAAAAGAAAAACAGAGAAAACTTTTATCGTGCTTCGTTCTTTAAAGAATAATTAGTTCTCCTTTCCATCTATTTTTCGACCAACGCTATCCTTGTAATTCTACAAATTATATTTGAGTAGAACTTTAAACAAATTTGCGTTTCCTTCGCGCGGATAAGTCCAGGATACTCGAATAAATATCGCGTTGTTTTCCCAAGACGAAACTTCGCACGGGAAAAATTCACTGTACATTCGCTGCTACTTATTTTTTCTTTTTTCTTTTTTTTTTACGAAGAATCATCCTCTTGGAGTGGACCATCTGTTCCATCGGACAGCTAGTACGACACTAACCTATGCTGAACACGAACACGCCCGTAACGGCGGAACCGAATAAGACAAGCGTTTCTCAGCGGAGGTGAATTGTGCGTTTAAATCTGAATTTCATATTATCTGAACGTTTTAGTGTGCAAACATTCAGTTTGCGCAAACCGTGGACTCCGAATCCCCTGGGCGTAAGGGTAATACCAGCCATTTAAATAATTCGAGATTCAAATGACGCGGGGAATTCTAAGAAGATTAGCAATCATTAAATGCTGTATTAAGTCTGGTTAAATTATTATCGAAAACTGGAATAAAGCTGGCACGCGCGTTTAAGCGCTGAACACGGAAAGGTGTCTTCTTCTTGCGAACACAGCAATTTAGTTTGCTCTTAACGAACGAAAGTTTACTTCCACTGGAGTTTCAATTTCTCAGTGTATATGAAAATACTTCGTTCTAGAATTCTAGATAAATTTTGTACTCGAAGAGTAGCGAATAACAAGTCGTGTGTCTTCCATTTCCAACTCCAAACTTTCTTCTCTTTCGATTAAACGGAATTTAGTTCTCTTTCTCGTAGGCTCCAATTTTTATAGCACCATCGAAAAAAAAACGGGGATCGATGCTGAAGAACCTAGCATAATTGGAACGATCCTAATCGTTAACATCCGAAACTACAGATTGCAAAAACACCATACTTGAGGCACGTCGCTCGGGAAACGTATGTGCTCGCAGTCGGCGAAGTTCAGGAAAGTTTTCCCGCTCGGCGGAAAAATCCTCGCGATGTACGCGCCGCAGCCGCGGCGAATAATTTTCACGAGAGGATCTCGAGGACTTGCGTACACGAAACTCGGTCGTCGAGCTATCCCGAGTGTTGTTCATAACACAAAAAAAATTGTAGAAAAAGCAAACACTCGAACCGGACCGTCTGTCGCGCACGCGAAACGTTACACGCGGCTCCTGTTACAGATGAACAGCGAACTGTTGGATGCAGACGCAGCGAACTTCAATTGAGTCGTTTGTTGTAACAGTGGCATGGAATGCATTTATTATATTTGATGTGTGAAGTATTTGGCGTGGACTATGCTTTCGAATATTAATGGCGAGTGCATTTATTAGATGCTACATGATTTTTGTTTGTGCTTCGAAAGAGAAATTTTATCGTGATTATTTGTATATTGATGAATTAATTACTATTTACTCTAAATATAGCCTGTAAGGCTCTTGAACTGAAATTGTACGTTGATTATTTGTACGTTCATGAATTAATTACTATTCACTCTAAATAATGACGGAGTCTGTAAGGCTGTTGTGTTCTATTGTGCGACCAAGAAAGAACAAATTCAATCGTGCTGTTATTATACAGGCAGAGCTATAAATATTCGTACCCTTTATGTCTATTGAAGAAATTTGTTTAAATTTATTTACTGAATTTCTCAAAAGTTTTTGAAATCTAGGCGTCCATCTTGGTTTTATATCTTTTATTTTATAGAGTTATTTCTACCGAGCTTCCAAAGAAAAAAGCTTGTGTTGCTATCCAACAATTAAACACGAATTTCATAGAAGTGGACTTGAAAGTTACAATAGGTTTAATAGGTCAAAGCGTTTAATTAATACAGTACCATGAGAACATTGACGGGACTTATAAGTAAATAAAGGGTTAAATGATAGGTTTGATGTTTCCAAGTGAATGTTTCTATACATATGTCGATGTATGTATTAGGTGGACTGGAAAGTAATGTCGTTTTTGCAATTTTAAATACTTGTCTATCACTCATCAGGTCATTGATTTTTATCGATCTGGCATTGAAAATTTGCACACTAGTGAAACTTCTTCAATAGGCATAGAGGATCCGAGTATTTATGGTATTGACCGTATATAGCGTTATAAGAACAGCAATATTCGTGGATTTAATTAGATAGGCAACGGAGAGTCTGTACCACTTTGAAGTTCATTCAGTGAGGAACTGTCAGAGAAGATGCAGTACACTCCTGCTTAAGCGATGCTGAGCAGTCTCGTTCTTCTAAGATAGTCAGGTGACCGAACTTCAAAGCGGTGCAGCTTCGATCAAGAACCACCACTGCCTATCTAGCGTCACGTCACTGCCATAACAAATGTCTCAATTGTCCCCAGATATCCTGTCTTCCTTGGCGCGATTTCGAAGGAACGCTTCGCGGAATTGAGGCAAGTTCTGACGAGCTCTCCCGAGGTAGCCTTTGGCAGACAACTTCGAGAAACAATCCGGGAACGTCTCCGTCGTCGGCTAAGCTAAAGCGGTGTTTCGATCGCGAACGGAAAAATGAAAGCCTCTTGTCGCGTGCTCGGGAAAACGAAACTCTTTGCAGTGGCTACACCTCTGCTCGGTGATCCTCTTATTGAGCAACCCAGTCAACTCCTGCTACGGCCATTCATCCGCGAACCTCGGCCCTGTAATAAGGGCGAGAAGATATGCCTTTAAGAAGCTTATCGTGAAAAGGACCACCCCTCTCGAACAGGAGTTTCTTGGTCTACTACCCCTTTCGTCCCAACCCCCGACAAGTCTCTCCAGCCTCTCTTCAACTGCCACCCCGAGAATATTAAACAACCGATAGCCTCGCGAAGCGTGGAGAACCATAATACGCTGTTTCGTCCTCGAAGCCGCTTTGTTCGAGATCGATGGTTACGCGATGGAAACCGAAGAAGTGATTTTCCAGGCGGAAGTAATTGTATCGACGGGAAACGGAACAAAAGGTGTTCGCCAGGATGAAAACGTGGACGACGTTCGAAAGAAAAGTATCGACGCAGAGGGCGAATGGTTTGCATAATTTCGCACGCTAATCGATTCGACGGACAAGTGCTCGGTTAGAGGTTATTTTCAGTTTTGAGTGGCGAAACTTCGGGATCCTCGGTTAACTCGAAAGCAGGGTAAGTGGCGATTTTTGACTCGAGCTGGAATTCCACGAGTAAAACGAATGGGGTAGAGTGAGAGTGAAAGGACGAGCAAGCCAACAAGACTCGATTTACAAGGTGGATCTACAAATTTTTATTTTCACCTAACAATTCTTGAGGAAACAAACAATGGAAAAATTCGATAACTCGCGTAAAAATAATCGTTCCGAAGGGAGAATTGTTTTACAAGGGGATTATATTAGTTAGTCCGTCGATACCCTGTACAAACGGAATGGGCATTGAAATTGGAGAACGCTTCGCGCTTAAATGACGGGTTCGCAATTCTGTTGTCGGTGAATTCGGAACGGTGTTTCGCGAAGCCTGGGCGAAATCAATTATCATTATGGAAGATCGATCGCAACAACCCGTCGCACCCAGGAAAATAGACTGCCTTGTCGTAACGGTTGCTTCTAAATAGAATAGCTCCGAATGGGACAGAAGTACTTGGCGTTATTGGAATTGAAATTTAATGAGGATCCGAGCACTCTACATTTTAGGTGTAGCGGGTGTCACTGCGAGCTAGCACCTCGTAGAACTTTCTCGCTTCAAAGCTTAAGGGAAAGACGTTTTATACGGGAGGAAAATGCAAAACGCTCGTAGAACGTTCGATCAAACTTTGGAACAGTGTCCCGGAAAGTGGAAGGTTAATCGCGCGTGACAGAGACCATGGACCCTCGAGATACTCCAGAGATGAAATCTGTTCTCTTTTTCTCTAACAGAATGATTCCTGTTCAAGATTATCTCCAGACGTACCCCAAGTTCCCCGCCGCGTCAACCACAAATCCCTCGGAAAGACGGTAACAAGTTTCATTAGAGAGAGATACCAACGGAAAGAATGAAAACACGTCGTAAAAAAGACTGGCAATTTAACGAAGGGACAATATTGTACCTGGCGGGATTTCCCGACAATAAGAAAAATGAAGATGATATTTAAAGCGGTAACTTAAAGTGGCTCACCGGGTATACCCAACCAGCTCAACCAACGGCGTGAGAAAAATAAAAAGGAGCAACGATGGCTCTTTCGAAGGAAATCGATCGACCCCCCACGAGGACGGGGGTGGAAGCGCAAGACGCGCGACAAAAAGAATAATTACGCTAATGAAGGGAGGGCGGCGTAATTAAATGCAACGGCTGCCGAACCGATGGCCCGTGTCGTCACGGACGAACTCAAAACGGTGAAACGCTTTTTATCGTTAACCGTGAAACGCCCTTTGACCAAGACCAGGAGAAAGTCGCGTAACGTTAATTTCCATTTGCAGTCTCTCCAGCGTTACGAGTCTACTAATGCACGAACCCACCGATTCTCTGGCACCGTTAAAGGTCGGCGGACACGAAGTAACTCGAGATGTGACAACGTGTCCCGTCGGACGACGCCGACGCCCGGAGACGCCGGGAGATTCCTTCCTTAGTGTCGTGGGAAATTCATGAAATTAATCAAGGTGCCGCGAAGAACGGATAGTTAAAGCGCAGGTGAAACAGACACGCGAGTTGTATCGTTTAAGTGAACGACTTTTCCTTCGAGAACTGCTGGGAACGCCCCTAAGTGGAAATTCGGATTCAGTGATCAGAGTTTAACGCAAATAGCGTCGCTATCGCGTCTGAACCAGGCTAGTAGCTTTCGAGCATAGTAGATTGGTCATCTTCGATGAACAGAGAGAGTCCTCTTCGGTTTTTCGATCTAAAACTTGGTTTTCGAGATAGGAGCAGTCCAGGTTTCTATGCTAACACTTATCTGCTTGTATCTCGGAGCTTTGGATCGCAAGGAACATTTTTATTAACCCTTTGCGCACGAAAGGAGCGCCGATGCGGCGCCCGGCCGATTTGAACTGTCAACTCGAGCGGCGCTGCTGCGGCGGCCGAGTGATTTGAAGTCTTAAATAGTGGCGTAAGCTTTTTATGGGGGCATGGAAATTTCCCTGATTAATTCATACCTAACATTTCTAGAACACTATCATTCTATTAGCCATTGATATCCACTGAAAATAGCCAAAATACAATTCTCAAAAGCTATGAACCGAATTAAAACTCTCTTAATCGTTTTAATAGCATTGCTACGGGCGAGTAAACACCTCAGGGGCGATCTTTCCAACTCCTCGCATCAGCTACGATTCATTCCTAATTTTCGGACCAGTTCAAGTGCGCAATTGGCGTCTCTTGCGCGTACGTCAGTCGCGAAATCCGCTTATCCATCAATGCACAAGGAGAAATCGATACGAGCGGCGCACATTGTTTGCGAGCGATGCTCGCAATTTTCGCGCTCCGTTCGGTCTTGGTAAGTACAAAATTGCGAACCGACGCGACACGTAAAGCTTTGTAACCGCGACCATCTTTCGTGACTAGCATCGCACGTTCGGAAAGTGTCGTATCCCCGAACGCTTTACGCGCCTACGATTTTACAGATATTCCGCGATAACTTCAAGCGACCGTGAACGTTCGTCGATAGAAAAGGATCCCACGAAACGATTGTCGACCCTGAGCGACGAGACGCGAAGAAAATGGAAAGTAAACGATCCCCGACATTTATACCAGTGGTTAAAAGTAAAAGGTTAAAACCTTTCGAGAATTTACGGATGTTTAGCACTCGCTGGAATAAATGAAGAACGAGGACCTATTTACCACCTCGACGCTGCGGTTTGCTTCTATTCAAAGTGTCCTTCTCTTATCCTTATCACCGTAGTTCTAATAATACACAAGCTACGTTACTTTCTCAGGAATTTCAATTATTTTTAAGAAGAATTGAAACCTGCAACCGAAACATTGATGGGGGTGGTTATTGTATTGCGTTCGTTATAAATGCACGGGTCTTCAATAGCGAAATACCTTTACGGTAGTACGTGCACTTACAAGCTTGGACCAATTTCACGAGAAATAAAAATACTAGCTTCGTGCCTGGCGGAACACAGGAACAGGAGCAAACAGGCTCGTGGCAGGCGCGCGTCACCCTTCACTCGTTTCAGCGAATGCCCCCGCGAATTTTCAGAAAAGCTTCTGGACCAAAGGGAGAGAAAAAAATAGCGTGACACGGCAGAGACTCCGTGTTCAAGTTAGCCCGGTGCCACTGGACTTGTTCAGTATTTGTATCTCGGGGTGTTTCTGTTTTATGTGACCCTTCAAGTTATCCAGCCGGGTCCTGCGGCACCCGCACAGAGGGCAGACGTAATTCCCTGGATTGTGGGTCAAGTAATGATTCTTTAGATTCGACACGACCCGGCCGCATAGTTTGCATTTGCTAGTGTAAGTGTACGGCAGCTTTTCGAAAAAGTCCGACAGATTAACTTTCTCAATGTACGTAATCGGCGCGCACTCAGTGCCCTGAGGAGTTAAAAGTGTCGTATCTGGAAATAGAGAAAATTCGTGCGTGAAAAACGGCCATCGACGATGACGATTCGATCGGTGGTGATCGGCTCCTTAGTTTACCAATCGAGCTCAGCTTTTCTTTTTTCTTTTCTTTTTTTTTTCACGCTTACGATCGTGGATTCGCTGTGGATAAGGGGTGGTTAACACGTATGCGCCCCGTTTGTGGCTCGTACGGCCAGAAAGATCGATGCGCGATTACGGATGATATTTTCATGCACTCGTCGATAGAAGAGACCGTCGACACGGGGGTTAAAAACGTTTCCACGCGACGGCGTTGTAGTTATTTATCGTATTTTATGTATACATATCGTTATCGATTATTGAGTAGTCGAGTATTGTACTTAAAAGGGAAAGGCACCATTAAACAAAACCCCTCTATGAAAAGTCTGTTCTTGCAACAGCCTTCGGGCCTCAGAGACTAGTTCGTCATGACTATTTTCGAGCCACGCCGGCCCACGAGAATCAGTTTTTATACTCAGTCTTCGACGTCTTTCACAACCTACGATATAAATATTAATATAATATAATATAGGATATCTATAAATATGGATATAAATAGTTACTTAATACTGATCTCCTCCACCTGCGGAACAAGACTGGCGTTACGAAATTACAACCAACGGTACGCACCCGTGCATGGAACTGGACGAAATACCCTAGCTTCGTGACGCCATATTGCTGTCTAACGCGTCAGGGGTTTCCCATGGAATACAACGTTCTTCCAATTTTTTTAACGAAATGATTTCACCAAGATTGTAAAGCTTGTAAAGCTACTCCTTTTGAAACTTTGTACGATAGACAATAGAACTTGAATGTCCTAGATTCTGGATCTCGAGAAGACTGTGACTACATTCGGTGTACTACAAACTATAATTATTTTTCAGAAAGTTGACTCAAAACTAACCAACTTCAAAAGACTTTTATTCCTCCTCAGACGTCTCATGTTTAACCCTTGGTACCCTTGTCAAATTCCCAATTTGTCTTTTTTCAATTACCAACAAACTCTTTTTAATTTGATTAAACAGTCGATATCTCGAGTTAATAGAATTCCAAAGTAAACACAACGAATTATGAAGCCTCGACGACACTTACGCACTGTGGTCACCCTCTAATTAAAAGTCTTCGGCTAAAGTCTACCAACTCGAACAGCGTTTAATGAAATCGTTTAGTTAAAAAGTTGTAGCTGATTTATTTCACCCCGGAGAACCGTTCCGCGCGTTAGAACTCAGCGCTGGCAATTCTCGCGAATTTCCAGCCGGTTGGAAATCATCCTCGCTGAAGAAAAGCGCGTCACAAGAGGCGTTCGGCCGTCCGAAGTATCTCTGTTATGCAAATCTAATCAAAGGCAATATCTCGAGCTTTCTTGCCGACGAAATTCCGTGGCAGAAATGAACGTCTGTGCTCCGTGGGGGATGCGCAGGTAAAACTCAGTCCCATGCGTCGCGTACGGAAGAATGTCTGGGGATGATTCTCGGAGAAACCGTTTCCGTTCAGACGCGCAAACACTTGGAAACCGTACTTTGCTTGCTCAAGGGAGACAAAGAAGGATATATATTGGGCTCATGCATAAATTCGTGCCGATTTATTTTGGCTAGCGTTTTGCCCCGAAACGAATAATTCCTTGGTCTTGCGTTACTCTTTCTTTCTTTCTGCTATAATTTATCGCTGGGGAAGTTTCAGGTTGAAGATTGAGGATACGGATTAACAGATACGAATATTCAAGATTTAAATAATCATGGAATTCGTAGATATATTTGTGCCGTGTAAGTTGAATTGATTACCAAAAGGAATACTACAGAGAAAACAGAGAGTGGAGAACATTCCCAAGGCCCCGTTCTTTCCAAGGCAAAAGACTATAAAAAAAAAAATAGGCCAAATTTGTGCACAGATCCCCCATAGAAAAATACTTATTTTACAGATAGGCAACGCGGCAGGGAGGTAGTCCACGTGAACACACGATATATATATATATATATCAGACTCTCATATTTGTACTCGAAAATGACTCCGACTGTGAGATCTCTAAGCAAACGATTCTACGAAATGGACCTTAAAGTCTCCCCTCTGTCGAGGCGAGACGGGCCCGAACGACTTAATCGAGTAATACTCTTAAATTAATTAGAAACTAGACGACAATAAATAAGCTTAGATTTTCGTAATGGGGAATAATTTAAACGGAAAAAAAACGAAACACGATTAAAAGTAGTTTGCGAGCGAAAATTAGTTTGACGCTCGGTTAAAAGTAATGAAGTATGGCCGAGTTACACACAAAACATTCTCGACGAAGAAGTTGATTAATACTAATCGCACGTCCCCGAGATTTACACGGGGACGCGTGAGCAACGAATCCTGGACCGAGATAATCACGGGCTCAGCTTCCTCGTTTTTTCCACGTCCACGTATGCGTCCGCTCTCCCTCTCAGTGTTTCCACGTACGAATGGACCAATCGGTCGTTCGCGCGCGTACGGGAAATTCTAAGTGAGGTAAGCTGGTTCCGATTTTGCTAAAAAGTGCTTGTGCTCTAAGCGCATGAACGGCGATATCAACGATCCCTCTCGTATTCCGTGCTTCAACTTAATATGCCTTTTCAGATTGTCCGATCTCGTTAACGATATCATGCATATTTGGCACTGATACTTATCGGGGAAATGCGATTTCATGTGCTTTTTTATGTTGGCTACGCTCTTACCGCAGAGCTTACAACTCTCTGCACCGACAGAGTTCGACTGTTCTAACTTATTCTGACCGTCTTTACTTATATCCTTCTCTTTTTTGCAAGTCCCTGCTGTTCCTGGAATACAAGATCCCGTTTCAATAAGTTGGTTAAGGTCACTGCGACATACCGACAATCTCTACTAGATTCACGATAAGATATATAGTAAGAAACGTGTGAAAAACACCTCTCATAAAGTCACACTTCTACGTCAAGTCAAAGAATTGCAGAAGGGTATCCTCCCGCGAGGGGAACATCCCAAAAGTGCACCCCTGATTCCATCATCGAATTTTTTCTTGCCTGATGCACCCCCTGCGAGACTATAAGGCGACTCCTTGTTATTTAATCAAAGAATTTGTATATGTAAATAATCTTCTGCTAAGTTGTGTACTCTTTCTGAATAAAAACGACAGTTAACCCTTCGCAGTCCAGATTTTCTGATTTCAGTACAGTTCTGTCGAGTCTCGCTCGACATAGGACAACAAAGGGTTAAGTGTAAAAGTATCGACGCAAACGGTAAAATTTGTACAATTTTTCATTAAAGAAACGAGGAGTCAAAAATTCGATCTCGAAACTGTGGGGGAACACTCGCAACGTTCCCATCGCCGACGAAATCACGTTCTCCAATGGAAAGTCACGAAGGCATAGACTGAGAAACACCACACTCGTAATAATATCTATGTGTCTATACAGTATACAATATAGTATCTCTATAGATGCCTACTCGTAGCAAAGATAATCATATCAAATCACGTAAAGGAAAAAAATAAAATAAAAATTGAAAAGCGCACACCTACTGGTCTTATCATTGTCAAAGAGTTACAATAAACGCAAAGCTAGCACAACACGTCGTCACACAACTGAAACAGAATAAATTGAAGGAAATACGTGAATAAAATAAAATATGAAAGGTTTTGGGGAGAGGGTTTTCGGCGAATGAAATAAAAACACGAAAGAAACTGTTCGTTAAAGGATCAACGCAAGCGGAAGAGAACCCTGGGCGAAGAGAACTGCTGACGGTGGATACTCTCCAGATGAGAACGCTCTCGTGCTCGGAGTGAACAAACGATATTCGAGTTTATCAACAAATTCTGCCCACTGTACTTCGTCTCGACTTGCTTCGCGGAGTTACGCGCGAAGGATACGTCGAGGTCTGCGCAGCGACTTCGCTGGAATCAGACTTTACGTTCTTCGTCGCCGACGGGCGACAAGTTAACGGATCGTGAACGATGACGACGACGTCGATTTTCTGCGAGATCAAGCGCCAAACAAGCTCGAGAAGGTAAATGGACCGTCGCACGCGTTAGCAACAAAATCCTTGTTCAGCCGGGACCGTGACGTCAGAGTTGGGCAACGATTACTTCGCGATCACTTCTGTCCATCGCCAGATTGATCGGTAATCGTTAAGCTGCACGACTGTGCCTCGGAGGCAAATGCTGAACTTCAAGTTTTGGAAATTTCAGACGCGAGCCATTTAGCTGTTGCATACAAAATTGCACGGATGTGCAAGCTAAATCTTCAAGAGGTCTTGGAAAGGGTTGTACCAAATTTAAGTAACTATAATACGTGACTAATGAGCCAAGAAGAAAGGAAAAGCTGAAGAGTAAAAGTCGATTATAAATTTGCCAAAGTGGAGAATAGAATTACTCTTTCATCTATAATTGTTACTCAAATATATAGATCACTGTATTTCACAACCTCGTTGAAAGGTTGAACACGTGTTTATACTACTATATTCTTTCCTGCAACTTGAAACATTTCCAAAATGTTCACTCAGCACAGATCGCCCCCGCGGTCTAGGCGTGCAGTCTGCAATCATAAATCGTGGAATTGTAATCTTCCAGAGCGAATCGTGTCCGATTTATTCGTGAACGATGAATCATGATTATCGATTACTCGGTAATCGTAACCATGGATTACGTTTTGCCCAACGCTTCTCGACGGTGGACTCGAGACGCTCTCGACCAAAGTCAAAAACGATCTCGCGTTACGCAATCGACTCTTTTTCCTACCGAATTGACGTTGCTCTGGGGCCGATTCCGTCGATCGCTTTACGTAACGCGCGGACACGTTGCATTTTGTTGCTAACGTATCTTCGTTTACTCGTACGATTGCGGTTTAAAATAAACAACGCATGAGAGACGCGTGAGAATGTAAGATTAAGATCGCTACGGTGATGTGAGACGTGGCGATAGGTATTTGTAATAGGACAGAGAAAACAGTGTGTAAAGGCATGCATAGAGAATCACGCCGTAGTGATGTATGTGTGTGTGTATATGGCCGTGTGTATATATATATATATATAAATGTTTATATACATACATACACGCGCATACGGTGGCGGCCAGCTGCTTAAGACCGTGCCATACTTTATGAAACAACCGTGACTGACGTTTCACAAATTTAATATCTCGCGTGTTAGACTCATCAGTGACACGCGCCGAGAATTATGCAACGCGACTTAACAGTATTTTTCACTTATGAATTACAAATACTTTCAACAGTTCGTTACGTCGTAACGGTGGCTAATTACGTGAGAGTTATTCGCCGGTGCGAAACATTTTTTACGACATTCCATATAAAATAAATGTATCGAGAAATAAGGAGAATTAATTTTTGATCATTGTTGGTCCCTAACTTCTGTGAAGTGGATTCTTGGTTCCTGTTTCATACCTGAAGCCATGGATCTAGCGATACAAGGGAAAACTTTGAATTTTAACCCTCCATTTAACCCTTTGTTTAAAAAATGAAATTGTTTCTTAAATCCTGTGAAATTTCTTCGGTGAACTAAATAGAAATTGTATTTATACTGTGTCCCCAAAGCGTCCCTTATAATAAACTACTTCTTAGACTCTTCCAAGACACGATTTCCTATAAAAACCCTATCGGAGTGTCGTCCAGCGGACCTTAAACGAAACACCGTAACACTCTCGCTCCGAAAACGAATCACATTAATTTCTGCCCGACTTGAACACTTCTCCACCGTCACGACGACAAGATACAATTGTTCAAATTACTTGCAATTTATAAACAGAAAGCATACACGATTCCCAGCGAATATAGACTCGCGAGTCTGACATACAAAAAATCAAATTGCTAAGAATTAAATCACGTTTATTTTTTGAATAATGTAACAGCCCCAACTAGCCAGCCACCGCTGTATGCATACACGTATATACGGTTCGTTTACAAATTATATTTATGGTCATATGCCGGCACACGTATGTACACATGTTCCCAGGGACAGGCAGCGGCATTCACGCGCGCACGCACACACCGACACGTCGCACTGAGAATTTATTCCGTTAATCCTTGCCACGCATACGACCGGATCCACCGATGTGTATGTATATGTATAAGGTAGCATAAAACAAAAACCAAAAAAAGAAGAAACGCCAACACACACGGGACCACGTACGCAATCAACGACCACACACCATCTCAAAGAAAATTCACAGACAAACAGGAGTACTGTCCATTTGCTTGATACCAAACGAAAAGTACTATCCACTTTGCCGATACCACTTGGCCCAAAACCAACGTTCCTTTTTCTTTTTTAAATATCTCTTTCCTTCTTTTTTTTCTCAATGTTAGATACTCCTATTAACACACTTACGGACTCGTAACTACCACAGTGACATAGCAAATGCACGATACCATCACCACAACACCAAGGATATATATCTATATATACATATGCATATATACACGTATATACATATATATATGTATATATATACGATCGTGTCGTATACCCGTACGTATACATACGCGTATACTTCGTACACGCGAATATATACGTACACGTACACAGGATACATCCATCAACAAGAAAATTGTTCGTGTTCTAAAGAGTTACCACTCACTACGCTTGCCAGACTCGGAAATAGAGGGATGCTCGCTTCGTACGCCTATGTACGACTCGACGCGCAAAAATTCTTGCAAACGTGCATGCACATCTCCCTCGATTTCTTAGACGCCACGTGGTTCCCGTGCACCGCGAATTTACCGAAAACAAACGCGTCGGTGGCCGCGACTGCCGCGAGGCCGCCGAACGAAACAGATGGCGAAGCGAGGAGGCATGTGTTTAACTTGTTGCATCCCGCGCGCGTTAGGAACGCTCGAGAGCGTCGACGGGCAAACGGGAATCACGTGCAATCTAAATGGAATTTTGATTGTAATGATAGATGTTTGTTGGTCTTACCATCAAGTCCGTCGAGCATTTCTGGGGGATTATGGTGTTCGGACGATTCAATCCCTGACACGCCATCGCTAAGCGCGCCTGCCGTGGCACCCCCATCGTCTCCTAGCAACCCAACTGGATGTCCCTGCACACCACACGAGCGAAATTGTGAATAACAATGCGATAAATAACGCTTTAATCCAGAGATGGACGGGAGTATTATCTGAACTCCAATTTCGAGTAATTAATATAAGGTAAATAACTTTTTAACAGAGTTTAACTCGCTTTGCAACTCTTACGGTACAGTATTGTCTTCTGCTATCCATAGAGCAAGAATTTGTAAAATTTTACAGGCCCATCTCTGATTTCACTTAATCGTTACATTTCCTTCTTGATTACTGTCGCGTCTTTATTTTGTGTTAGCTGGTTAGTTATGTGCTCGCAATGATGCGTTAATTGAACGGGAAGCATCCCCTACTTCACATATATATAGAAAAATTAATAATATAATTTTATTACAGGAGAAAAATTTCCTTTATCGAGGGGAAGGGCTGAAGTTTGAGAAACACTGACATAACGTATTAAAATTAATTGGAATGTATCGAAACATTATTTATTAAACTTCAATCAGAAAGTAATTTATCGATTCCCAAACGTTATTCCATTTTCTCCTTGTTTTTCGAAACGTATACCATTAAAAAAAAAAAAAAAAACTATGACGCTCGTGAATTAAATTTATATTGCTTGAAAACATTTTGAGGTACACAAATTTTATACAGATAATAAAATAAAATTCGTAACACGCGATTAAGGTAACTCGCTCAATGTTCATATAGGTATATTATAAAACAGAATCGATATGTATCGTAATAAAAATATTAAACTTTTGACATCACCTCAAAAATGCACATGCTTTGGCATTCCATATCTTTCTACAAATGTTCAAGAAGATATAGATATAAATTTCAACAGATTTAATTGCTTATACACATAAACCATGTATATAAAATAATATGTCCACGCAATTAATTTGATAAATAACTTCGTCACATATTGACTCAACATTAAAAATAAACATCTTTAAATATCTTTGTTAATATAGCATTTCATACCCTTTATATTCGTAATTTTTGTTTACGCGTCATACGTGTAAAACTTTGATAAGTACACATACTCTTTAAAAAAATGTACTGATTAAACATGCTGTTCCTAATTGGAAGAATTGAATTGCATATGCTTTGTATGCTCCTACGAACTGTCAAATTTATGTATTATACCAATAGAAAAACAAAACAAAGTATGATATAAGAAGAAAAACAAAACCAAACAGAGCTGCCAAACTAGCGTGGCACAAGCATACTCTTATCAAGATACAGTAAATAAACATACATACTTTATAAAAATGTGGATGACTGGAAAATTACGTACACAATCTTCCGTAATTACGAACATACACATGCATACCTGACCTTATAATAATTGAGTGTAAAAAATATTTATATATTCTTCTCTGCATTGAATATAATTTCTTAGTAAACAAAATCTCGTTAAAACTTTCAGTGAAGTTGATATCAAACCGCGATTTGAATGCAATATTAATTAAAAATTAGTAAGTTTCCGTGATGTAAGTATAGGACTGTTTTTATTCGCTTTCTTTAGCGACACACAAATTGTGCGCCTTACATTTATCATGGTGATTCACAATTTCGAGTCTAAAGTTACCGTTCCCTGCAGCAAACGAAGTACGTATTTCAGGTATAGAATCACTCCACTTCCGACAATATTTACAGAACATAAGGTTCGATCTCTCGTCAAACTGAAGCCAAGAGTACATGTCTAACCAACTGACTCTGAATCTACCAGTCTTTCTACCTTGAGGAACAGAACGTTGCGAAACATTGCACAAAGTTGACTGTATTATTGACATTCCCTGTTGTTGATTCACTATTTTTGACCCATGCATATTATCATCGATTTGGGAACTTTTAATATTCGTGCTCTCAGACTGGGATTTGAGTTGTGGTTTCAATACAGCATTGTTTTTATACGAATATGAATTCAAAGGTATGGATTGATTTTGTGAACATTCGAGAGAATTCCCATAATATTCAGGTGTAGTCTCCGATACATTGACAGACAGAGAACCTCCAGCCATTATATTGTATTCACGAGAAACTTGTATCACAGCGGAATCTGGTTGATTTTGGATCATATTCTGTACATCCATAGTTTCGTCACTCTTCCCATCTCTTTGAATCTCCCACTCCACACTAGTCTGTCAACAGAGAAGGAAAGGATATGTGTTTAATCAACACATCTTCAATTTTGCCTTTTAGCATAAAAGAAGACAATCTTGTTATCTCTATTTAGTCATCCCTTCCTTCCCATGTCTGTTTAGACTGAGCAGTAAAATATCATTATTATGGGAACAGTAACGAAACTATGTTCTGGCATGTTATGCTCAATATATGGCATGATTTGATGAATAGCTCGAAAGCTACGCATCAAGAAATAATTTTCTTCGCTAAGATTGACTACAAAATACTACAGGAAGAGGAAATAAAATAACATGCTGAAATAAAAATAATAAATAATGGTTTTGATAAGAAGAAAAATACGTGAACACTGAATTGTGCTTTACACGCTCTTATGTACTAAACTAAAAAAACCGTGCAACAAGTACATATTGTACTAAATTTTATACAATTATATGTTACACAAGGAAATGGTAGTTTTAATATGACAATTTAAAAACATATTAGAAATATTAAAAAAAAAAAACTATATTAATGAGTTCAGAAAAAAAATCAAAATATGATAACTAACGACAGGCATATTCACGATACAAACATACAACTAGATAATACTTTACACTGTACATTAGTTACAAACTACAAATTATACTATCAGCATGCACAACGAAACTGTACTCTAACTACAATAAAAGGAAAATCTTTTGAAAAATCACTTACTGGGAGGGAGATGTTGTCATGAAAGTCTGGTAAGTGATGATCTAACTCTTGCTTGATAGAAGGTTGCGGCTGTGATGCAGGGGACATGGGTCGACCACCATCTTCCATTTCACCTCCCAAGGCATTATTTAACTTTGGAATCACAGGAGGGCTCGATTTGTAACTACATTGTGAAGATGCCTGTAACCAATAAATCAAAAGGATATGCACTTTAAAAGTACCAAAACCATTTGTGTTTGTGGTCTATAGAAATATCTCAAATGAAACACGAAATTTCAATCTTATTTATATAAATTTATAAATAGTAAAATTTGTAATTGACACTTTTGAAAACATTCTAAAATACACGTACAAAATTTTGAGGTTCTAACGTATTTGGTAAACGTGACAAATCTGAACATTGCTTTGGAAAATTCAACGATTATAATTTCCAAATAGTATTGACGATTAATATACGAAAAGAATCTTGTTATCTTTTAATAAATTGTGTAAGGCACTTCAACGTTTACGGAATAAAGTACGCGATACAAGCTTCGATATTGTAATACGTGATTGGCGTATTAGAACGCAGATTAACATTTGCTTTGTACCTCAAGGTTACTCGAAGCGATATTTGGAAAGCTGTACAGTCATATATATATGTAGCTTATTGATAACAAAGTAAGATCACTATCACCGAATTTTAAGCGTTCCAAGCAAATAACAAAAGTTCGCGCATGCATACATGTGACGTGTTTGCACGCACGCATGCACGAACGCACGCGCGCGCAAGCACGCGGGAGCATATGTTTTGAAAATATTTATCGGAAAATAGGAAAATTATTTCAATCTAGCGGTGCAGTTAATACATTTCTACACGATACAAGGTGTACGTAATTTTCAATGCATTCTACGCGATCTGTAAAGAATTCATCATGTTTAGATCTATAAAACAGGTTTTTAGAATTTCAGTGTATAGTTAATGATACTTGAAGATACGAACTATGCTTTAGCATGAATTATTCTGCAGTATTCATGTTTAAACAAAAAATGTAGGTGATCTTGCAAATTGTATGTTACTATGAGAATCATAGTTATATTTAGAAATACAGAAAATTAAGATCTCTACTGGAAAATTGTGTTGGCCAAAAAGGTGGCAAAAGAGTATTTAGAAGCGGCAAGAAAATTATAAAGCAAAAATACAGAACATGCAATTTAGTTATAACATATATATGAAACTAACAGTATGTACAAATAGGAAATTGGAGTATATATTGATGGTATTTAGTGTAACGTACCTGAGAATCAGACATGAACCGTTCACTGGGTGGACCACTAAGGGAAACATCGTAGCTGCCCGAAGCCTTTCTTTTCCTCTTCTCGGGAAGAGGCTGAAGGTTAGGCGAATCGGTATGCCTAACACCAATTTGTGTTTCTGGTTCTGGCGATGGACTTTTCTCTTCTGTCTTGTGATTTACACTATTATCTGTGAGGCCTCTAATCTGTAATGCCTCTGCGGTTTTAAGGAACATCGGTAGTAGATGCTGACTAACGTTAACTTCTCCCTTATACATAAAGTGCAGCAATGCCTTCATTTCCGTGTCATTGACATCCTTCAGGAATATAATTGGATGGGGATGGGTATTCTGGAGGAAAATGCTCTCAAAATACGGACTGCATGCAGAGAGTATCGTCTGGTGTGCCTTGAAAGTCTCCCCAACACAAGCCAGGGTAACGTCGCAGAGTGCTTCTCTGGCAAGTAAGGAGCTGAGAACGTCTGTGAGGTTGGCTGGATGATTGTTCCACCGTAGACAATACTGTTGGTCCATCTTGTCTATCTCCAATCCCGACCCTACAACCAAACTAGCTGCCCTGAACTGTCCACACTAGAGACTTTGGATCACCCTGACTACAGAATGACTCCCTAACCCTTAAAACGTTAACTCACACGCCTTCTCCACGCACACTCTTCTATATCGACTTGACGATATCTCCTCAGAGATAATATCGCAACTCTAGACCCACACAACTTCCTCCGTGCTTCTGCAAATGTGCCACATTGCAGTATAACTGTAAAACCCTTCAGGGTTCACGCGTCGCTACTATGCGTGCCGAAAACATTTTTTTTCGCATAACCTCGGCGAACCAACAAATTACTCCGTTTGGAATTTCACGTGAACGGGTATTGCGAAAATAAAAAGAAGGTTAGAATATTAATTGCGGCGCAGTACGTGTCACCCACGGATATGATAATACCCAATATTCGAAGATAATGTTTTCAGCAATGTCAATATTCGCGAGGCTTGGGCGCCATTGTCGGTCGTGCTCGTCTAGCCACGAGCCTTCTCGCGAAAACTCGATTTGTTGATGCTCGATTTCTAACCATTCAAACACGCTCCACACGCGGCTTTATTTACCTAAACCCAGCGCCAGCTAACTAACGCACCGTACACACTAACGACCGAAGTTTGTTTATCGTTTCGACGATTACTCACCTTTCGCAAACTTTTTGCCATTACAACGCCACCCGACCCTTAACGTCCACTGCCATACCAATCTGCCAATGCCTACGGCCTTATTTTTAAAATACTTTTGACCTTCGTGCATCTGCCGTGGGGAATGGCGCGAAGGGCGCTCGAATTCAAACGTGACTAACCACGCGGCAGAATTTCTACCAGCGTTTTTCTTTTAACTAACCATTTTCTTCTTTGAAAATTTATGCGATTCAATGTGAACGTTATCATAGATGTACGTGTGATAATTAACGCGGCAATGGACTGGAAACAACCATCGTTTTTAACGCTTATATGCCTCTGAAGACAAAAAATATCAGAGATGGGCAGAATTTATTCGTAAAATAAAACTTCTGGTCGTTAAACGTGAAACATAATTCGATTGTATAATTAAAATTGGATTTTTAATAGAGCAAGCAAACATCAATCTTTTATTTGTTACTCAAAGTTTTAATCTAAATAGGAATTTCGCCAATCTCTGAAAAACATAACCCGCTTAATGTATTTGCTCCTTTTGTTTCGAATAGAATTTTTTAATATAGACTAGGATAAATCGTATAAGATGATACGATTTATTATTCAAATATTATAAAAGAAATTCTACTGTAAATCCGAGATACATAACCCATAAAAATTATAATTAAGACATCTCTTATAAGTGAAAGTTCTATATTAAAATCTATATTCAAATAGATAAATAGATGTTAAATTTAATTAGCTTTTACACGAACGTCAAGATAAACTGTGTTTATCGCATTAACTGTCTGTACCGCGATAATTTCATAGAAATTGTACTCTCGGTAAATGTAAATACTTTTCTCGCTGATAGTGTCCCTATGATGTGCTACCGGAAGTGTAAATAAATACATCGTGCTCATCAGTGCTAAAGTCCAACGTGGAATTCGAAATATTTCCACGATGAGCTCAACGAACAAATATATCGTATACGAAAAGCCGTCACACTTCTGAGAATTGCCAAATAAAGACAATCCTTATCTAGAAAACAGTCTGCGGATAAGACGCGGGGCGGTATGATACTTTTGAAATAAGTTACGCGAAATTTTCAACCCTTCGAGTTGAGGAGTTTTATATTGATGTATCTGTACTCTGTTCTGTAATGCACGGAGTCTCATCTAAAATTCATAGATCCATCAACAAACTGTTTCAAACTTCCAAATCCGTTATATCTTGCGGCAGCGGTCCTCAAACTTCAACATCCCCCCCTTGGCAGTAAATTAAATTATTATGAGAAGAAAAATACGATTAAATGTGTTTAAAAAGAAAGAAATGTTATTACTCCGTTTTCAAGTGAGCAAACTAAAAATCCACTTTAGTTTGTTACTTTCGATTACTCTAAACGGAAGCAAGACGAATAATGGTAAACAAAATATTAGTGTTTCTCAAATTTAGGTTTCGTAGTTTCTACTTTCCTTACCAATGGTTTTCCTACTAAAGGAGGGACAGTCTTCAATTCCACCGTAATATTTATATTTTCGACTGGCTTGGGAGCTCGAGACAGTTTGAGAAACACTGTCACGGTGTTAGGAAAACCGGGAGAGAAGTACCTAACCGAAAAATCGCTTGCACGCTTTTTGCATCGTGCTGGCTTTAACGATTCGCAAACGCTCGCGTTTCTTTTTTCCTTCTGGGGGAACTGTACGTACACGAGGCACGCGCGCTACACGTTATACGAGAGGGGATTACGTTTCCCGGAAAATCATCGAGTGCAAAAGGGGTCGTTCGGCTTCATTTAACTGCAATAATCGTTAATTCACGCAAATCGCGAGCCTTCTGATATTAATTTCGACCGTCCGCGAGCCGAACGATAATCGTGTTAACCGTACGAAATCAATAGGTAGCGGGAAAATTGGAAAATCTCCTTAATCGGTTTTCGAATATGGATTTACAAGCTTTGCCCGACCATTAACAGATTTAATCCGCGCTTTGATTGGCACTGCGCAAAATTACAATTCGCGTGCTTGTCCACGTTGAAGATACCACGTGGGGCGGGGGAGGAAGGGTTGGAACGGCGGGAGGGAAGGGGGAGGGCGTGTTGGTAAACAGGAATTCGGTGAATTAAGCGGATAACGCAATGAGCATTATTGGATTTATCTCGAGCGCGTCTCCGAGGATTTAAAACGCAAGCGCGAGACGCGACGACGACGGGAATAGTGTCAGAACGGCAGTTTTAATGCCGTGGTAAGTGGAAACGTTCGAAACGATACTTTCGTTAAGAAACCTTTTACCTTTTGCTCGCGTTTCACCGTTGGCAACGACGTGACTCATGACGGATGTCGTCACTGACGGAAACGTACTCGACGGAGACGCGATTTGCTTTAAAAAGGAAAATAAAGTTGAAAGTGACTCATTTTCGATATACGAATACCGTGGTACTTTGCACGCTATCGTTTTCTGTATGATGTTGAATCAGGTTTGGCTGATTTACTCTCTTTCAACGAGTTTCAGCACCCACTTCGAATGATGGAAACGTTGAAGATAATTATTATGTTAATGGTCCTCTTCAGGGATTCCAGATTATTCCATTATAGCGTTTAGGAAGAAAAAAATCACAACTGGGTGCGTCTAGTTTTTAAAGTATTAATATATAATATATAATTTGCATGTATCTTTATCCTTCTATACCCATTGTTTAAAAATTGACCGATCAAACGGGTAAGCAAATATTAAATGGCCCTACATCGTTTAGTTTTAAGCTGAAAGCTTTATTCCTAATAGTTTAAACTTCTTTAAGGTTCTCGGCATGCATGATAAGCGCTTTAACGCCCTAAAAAGAATTAAATCGTTAAGCTCATATTACGTTCATATATAAACCAGTAACGTACA
The DNA here is from genome assembly GCF_026225885.1 of Hylaeus anthracinus. NCBI lineage: Eukaryota > Metazoa > Arthropoda > Insecta > Hymenoptera > Colletidae > Hylaeus > Hylaeus anthracinus. The sequence continues at coordinate 12,695,515 of NW_026534330.1, read as the reverse complement.
AAGTACCGTGGTGTCCGGGGATTAATGCGAGTTACTATACACGAGGAGTTACAGTGAACTCGAAATACCCTCCGTGAGAAATTTAGATCCCCAGGTCAAATCTGTTCGTGTTCCGTCGCGCGTAACTCTATTCTGGAAAAATTTGTCGCCGTGATGTGTTTTTTCCATCCACGCGTTCGCGGCGAAATTAGCCGATTGTAGAGAGCAACACTCCGAGAAGAATAAATCGCAAGTGCTGCGATATAAGATCGGATTTACGTGTTCCTAGAACGATTAATTGTCAAACGAACACAGTTGCCTAACTACCAGCACGTTTATACGAGGTCTCCTAGCACCTCGATTCGGTCGCATCGAAGATGGACCTGTCGCCGTTAAAAAGACGTAAAAAAAAAGAAGAAGAACTCGTAGTCCTGACATTAGCAACACCATTCTGCGATCAAATAAATGGTTTGCGCAATCAATTATGCGAACCGGTTCCTTGAACGAGTTCCCTTCGCTGTCCGCGAAAACTTTGCTATAGAGCTGGGACTATTCGAATCTTTTATAGGTATTCGAATACCAGGAACCAACTTTAGACATATTTAAGTATCGTTACTTGAATAATATTTGAATACCGTCACTCAAAAGTTACCACTCGAACATCATTGATCGAATATTATTATTCAAATGAGAAACTACTCGTGGGATGCACTATCTAAATAATACAAACGACGACGTAATTCAGTATTTCATTCTATCATCGATCGATTATCAGGCGATACATACGAATGAAACTTTGTTCTGTGAATGAAATCGATGATACTCAGAAGGTGATCAATAATCTGCATACTAATAAACATATAAATACAGTTGCGTACAAATGCAACTGGTTCGCGTTGTGTGTTAGTGTGTGGCTGACCGATCCTGCGTACAACCGAAAAATGTAAACAAGTTCATTTTCACTAACAACTATACTTCTTTTTTCTCTTTATAAGTTGACTCAAAAGTAATCGAATACTGCGAACCAAAGTTCTCCAAACAGTCCCAGCCTTGGATCGCGTTTCTTGATCAATTTTCGCGAGCAGCGGTCTCTTACGTAGTGCGTGCGCACTAGCACAACGATTTCGTCCAGACGAAAGTCAAATGCGATTATTCAAGTACGAGAGATCAAAGATCAACGGCTAAGGACAAACACAGAGGAAAAGAATAAGCTTATCTTTGGCAAGGAACGGACCTGTAGATCCTCCACGCAGCTGGGTTACCGGCGAGCATCACCGTTATCTGCATAATTATCTCGCGGTGGCCTTGACTGTTCCACGAGGAAAACACGTCGGGGAGCTGGCATTCGCGACGTATCGTGACTTCGATACGTTCGCTAGCGCTAGCGCGGCGAGAAGTCGCGCGACGAAAAATCGTTTTTCTCCGTCTTCCGTGCGGCTGGGAGATCTTCAGGGACGATCTTCGCGCGATGCACGCCGGAAGTGCAGCGGTTTGGCTCGCGAGCCCGCCACTGCGCATGCCCGAGCGCTAATGCGCGCGCATCGAACACGGTCTCTCGAATCAGACGGCGCGGGATTCGTTTCATCACGAAAATAACGCGGATCGAACCGATTTATCCACAATTTTAACACACTACGAACTTCTCAAGCTGAAATTCTCGCGAGAAATATACGCGCGCGTGTCCAGGGCCGCGACAAGGCAGAAAAGAAGGGGCGTCGTGTCCCTTTGACGTCGACAGGCCTGCCGCCTTTACAAGTAAATTCAGCTGGTATTTGTAAAGTAAGTTTGCTGTCTCTTATCATTTGAAACTTGATTTTTTAATTTAAAGCAACACCTCGATTAAAGATACTATTTTAGCGTGGGCAGGTGACTTATCATGGTAAGATACAAAGGATGATGGAACTGCAATGGAAGTTAGTAGGGAGTCTGTGTGACCTGCACACGCGTATAAATGACTCTACACACTATACCTTCACTCATGGGGACGTGTCTTATCAGCCCCACCAAGATAGAAACTGGCCCACACGAGCATCGAGTTGAACATATTGCCTTTGTAAACTATTTCTTTAAAGTTTTTACTTAAAAATTTCTATATTTCCCACTTTATCGCCATGAGAGTATCATCAGAGGATCAGCGAGGTTTTCCTGGTAGAAATAAATCCAAGCACGATCTTGCTTGTACTATTCATCCTATTGTTTCAAGTGGCTGAAAGTCTTTGAAGAAGGATTCGAATAATCGTAATTAAAAATAGTCCGAAGGAGATCGTGTTCAGGCTCATTTTCATCGGGAAATCCTCGCCAACCGATTGATGCTACTCTCGTAAAAGTACAACGAGAAATATAGTAAGTTTGAATTCCCATTAGCGTTGACACGGCTATACGGGTTCGACATCGCTTTGAAGTTGCGGCCACTCGCTACCTGTTGCTACATCTGGTTCATTCTCGATGCTCGATACCATTCATTGTTCTCGCCGTGCTATGATGATTGACGATTAAGGGTTGACCAGTTCAGAGACAAAATTCTCCACACTCGGTTAACGATAACTGCTCCAATTTCTCAATCTTTAAGCGAGGAATTACTTGATTGCATTCACACTCGTAGATATCATCTTGAAAATGGTTTTACTATACAAAAAAAAAAAACTCAATCGAAATGTTTATTGCAACATCAAAGAAAGACACTCCGAAGGACATCTGTATTCCTTCGTCGCGAAAATACCTGGACACGGCCCTGTGTACTCGACAGGCGAACCAAGTAGCGTCAGGTTCGTATGGTCGCAGAGAAATTTGATGCGCTCGTCCGTGCATTTTCCCAGCGACAATGCAGCCTTGCGCAGCTTAGGTGGAGAAAGCGCATGCTTTTAGCGTTTGATCTTCAAACGCAACCAGGAAGTTTCTCGCATGAGAACGGGGCTCTCTTATTGACGTACTTACGCGCGTTTCATAGGTACTCGTTACGCTATGGAAAATTGTAAACGGGTTCTGAACACCACAACGAATTTTCCTCCCTCTCGCGAGACTCCTTTGCGATCGAAGGACTCGGTCGATGAAGCACAGGAGGCGAGGATCGAGAAAGAGACGATATTTCGTTTTTGCTGGAGACTTTTCTGGGAATTTAACGGAGGGTGGACTTGTGTTTAAGGGGTTGGAACCTGCTGCTATTAAAGCAGCAGAAGGATTTTTGAACCTATCGAGACTGATGGGGAAGAACACAGGTTAAAATTAACACAGGTTGGTGGAAGATCATGACGGTTAAAGCAACGAAGAACTAACGATAATGGTTTCAGTAGGTTGTAGCCTAAGTATTTCCCTCCACGCGATCGGTTTTTACTTTAATCTATGCGCAAGCCAAAATACGGTGGCGATTATGCGCTCGAGGTGAATTATAAATCGTTCAACCTGCTCTGTCCCCTACATCGCAGAAAATTAAAAATTAATCTTGATATACCGTTATCGCGATATTTGTTCACAGTTGCGGCACATGTAAGAAGTTACGATGGTTCTGTATTTGCATCCGAAAGAACGTTACCCTGCGAAATATCCAGCAAATAATCCCGCGGCAACTCCAGTGAAAAATGGTACGCTTCGTTCGAATTTTCATATCGAAAAATACAATAGGGGATGCTTACTTTATTTGAAGACTGAATGGAAAGTAGTTTATTCCGTTAAATGCAAATGTCTCGACCTTTCGTTTGGATCCTTTCCTGTATAATTCAAGCACATATCTTCTTATTAAATATAGAAATTATTTTTACGTTTGATCGACACCGTGGTACATACATATTTCATTCCCTTAAGTAATACTAGTCTATTGTTTATAAAGTTTGAACAAGTTACGACTTATAATGCCCCTACTGCTAAGTTAATTAGAATAATTTTATACGTTTTTCTTTACACGTATGTTAACTTTTTTTTCAATTTCTAAAGCTCAACAAATTAATTTCAAGTAGAAACGCTTTCGTTTAATAAAACAATCTCTATTTATTTTTTTATTTCCGGAAGTCTCGCCCCTGTTTAACAGTTTTTCATTTACAGCGCGAAAGTTCGCGTGTGCAGTTTGCAAAAGTTTCTTTCTCTGACACTGTTCCTCTTATTTTTTTTTTCTTTTCTATTACATTTAAATCTGCATAAACGAGTTCCGCACGAAAAAGACCATTTCACGTGCTTTAGAGAGTCAATGGGGGGAAAACAAGTTTTTGCCTCGTTTTCGATGAAAAATATAAAATTAATGTGAAATTAAATAATCGTCCTCAACCGTGTGTTTGTTAATGATGCAATCTTGCTATTAACAAGTGGGAAATTGAAGCGCGCAACGAAACGTCGCATTTATTCGTTGCATGTCGAGTACCGATTGCGATACAAAATATGACTCTAAAATTTGTATTTTTCAGCTTTTGTTCCCGTTTCGCTGTATTTTTAATATTTAACATTATTAACAGTACGTATATATATATTTGTCGATAGAATACGCTACTTTGTTTCAGAGAATTTGATATCGCGAAATGAACATGGGACGAACAATCCTTTATACGAATTCTCTGGGGAAATTTAATAATTTACCTTTTAAGTTTTTCGACAAGGAAACATTGCGCACAGATGAAACCTCCTCATTATCAGCAAACTTTATAGGTGCTGTTTTTACTGGGTTTTCAATAGGTCATATTATGCAATGGGACAAAGGTTGTTGGCCTTTTTAGGCTCATAGTTTTAAAAAAAACTGGTTAATTTCTTTATTCCTACGGTAAAATCATGAACTTATCGAATAGAATATACTAGTGGTAATTGTATTTATATTATCTATATACTCTAAAATATCACATTGGAGTAGGCTGTATTGCTATCAGTCCTTTAAATGCCCCTATGCTATTATACATTCGTAAATGTTACTATTAACACGATATGTGCTCGAAAAACTGGAAATATTTTAGGTAGATCTATGGATCAAAAAGAAAGGATAACCTCTGTGACTTTTTAATGATTCCACGATGAAAGAATTACGAATTCCTATCACACACGATTAACCTCTACTTGAGCAAGAATCAGTCTTCGCGGCTTTCAATATACAAACATTAAGAGCTACTTCGTTGGAATTCGTAGTCGGACGGCTATAGAATCTTATTTTTCTCCTCGATCAACCGCGGGACTAAACGCAAATTGTATTTGGACGGTGACGAAGGAGGGGGGGGGGGGAGGGGTCGAATAATACAAATTACAGAGTGTTAGTTGCTCCGTACGCGGTCTCGAAAATTGACAATCGCGTTATCGCTTGTTTTTGTCCGTGTATCGGCGCAGTTTATGTTTCAATCGAACGCAAACCCGATAAATGCAGTCTAGTTTACAGAGCGCATTATTGAAATCCGTTAAACTATCCTGTTCGGCGATCAGTTGCGGAATTTAACAGCGTATTCCTCCTCCCACGAATTCTACATATTTCCTCGCGATCGATCTCGAACAGTTTCCCTTATTTTCCCTATCCGATTATCGGTTAACGTTAAAAGCAGATAACAAAAGCAATCGGGAACACGGTCGTATCGACGAAAGCTAACCGCAGAGCTGTGAATGGGAAAGGAGAATGGACTCGAAATGGTGGTTGAAACGTTCGTCGTCTCTTTGGTTCTTATCCTCTCGCGATCGACAGAGGGAGGAATTATATGTAGATCACGGCTCGACGAACCGTGCCACGCGTGCTGGCAGCGTTTCCTCCTAAATTGGTAAACAAACTCTCGAGTTGGGCGGGAATTGGACACTGTCGAGATAGTGCTCTGACGAGAGTTGCGAGCCTGAAAAGGAATGCTAGATACATCACCGCACTCGCAACACTAACTTGACAGGTTCAGAATGCCACGCATTTCTTAGTTGCCACCCCTCGCGTACAAAGAGAGAAATGGTTTAGAGATTTATGACGGGGGATGTTTTGAACAGCGATCAGAACATTTTTATTCCTAATAGTTTTTAAGGATCGTATGGTTACATTAGTCGTACGTTGGTCTGTAAGCTTTACACATTTAACCTCTTCAGGGAATATTTTTGGTTATTATCAAACTTTTTTTTTTAAATTATCGACAGTAGTTATAATTATAAAAAACTGAACGTCCACATGTGTGGCCAAGGGCGCGAAGAGGTTAAATAACCGTAGAAATTAATCGTGACGAGAAGACACAGCTTCATAATAATCTACTCTGGTAGCTCAAATTTTACTTATGTACATATTGTACCCTAGATCTTAAGTCTTGATCCGCGCAACTTAATATATCCTCTACCTCTAAAACTGTATTTTTACCCTATGAAACGTTTCCTACTCTAACGATCGCGTTCTCATCGCAAGCCTGCAATTTGCCGAAAAAGCACAGCATGGTTTCGCGGGTAAGTTCGGCGAGCCTTGCTCTAGATCCCGCGATCGATGAGCCCCGTTCTGGTAGGCAGTTCGCGCGGATAGGCGCGGAATCTCCCCTCTCCCGCGGGCCGCGTGTCGCCAGGAATGCCTAAGCGGTAAAAATCGGTACGTGCACTTTTCTCGTCGGACGTAGCAAGAACGACGCGTAAATGCGATGAAAAGAGTCTGAAAATCGACGCGCCACGGCGCATCGTTACCTGGTTTACTGAAATTCGTGATCATGAAATCCCTGACGGCCTCCCGTAGCCGGCGACGCAGATCAGAGGAGGATCCCGTTGATCCTCCCGCGGAAGATCTTCCGTGATGATCTTCGTGAACGACGATCGGCTCGAGCGACGAACTCCTCGGTGGTTGCGGTGGTCTGCCTCTTCACGGATCCTTTTCTCTTCCGTTCACGATGGAAACGGCAGACTTCGTCACCTTCATGGACAGTATATTCGCGCACACGACAGGACGGCACTTGCGTTCGTTAGACGCGAACGTCTGGTTCAACTGCGTCGTTGATCGAACGCGGGGAAGTACCGCGATCGAATTGCCGCGACACAGTCGAAATCAACGTGGAATTCGACGGATCAGTCCCGTTCGGCGATCAATGACGGATCGAGGACGAATAACGCGGCACGATCAACCCCCGCGGACGCGAGGCACGATAGCGTACGGGAAAACGCGTACGCGATACGGGAGCTCTCTCCGCGACGGAGGAACAACAAAGTGGCGTGTGTACCAAGTTGGCCGCGGAGCGCGACTGAGGCTAGGGGTGGCACCGTGAGAGAGTGAGGGTGGCGTGGATGCAGGTCGACGTGTACGCTGCACGGGCACATCCCCCCTAATGAATGCACCAGGCATGTGCGACGGATTTTATGTTCGCCGCCGCCGCCGCCGCCACCGCCGCCACCTCGCTCACCCCTTCGGCCTTCGCCTCCGCAGCCACCAACCGAGAATCGGCCGCCACCCCCGTCGCCCAACCTCCGCCACCTCTCACCCCTCCCCTCCAACTCTGCTACCCTACTTCCTTCTCCTCTTCCTCGTTCCTCTTCCGTTTCCACCCTTTCTCCGTCACGCACATCTCTCTCGCGTTTCAATCACTCTCCTTCTCCCTCCTTCTGTTTTCATCTCTTCCTCCCATCGCTCCTTCTCTCACCCTCTCTTGCTCACGCTGGGGTGCTTCTTGTCTCGCTTTTTCCTTCCGACGAGTGAACAGCGGGCCACCACCCAACCGAGTCGCGTTGAAGCCCGTTTTCGCGCGCGGCACTCGGTGTGTTGCACTCGCTGCAGCGCGAGGCAGACGCGCGCCGCTCCCCGGGAAGCAGCGTGGGCGGTTTTGCCCCGTTTGCCGGAACTGCTCCTGGGGCTGTGCCCGGTTTTCGCCACCTCCTGCGTGCCTGCGGACGTACCCTGAACCCGCGATTGGTACGCACAACTCACCCGCCCGTACGCGAATCCTCTCCTGCACCTGCCGTCTGCTTCTCTCCTTCTCTATCGGTCCTCTTCGTTCCCGATAACCTCCGTCCTCGTTCCACCCCTTTAGCCCGTCCTCCCTCTCCGTCGCGCCTCCGAGTCCGTCTATTTATCCCCATTCCGCCTGCGCCGTATTCCGTTCATCTTCCTCCACAGGCCCTCGCCACCCTTACCCTCTTCGCCTCTCCGCCCCTCTCAGGACCACTGTCCTATCTGTGTTCGAAGTTGACCACCGAGAACGTCGCCGAGGTTCGGCTGCGGTTTTCGTTCTCGAGTTCCTCGCACGCCTCGTGCCCGATATTATCGCTCGATCCTCGTCCCCCCTCGACCCCCTCTAGCTAGTCGTAGTCTCGTGCTCCACCAGGTGAGGCGACGATGCGGATGGCACGCTCGGAGGATCCATGTACTTATAGCCGGTGCCTACACGTTCGAGTACACACACTGGGGGTGGTTCAGGCCAGTTGTCCGCGGGGATGCTGTCAATTCCTAATAGGAAAACTGTTTTGTGGTCGAATCTTGAGCAAATGTGAAGTTCTTCGCTTTCGAAACATCTCTTACGCTGAATGGGAAACGGTTGAATGCCGCAACCGCGTTGGTGAACGAAGTACGGCTCCTCGATCGAGTATACTCTGGGTAGCTGCGGTTTAGCGGAGGATAAATGTCGTTGCTGTGATTTGTTTTAAATAATCATGTCCTTGCGAGCCGAGAGTAATCAAGTGTCGGGGAGGGGGGGGGGGGGTCTGCAGTCGTTTTCCTTGCATGCGAAGCCGTCCTCTCAATGCCGACGCCATCGAGAAAAGGGTCGTGAAGGAGAGTGGTCCGGGGACCAGGCCATTCGCTAAAATTTAAATTTCAAATCGTGTTAAGGGAATATCAAGACATGAGTGCTTTGCGCTTATATATGCGTGCGTAAGATAAGAAACAGCGAGGAGAAGAAGACGATGGACGCAGCCCTTTATCAAGAACAGCGGGCGTGGGACAGTGCTGCTACCGAAGAACGCCAAGGAAATATCAATCCCTGCACTTTGTCGAATAAGTGGAACATGGTCTTGTTTGTTCAAATATTAATTACCTATGTGGTTCTGTTCAACCTTGTAGCGATCATCAGCCCTCTCTTGCAGCTAGTATTCTCGAAATTTCTCGATCATGTTGACGGTCTTCCAGTTTTTCAATTTGACAGTCAGTGGTAAAGTAGATTCGGATTGTTGCGTGTCATCTATAATCATGTCTCTATATTTGTCTTCCACCTTCGTGAACACGATCCAGAGTCGAAGATATACCTCCCGGAACCAGAGACTGAATGCACTCGTTGGAAAGTATCGTTTAATGCACACAAGCGACGGTCCTGTTCAACAACAGGGTTTCCTGACAACCAACTCGTAGAATAAACCAACCAGATACACGTGCTAAACAATCTTATCTCGAGTTTTTCGAAACAAAGTCGTGATGCACTTGTCAGTCAACTTCCGTAAGGGTTATTACAACTCTGTAAACATTTGCCAATTCACCCTCTCTGTCCTGCATAACATGTACAACAATTTACCGTTTATGCGTTGCATGCTTAAAAGTATTCTCTAAATCTCGACCTAATTCGTCGACCAGGATCTGCGTCGCGATCGTGAGTGGCAAAAACAGCGAGCCTTAGACCAAGTTCCACGTCAGCAATCGGTGGCACGCGAAGAGTAACCAACTGCTAATAGCCGACGGCTTGTCAGCCGTTACTCTAATATTAACGTGGGGTGACGAAGACGTTGAAGCCTCGTTAACGTTCGATTCGCTGTTCAACGCGCGGCTATTGCCTTCTCCTTTTCATAAAACAATGCAGACCACGTGCATCGATTTTGTATCGCGTCGACTACGGACTCTATCGTGATCTAACGTGCTGGCTCTGATAAGACCCGAGACGATTACGCTATTCAACCCTGAAGACACCCTTTAATAATGTGTCCTGAATTTTCTTTTATTAATCATTCGCTTGTTAACAGTTTCAGATGGGGTTGTTGAAGTAGAGGAGCGATTTTACCTCGTCCACTACAATTCAAACATTTAGTAGTATGTAATATGATAGTAACGCGTCGACCTCGATGGTTCTAGTGTTGAAGATTAGAATTACCAGTCGCGTACAATTGTGGAGACTTCAGTTTCAGAAATAGGACATTCAAGATCAATGGGATCTTAGCTTTCTTTTTGTACCTCTCACGACTTGTCATTAATTTCAGATAGCAGTTGTTGAAATAGGAGAGTGTTTTTACCGAGAAATTGGTTCACCCTCGTCCACTACAATTCAAAGATTCAGTAGTATCTAATATGATAGTAACACGCGTTGACCTCGATGGTTGAAGATCAAAACAGTTTTAGAGATTCCAGCATCAGAAATTGATATTTAATCTTCGCTTTCTTCGTATACCTCTCACAGCCTGACATTAATTTCAGGTTACATCCACGCATCCAAGCTTGACGTCTGAGGGTTAACCGCATCAGGAACGGATTAACGAGCGAGCGTCATTCAGCAGGTTTTCAGTGGGACGTCTTCGCCGTCTGCGAAGACAGTGTTCTTCATCCGATTGAAAAGATCGTATTGTGAATTCTCCTCGAAATGAGAGGCAACGGGACTCTAAAGACTGAAATAAAGTATTTACTCCGTTTCCGAGAGGATTGTGCCTCTCCTAAATCCTTCAGTAAAACCGCCGCGAAGTTGGATGTCTTATTTAAGGCGCATTCGGAGCGTAGTCGCTAACTGGCCGTATTACAACGTCGCCCGGGTGGCTCCAGAGATAAAAACCACTAGATAAAGAACGGCTGGGGCAAGAAAGGAGAAAAGAAACCGGGGAACTTGGCCAGAATGCCGGCCGTTCTGATGAAATTTTTCGTTTGATTCTTGAAAGCTTTAATAAACTCGCTGAAGCTTTCCCCGTGGCGCGTTCGAATAATTGCTAGCTATTAGCCGTCAAGCGCAGGCTTAGGAGTTTAACAAGCCGTGAGCACGTGTAACGACGGAAATAAGTCTCGAGTTGAGCGAAAACAACGGTCCAAGAACGACGGAGAACCAATGGAAAAAGGGAAACGGGGATAACGCTCGAGCCTCGAGGCCAAAACGCAAAAACGTTGATCCTTTGGAACGCGGGCTCCGCGTTCTGTTCGCGATTCGCCGGCACCCCGCAACAGGGGTGGAGACATTCGAATGATTTTATAATCGAAATACACGAGCTCCGATGAATACGCGTGTGTCTAGAAGAATTTACAGGCTAGGTTGGCGCGAACGTCAAATACCAACATTCGTAAGTTAAATTTGTCGTAGAATCGAGGCTAACTCGATGGTTCGAAGCTATCGTGACCAAATATTCGAATACTTGAGTTCTCGTGACGAGAAGTCCAAGAACGTGACACGAATTTTATGACTACACCGCTAACCAGCGACGTATCCATCATTCGAATACTTTTCGAAGTACCTCGTTGTTCGTCCCTGTTCCGTAACTTTTTTTGCGCCATCCGCACTTGTTCCTTTTGCCGATCGTCGACGTGACTCCCATCGGTGCAACCTGGCTGCAGCTTCACGGTTCGCTGAGATTCCGACGGACACAAAGTCCCGGCATCGATCAAGGAAAGGGGGAAAAAACGTGCAGGGGCGGGAACAAAAAAATGGAGAAAATCAAGAAGACGCGCGAAAGAGGGGGGGTGTCGTTTTCCACGGTCGTCGTGTCGGTGTCATTAACGAGGCGCGCTGGCATGAAGCGACCTGCAGTGTATGTATCATCACCGTCGATGAACAATGGACAGCCTGGCCTGGACCCCCTCCTTCCTCTATGTTATTCGAGCATCTAGTTATACACACAGTTATTCAGAAAATCGTGCTCGAATGAAGTGTGCATCGCTGATTAAATAATACCAGGACCCGTGCAATAACGATTCCATCAATTTATTGCGTATCATCGATTGAACCTAACGCCGGGTCTATTAATTTACCGACACTGGGCCCAGAGGGCATCAATTTGCAGCCGTCGGTTTGCTAACAGCTCGTACAACACTAAATTGCGATCCCGCGATAAATCGACACGCTGTCGATGTACAGACCCGGTCACCCTGCCCCGGAATTCCGTTTCAGGAATTATACGGTCAACCAAGGACGACGGACAATCGACACGCTTTTTTTCAGGGGGGAAATCGTAGGGTTGCTTTTTCTCCACTGTTACGGATGAGGATAGTTCTGTGCCAGTGGAAATAGCGCCGATGGTTCGCGAGATACCGTTCGTGACCTGGATTTACTATGGACAGGTGTAGTTGGCTTGTAATTAGCGATTGGAATGGAGAATGTCTTGATATCTACGTTTATTCTAACGAGGCTTTGGAGAATCAGAGAGTTGTTGAGTCATTGGGTTATTAGTTCTATCGGAAAACTATTAAACTTGATATTCATGAATGAAAAAATTTAGGAAATACTTCGAAATGACGTCGATTCACTTGGAATTGAAATTCACTCGAATCTGTTACAACCGATTTGAAATTAGTGTTGCAAACCGTTTGCGCTCTTTATTTTACCTACTCCACCATCTTTGTTTTACCTAGATCCACGGACACATGCAACTAGTTTCAGAGTGGTTTGAAACTGTTCGGTTGCTCCGTGTGCGATCGACCTTAGTAACCATCATTGTCTTGATCTTTCAATTGTACTCGACACTGCAAGAGATTCGACTAGTCCGTCTTACCAATGGCGACTTATTCCAATACCTGTTCGATATTCTCAACGCACAGTATCAGTACGAATGAGTATGTCACATAACCCTACGCCTAACGCAACGAGTAATCTAAGACCAAGTGTGTTGTAACTCGCGCAAGAGCAATAGGTGTGATAAAATCGAGTCCAGATAGATTTTAACATGCTGAGCAACGTGTAATGAAACGTGAACTTTATGCACACATCGTCATGAAACATTAGAACTCCTGGAGCGCTGCCAGTCGCAATGAACATGTCATATAAACAAGTCGTTACTACCGGTGCTTCTAGTATAACTAAGTATCTATCTGTTACATGAAAAAGTAAACGAAGTGGAGTGTAAATTATGAGATACGTATTTACGTGGCTCAGTCACTTTGTGACGCTCATCCGAGTCTCCAGATAGACGAGGACTGCCAAGATTATCAGCGACTGAGGCTGCCAAAACTAATCAGTACTTCGATCCAGATCTCCAGGATGATCGAGATTTCAGAACTAGCAGAGACTTTAAAGACGTTCTACTAGTAACGAATAATAATTAGATCGAGGAAAAAGTTGAAGGAAAATTCACATTTTTACAGGTACAGATAAAGAATTGACGACACGAAAGTTTGTCTCATCTCCTAAACAGTGTAAGGTGTTGATATTTTATATATACAGTGGGTGTAGAATGTATTCGTACACCGATCAATTTCCCAAAAAACTTTTGTGTGAAATTGTGTGAATTGATTTGTGTGAATTTCTTAAATTCCTTTTTTATAATCAATGATATTTTACATATTCTCGGAAGTCTCTAAGATAGATATAGTCCAAACAACATTTACTAGTTAATATAATTTGTGAAATTAACAAAAAAATGCGAAAAGTGGATAAAAGTATAGAAGCAATAAGTATTTGTACGATTCTTATGACGAACCATTTACAACAGAGTTTGTAACGTAAACACATTAGTTTATTGCTCCGTGCGAATTAGAAAACATGAAATTTCCAGGAAAGTACTTTTAAACAATTGTGCGAATACTTATTGCTTCAATATTTCTATCGGTTGTTTTCTTGTTAATTTCGCAACTTACATAAATAGCTATTTTTTTTTTTAATCTATCTATTCTAGAGATTTCCTAGAACATGTAGAATGTCATTGTTTATACAAAATAAGTTAATAAATTACAATTTTACACAGTTTTTTTGGAAATTGATCAGTGTACGAATACTTTCTACACCCACTGTATATGGATTCATCCTACGTTTTCTCACAATTCCTAGTTCAATAATAATACACACATATTAAGTGCAAAGGTTAAGCTCTTAGAGTACCCAACATCATAATTCGAGCAGTGTTCGCAGAGTTAGGTTTACGTTTATAGAATTTCTGTATATATTTCTGGAGTCTGCACGTTGCCAGGATTGGCGTGACATCCGTTTTGTCGAGAGGTGACTCTTGGTCACCACCAAGTTTGACGCAGTAAATCAACCAGCAATAATGTTTGTTTAGGTTTCATTTCTTTTGACCTGAAAGTTTCATAAATATGTAGAATGATTGTCGGTAAAGTAAAGATGATCTGATTCTCAAATCTCAATTTAGAGATCTCATCTTCGAAGTCAATCTAAGCTTAGCATCGTGGCAATAGAGTGCTAAGAAACCATCTCGAGTTGCTGGTAGATACCAGAAAAAAGGGCTCGAATGCAAAGGGTTAATACAACGTATAATCGAACGCGTGAACCCGAGACTACACCTAAAGCGGAGTTCAAACAACCCTTCGATTCTCGCCTCTCTATTTCGATGTAAATTCGGCTTTATGTGTCGAATTACTCGTTGCATTACACCCGGGCTCTATCCAACCCCGGTCCCAGAACGGTGGATCAATTCGGAACGTGTTTCTCGTGCCCGGAGCGTGTTTCTTCGTGAGCAGGACGCCCAACAGTATCGACTGGGAACGCTAAGCCACGGCTATCGAAACGCGAAATGTTTTCACTCGGTTCGGCACGAAAAGCGCGCGCTAATGAATTTGGGAAGGGCTTGCAAACATACGCTGATTGCTCGACTCGTATCCGCACAGACAAACATTGCTCTCGCGGCGCACCAGGAATACAGCAGCGCAAAACAACTCTCCGCGCCGACTGAACCCTAACATTGTTCTCTATCCGTGTTTGAGACGGATAGAGGGTGGCCTCGTAGCGTCGACCAATTTCTGAGACTGGACTGAGCTGCAGGGATCTGTAGATGACGCGAACTTTGCAGATGCGATAAGAGAACGCAACTCTATGACGCAGATTATATGGATATGATGAGCACTCATTAGACGCGAGCTCTTTGGACGTGGTACAAGCTCTATAAATATGCAACGAACTTTATAAATGTCACACCAACGCTGTAGATGCGGCACAAAGTGAATGAATCGGGAGAAGTAAAGCTAGTGGCGACGGCACTCGAGCAAACTTGTCTCTTAGCAATGATTTTTTTGAAAATAATGGGCCACCAGGCCAGGTTTTTGCCCGTCGTGTATTTCTCTTCCAGATGTGTAGTTCCATATTTATAGAATATATGTAGGCTCTGGTCATAAATCTTTGCCGCGATTATCATATTCGCAGACGTGCCACATACTATACATAAATATGTACTAGACACGATGCATATACTAGACCAACAACACATGCGTCATGTTCACTATAAATATCGTATATTCAATCCGCATATTCATAAAGTACCATCAGGTACGATGGAATAAAGGATGACTAATTAATACATTCGCGACCGGCAGATATTTTACGTTTCTAAGACCGAGTACTGACCAACATGATACAATTCTGAAGCTGGACATTGCAAATCTGTATCGTTAGGGCGAAGATAAAAATTACAAAATATGTTTTGAAATATCAATGTTATAAATATGTGGTGTATACAATAAAAAGATTCTCATAATTTTGTTACAACCAGGAATAGAATTTGAAGTGACGTGAATTCACGTCAGCGGTCGCGAATGTGTTAAGATTGTGAATCAAATGAAGCACTACTGAATGAGACTATTCTGCGAGACCCACCGTTATCGACCTGTGCGCGAACTTCAGGAAACGTTCATCAACAAATAACGCTACTGTAAAGAAGAAAATATTTCGATTCTTCCCAAGTAAATATTATTTTTCGTCGTTCCACGCAAAACACACGAGCAGAATACTTTACAAACATTTGCTGGGTAAACGTTCTCTTCTACGTCTTTTTCCGTCAACTGAGCACAATCATAAAATTATTCAATCAGGGCGGCGCATACTTTACGAGCGTTAGGTATCTTTCAGGGATCGATTAATTAAGTATACCTTATTCAGCGCTTCGCAACGCGAGATGTATGTATGTACGTCAGGAGGACAATTAATAAATTATGTTGCAATCATTGCTGACAGAAACAAAAATTACTGTTCCTACTATTACTGTAACGATTTGTTACTGGAAAAAAGAATTCTATCTATGTTCCTTCTCTTTAATTTCAATTTTCAGAGCGTCCAGTTGCTTTGCAACTAGACTGATTTACTTCCGAGTGCTACGAAAAGCAAACCTGAAATGTAATTCGGAAAAATAAAAATCTGAATCGCGAGACGAGTACAACAGTCACGTTTTACGTTTCCTTTTATCTTCAAGAGCGGCGATAGTGCTGCGATTACCGCTGAAAAATAGGAAAAGAATGGAGACAAAGAATTGCTCAGAAATAGTTTCACAGATTTAGGGCTGGATACACCGCTGTTAAGGATGAGGGACGTCCTCGGTCGTCCTGTGGCATTTGATAACGCTGTATTTCCCTTTTGCAGCGTTCCCCAAACTTTTTTAGTCGGGGATCACGTTTCGTTTCACGCTATATTCGCGGTAGGTACATTAAATTCTTTTCTGCCCATTTGGGGTTTCGTCTGAGAGTTTTATTCCCAACTTAGAGAATTTAAATAAATATACATTTGGGGATAATTTATGGATAACAAAATCACTGAGGAGGATCGAAGAAGGAGTTGAAAATGATTCGATGCGTTCTATATAATTAGCGATACCGATTTTATACAGCAAATTATTTAAAAATTCGAAGCATTAACTTGTTCTCGACTCTTCTGACTGTATATGTGCCCTAAAGAGGTCAACTATTTACTTTGATGACGGACGACGACTGGTCGCGCAACTGGTTTCCCATAATTGGAAGATTTTCTTGTTCAGATGCACCCTTGCCTCAAAGAATGCGCCCCTCGTTTCTGTGGCGTCGAGAAGGAGCTGAGAGGAACGCTGAGAGAAGGCAAACGGAAGAAAACAAGACGTCGTCATTGTTGTCGACAGCAATGTAGCTATACGGTTGCATCAGAAACAGGTATCGCTGGGAATTCGTATAGATGCTCGCGTTAAACGGCGAACAAAACGAAGCACGCTGGCCGTCGTTCGCATGAAAATTGGAGCGACTTCGCAGCGAACGAAAAAGGAGCCTGAACGAAAGGGTGGAGGTATTGGGTTTCCATACTCCTTTGAGAGCGCAGATGTGCTCCTTATCATGTGCTAAAGCATGCTAAGTGTACTACTTGAAATGGCCAAACGGAACCTCATTTATTCTTTTATTTTTACTATTTATATCACGCGGCAATAGTAGTCTCCTGCGCATCGAGCTTACGCACCACGCGGCGTCTGTTATCGGTCAGCAGCACTGGTTTGCCCAGAATGTCGAGACAGGTTTATCTTTTCATGTTCCAAAGGTTCGTTTCCAATTCTGATATACTTGTAGCCCTACATCGATATTAAATGTACTGTCGCTAGAAGGGATCTTGTGAGATTGTAAACCGAAACAGTAGTTATTGCTTTATTGGGCCAGGTAACTGATCCGTAGGACGACAGGTGTATCGCGGCTCTAAAGTATACATGCCCGCGTTACACCCCGGGGCCCCAAGACTTGATGTTTGCTACGCAGGTTTTTCCGAATTGAAAAAACCGAAAACTCTCGACGATGATTGGTTAACTAAGTTCCTACTTATCACAGTATTTTCAATAAGTTTGCCAACAGAATTATGTGTGAACATACATAAGAAGAAAAAAGTTATTTAAATATGAACATCCTAATTCTGATACCATACGGCCCTTAACGAAAAGTCTAGCTCTGTCCTTGTCTAAAAAGGTGTCAGATTACTAATTGCGGTCGACTTAAGTTGTAAAGATCGATATCCGACCGACTTTACGACCTCACAAGATCCCTTCCAGCAACAGTATATAGTTTCGAATCCAAAAACATTTTAAAGAGAGAGTGGCCTTTGGAGTAATTAGCTGGGGCTCCAACGAGTCCAGATACACCACTGAGAATGATGCACTCGTAAACATGTGCATTTCCGTGCACGCGGTCGCGGCGAATCTGCATTCAACGAAACGAAGAGGGACAATAAAAAGCAGGTGGGCAACTGCCGGCGGAGTCGGCTGAATTCCACAGGAATTTTCGAGCCTTCCCCAACGGGTAATAACGAGGATTCGGCCTCGTTTATCACCACTTGTAGCTCTATCCCAACCCTGACCACCCGAATCTCTTTCTCTTTCCCGCGCGAACAAAAGGAAGAAAGCGCTATTTCGCTTTCAAGCCAACCGCTCGCCCGGCTCCGCGACGCGTGGCCTCTTTCAGCCCCTTATTTTCCGACCGTTTCCAGTATCATCCTCACTACCACCTTCGTGGACACCTCTTCTACTCGTTTCCAGGCCACCCACGACCCCGAAACACCGTCAAACGTGTGCTTACCGTCCAGACGTTTTCTCCACAGGTGCATGGAAGCTCTGCTAGCGATGGGAACGAGACGCTTCAAATTGGCGCTCCTCTGGCTAATAGAAACTCGTATGATAAGAAACTTTAACGAAGACAGTTATAGAACCTGAGGCATTTCAAAAATTGTGAAACTTGGTTTGGAGTTCAAGAGTTACTACAAACGTCTAATGCCTAACCATGCACCGTTCCATTCTACTTCCGCTCCACTGACTCAAGAGGCGGTACGGTAGAGGGTCAACGAGATGGCGATTCAGGATTACGCTGCAATTAATAACGAACCCTCGGTGATCTGATTAGAACAGAGATGTATGTTCTCTCTACTATGCACAGTTGCTGTATTGCTACAATGAGCTTTCGTTAGTTCGATCAAGATCACAAGCCAGGTAAATCGAGACTCGAGAAATTGATTACGAATATATTCATTCACGAGGAACGGAGGATGCCTCTACTTTTAGATACATGTGTACTTATCGCCCAAATTTTCTTTTGAGAACTTCTATCACACTCTAATTCTATCGCTCAATTCTAAACGCTCTAAACTTCCGAAGCTCTAAAGTTATAAAATTGAAAAATTCAAGTTGCAATAAAAGGAAGAATCTTGTTTTGACCGCCTAGTATCGATAATCGAAACCCTGACTCTGCGTCGGTATTTGTCACCCTAAGATGCACCCAAGAGATTTCAAACGTATTAATTAACTGCCGTGCATTAATCCTCGACGAGAGATCGGCTCGAGGGTCGATTCGTCGCAGCGGCACGTAGTACTAAACTTTTAATAATCCCGAGATCTCTTTTTAAAGGGGAGGCGTACGCAAGTCGGGCGCACGAGTGATAGATGTAGCAGCGGAATCGAAGGCGTAGTAACGGGAAGAGGAAATTAACAACTTCTCTTTTCTCCGATCGTCAATTTTATTGCGACTTCTTTCCCTCCCTTCGCAGGGCGGACTCGAGCTCCTTGATTGTCAGGAATCCTGGCTCCAAAGACCAAGACCGGAGATGCGCAAAGCAAGCGAAGATGACAAAATGAGAGTGGTCGATGGCTTCTACGACTCTCACTCTATCTATTCCCACTCTCACCGTCTTTACGCGGGGAGGATTGCTGACAGTACTAAAAAATAGAATGCGTCAAAGTGGAATGTCTTCGACCACGTCACTTCAGATTAAAATATTATTCTTACGTATTTCACTTTAAAATCCATAATGAAAGTATCTATCTCTACGAGTTCAGTGACCTAAGTGCTTCACAGTCAGACACAAACATCACGCCAACAAAGTAATACCTTCAAAAAATGAAAATTCGAACCCTTTCAAGAATTCTATCCAAAAAATTCGTTACTTTTCCAACATGAAAACGGTGTACTAATCCCCCTTGATTTTTTCCTACGTTCCACGGTAACCCAGAATTCCATCGAACTTCTGCGGAGCCAGGGATCCCCCTCTAACCTAGAACTCCTAACCAAACCATCTCCGTGTCAACTGGCTGCGAGGCAAATTGAAACGAAAACGTCGTCGCTTCGCATTATTATTAGATTCCCGTATCCGAATAAATGCGACGGCGGTTTATAGCGAATTTCAGATGACATCCAGTCCTCCGGTTTGTGTTTTAATATTACGGTATTCACGTTTCGCCGTGCGCGTACGTGGCGCGCGCTTTAAATTCATTTCACGAAGTACAGCGTCCGGGTAGCTTGAAAAAAAGGGCGACGGGGGCACATATCGTTCCCAGCGTTTCCCAACAGAAGGTCGCGTTACACAAGCGCGTGGAATTACAATATCAGATTCCATTTTCTGTCATAGGACGAGATTTCTCCGAGGAAGAGACCCGCCGGAAGCCAGCGAGTGAAATTCGCAGAGCGGTGAACGGTTTCGCGCGATCACCACTCCTGCTGGCCTCCTTTACGCCAAAGAACGCTCGTCCTAGACCAGAAGCGAAGAACATTTCGGCGTCGAGAGGTAGATCAATCTTTATAAACTCGCTAGGATGACCTTGACGTCAAATTACTGTGGTCGACATTTTTCTGGAGGCATTATTTGAACGGAATCTTATCCACTGATAAGCTCCACGTCGAAAAGCACCTCTTGACTATAGCTTAATTATTTTTTCTTTCCTTAAACTTCTTGTAAACTGTACTGTCCACTGTTGATGAATATTCTTTTAATCATTCGCATTCTTCTGTATTACGTATTGGTTTGGTTCAAATTTTTCAATTGCAAGGCATCTTTCAGTCAATAAAACACTGGCGCAAAGTGTCGTGCGACCGGAAGTTCGATAGTCGTAGTTAGCCCATGCACGTCGACTGATTTTCCAAACGAGAATCGAGAGAAACGGGCCACGGGATTAGCTGAAAGTTTCAACGGCGAAGCGCGCAAAGCGTTCCATAATAACTAAAACCGCTTCAGATGCTGCTTTTTTCTCGTCGAACCGCACGATGCTGGCTCGTTTGCTCGCCAGCCAGACGTCTGCTTGTCCGTTCGTTATTCCGTGAATAAATAATTGAGGGAACATGCGCGTGCGAAAGCCTGATGAAAATTTCAATCGATGGCTTTTCGTCCGTTCACTGCTTCAAAATTATTCAACGATCTCTTTCTCTCGCCCGGGACTATTCCAACAGCTTTTCATCTCTCCGTCTCGCTCACATTTTCGCTCGCACGCACGCTCTCTTCATGGGAGTGGCGACGATTTCTGCGACAAAGAATTCTCTTCCTGCGCAGCTTTGATATTAGCTTCGCAGGAAACCTCGTTTCGAGTCGCATTTTCCCCACGCTTTTCTCGTGTTACAGGACGCGTTTCGCACAGTACGCTGATGTATCTTTATCATTCGCTATAAATGGCCGGGTGGGGGCGGGATACGGAGAGTAGCCTGCGAATCTCCAGTTTATCACGTAGGGCCTAATCTGGGTCAACGGAATTGGATTTAGAACCGAGTTAGGATACACTCACTGTAGCACGACAGTTTGTGATCATGCACCAAATAGTATCGGAAGCTGCTGAGTATTACTCAGTGAGTAATAGCCCTGTGCTTCACGACCAGTTTGAAAAATAATTTCATAAATATTCCTCGATATACACTTGCAATTTAGTAGACAAACTATAATATACATAGAACGTTTAGACGATCGAATAGCGATTGACTTTATTCCTTTAGAAAACCTAAGTCTGAAAAACCCTGCGCGCCATTATCTCTCATGAAAACGAAACACTTTTCTCGCGTGGGCGGGGAAAAAATCGATGTTTTCTTTGTTGCCCGTTTTCCAGAGCTTTCGCGACAGTCAACGGGCATTCCTTAAAGTCGAAACAAGCGTTAATCGGCCAATTCGTTTCCGGAACGGAGAGAGAAATCCGTTTCTTGACTCGTTGCGTGCCTCGCCTGGCTGTGTTTGTCTCGATTTCCAAGTAACTACGCTAGGATGTAAATAAACAAACACGAGCGTTTGGCATGCGAAACGAGAGATTAACCAGTGGATCGATCATACTTTTGTTGCGTATTACAACGGTGAATCCGGGTGCAAGAGATAGCGGAGCCCCGGGCAGGAAGTAATAGTCGAGTGATAGAGTTGAGTGCGGGGAATTTTTATGGGTAAATCGATGTTGCATGCGGAAAGGGCAGCGAAGAAAGAGGGGAAGTCCCCGCGAGACGACGAGCACGGAGCAGAGGAAGAAAGATGGCGCTGGGGAACAAAGAGAGCCAACCAAGCCGCGGGAAGAAGCGAGAGACGACTCGAGCGTTCATCGAGGACTGCGAACAAGAGAGTAGAGGGGACCTGGTGAAATGTGCGAATGCAGGACGGAGAGAGACAGAGGAAATCGCGAAGAGAGGGAGACTGTTGCAGTGAGGCAAAGGGCGCTAGAAATCTGGGGCGGGGATAGATCCGGGGGCTTTTGCGCTGTGCACGCGACCTTGAATGCCAGTCAGCCTAGACCTTGCCACGGCTCTTTCGCTCGGTTTGCTTAGTCCAGAGACCGCCTCGCCGTGGATACTGTTGTTTCGAGCGTCGGCCTAAATCCGATATCTCGCTTCCTCCTTCCCTTCTCGCCTTTCCCGCCGCTCTCGAGCGTGCCGATTACGTAAAAGATGAGAACTCGAATTATCGCTGCCTGGATCGCGGGTAACTTCGTCTGGCGCTGTTCTACGGACGCTTGTAATTATTTCTGGAATATACGCAATATCGTTTTAGGATACGACTTGTTTTCGGAAGAATGTACGCGAGGAAACCGACGCCAGGAATTTATCGTACAAGGAAACCAAGAGTTTTCGCGAACATCTGATTCGCGTTGAAATTTGCGAGACTATTTTTGGACGGAGTTGCCAATCGTGACAATCTTATCGGCACTGATCCATTGAGATAAAAAGAACGGGTTCATTTGATTCTTTGGTTTCCATGTACGGGAACGAGTACACTTTATATCTTGATACAGATTTCTAAAGGATGATAAAGAAGCAGTTTGCAGCATTACTGTTTGTCAATTTATCGATGTAGTTGGTACAGAAGAAATCTTACCAAACAAAACATTTCACAAGCCTAGAGATACCTACTGATGCATAATAAGAGATGGATTAGGTCATGAACTGAAACATAAATGGGTGTCTTATCTTCTAAACGGTGCAACATGTATATTATTGTTGATGTTTCATATATTTTTGCATCTGTGGCTTTTATACATTTGGATGCGTGTAAATATAAACTGACCTGGGAAAATTGGGAACTCAAACAATTGTTGGGTGGACAGTCTCATATTTGTTCTTACTCATCCCGTATCGCTAAATTCTTCCGTCGAACAGCTGGAATCTCTACATCTTCGAAACGCGTTACTCGGCGTAGTGCACTTTCTAGTGCAAAGGTCGGCTTCGTGCAAAGTCCGACTTCCACCGTACCTATGTAGTCGCTGAGGGCTAGGGTCATCCTCTCTCCATTAAATACCGTGGTACTTCGGCAATGAACAATGTTATATTCAACGTAGGAAATCACCGCCTACGCGAGAAGCCATTACTTTCCTTTGTTTCGCAGCTGTTGGGAAAATAATGCTAGCTTTAGTTCAATAAATAATAACCGTTGAGTAGATAAAACAAAATATTGCAATAGCTAATATTAGAGTATATATTCATATATATAGCGATTTTTCCTTGAAAAATAAAACGTAACGCCTAACGGTTTCGTTGTTATTATACAGAACGTCCTAGAGTTGGTGGTCAAAAATGTAGTTGCACGTAGGACTCGTCTAAATTCATAAAAAAATAAACGAACATCTTTATAGGCCAGGTATCTTCGAATTACGAAGAAAAATGTGACTTCATCGTAGCAGGTGACGCATTTCCTGGTAGTGATTCGTAAACGTTGAAGAATGGAAATAATATATATCCAAACAAGCAAAAAATTGTTGGTAAAGATTGGTCTATAATTCAGTAGTTTAAAAATAAGATATGCGTTGTAAGGCCGCTGCATCGAGTGTTCTCTTTCGTAGGAAACGCTGTGTCAGTTTTTCTCCTGGAGAAATAAGAAAAAACATAGCATTCTTGAGCGTGTGCGAACTTGAATGAGGAAGCGTGTCGAGGCACGCATCGAAATGGGCGAAAAACATTTTGAACACCTGCTGCGATGAAATACAATTTAACTCGAAAACTGTTCATTTTTATTAGATGAAAAACTATGAGGAATATATAATCCATATATAAATACATTCCATATAAATATTATATTATTGTACTAATAAGTAAACTTTTACAGCTTTAACAGAAAGAACTTGCAACGTGAACAGTTAACTGATTTTTCTGTTTTATCATTTCAAAGAGTGCATCTCTTTGAAAAGCATGGTCACCTAGCCGTACTTATGAGAACGAAAAAAGTTTGAGAACCGCTAAGCTAAAAGATGCGATACATTTCCTATATAAACATTCAGGCTATAATCTGCTCAGCAGATTAGTTTTCTTGTCAGAAATAGATGGCCAGCTTGCTTTGCATCGAACGTATACAAATGCGACAAAGTTGTCGTCGAAGAGCTAACCTGTATCTAGATTCCTGCGCGAATTCATACATAAACAACGTATCTACGACTTAATAACATCCTGCTCTCTTAATTTACGTTGTCGAAGGTATTCTTAGAATGCGTTCTTAGAAAAAAAGGAAAACATTCGTCGATTCGACGCTACGCGCTGAGAAAGCAAAGTCGCTGTATGTACTAGTATAGTACATACAGTATAGTTGAAGTTATATTTACAATGTCGTGAGACTAGCATCTAGTCGGAACATGGCGAACGAGGTTGAAGATCTTCTTGCTCGCTGAAGCGATCGTGTTGGGTGGGATCATAACGGACCTTTGCTGCGACCGCGCCTAGAATCCAATGAATCCAACATAACTTCACCGCTTATCCACCTGTCTTTTTATGTTTTTGCCAAAATGTACGGTTCTCTGGATCGTAGCGACATCTGTCCTAAGAATTACAAAACTTTCTTAATCACGTGACCACACTTACCGGTCACGTGACTCGTCGGCGTCTGTTCGCTTTCAGCGGTCAAATGGTGTGCTTGATATCTTTTATAACTTTTGAGAGTTTTGAGACGTAAACACGCAAGGAACGGTTGCAGACAATCATCGATTACGTTCTGATATTTACTTTAAGAATTAGGTACGTCTCGTTACAATCATTTTTTACCATTCTTTGAGCATCAAATATTTTACTAGATTTTGCGCGGGAAGAAAGAGAAAGAAAGATCTGATTCTTTACGTATCAGTGAGAAAAACCTTCTTCTATACTGTACGTAATATGATATAAAAATGTGCCCTTCTTGGCGCGTTAATGAGTCTTTGCTATGAAAATTTTGTTAATCGATTAATGATCGTTGAAAGTTGCAATGCAATCGTATTTCACTAGTAATGTATGTATCTATGTCATAAAACGTAATATAATCTGTTTGAATTAATTACGTGCAAATACAAATACATAAAATGTTACCATAGTTGTAACTAAAGTAAACTAAAGTTTAGTAAAGTTGTATTTGAAGTACACGATACAAAATCTTGCAGCCCGCCATTCTGATCAGGACCGTATTATTTAGGCTACAAAATGTAGCGAGTTAAAGTTTGGAACAACGTGACAAATACCCTAAAAATCGGTAACATAGCTTTCAAAAACTATTGTTATAATCACAGTTAATAGCATATCAGTATATATATCGTAATTCGCATAGTTATTTCGCAAATATCCTTCTATCAAAACGATTCTGCCGCGGTCACGTGATCTTGTTTACCCGCCCTCCATCTTGAACAGGCAGAAGGTACAGTTACATTTTCTGTCCATTTAGATAAAGTGAATATTTTATTTATTTTTATATAATGGATATGTTACCAGTATCTTCATATTACTTTTTGTACCTAGTAATTGGTTATGGAAATAGAACAATAATTTTTTAATAGTAAATTGTATTCGAAGAGCGCTGGTTATTGGCAACATCGCGTGCCAGCACTGGGGAACAATTCAAATGTATGGTGCCAACATACTTCGTTTTCCGCATGGTCGTGCGCGGAGTGTAAGATAGAAACTGTTCACTGTCTCGTAATAAAAAGTGTCTGAAATTTGTGTTAATAAAGTTTGTCAGCGTACATTGAACAAAATGTTCAATCAACGAGAGAACAATAAGTTCTCGTGCAATTACGTTTTTCCTCCGCAAAAGCTTCGCTACGTCTATTGCTTAGAATGCAAACACCAGTTTTTTCTACAAGGTAATTTTGTAATGCTTTTAATCATACGTTTACCGGTATTTTTTTTACCCAATTATTTGTTCAATACACGTGTTAATAATCAAATGATTGTTGACTTGTAACCTTTTGAAGCTTTGTTTAAGCTATTGTTTCATGAAACTTTCTTGTATTTTTGTTCCTGAGTATATTACTGTTGCTAGTCTGTTAATGTATGAATTAAAAGCATCATTAGGTTATATACTTTCGAAATGCTACTTATATGAATTTAACTATGGTAGAGGTTAGAATAGCATACAGTTTGAGATAGTGGATATTGTTTATATATTTTTCTGCGTTTTTTGCATTGTTCTTCATGAATACTGTGCATTTTGGAAAAAACGTTTAAGAAATTCCCTTAATACGTTTGTTTCAGGATTTGTTCCTTTGAATGGGATAGTTCCTTTATTATTGAAATGTGGTCACGTCATATGTGATAAATGTGGAAGTAAAGGATTTAATAAACCTTGCCCTATATGTAAGACAGTTTTGCAAAGCAAAGATAATCAGAACTTTTTGTTACCTGTAAATATGTATGCCCTGGGTTTAATGGTTGTATCTCATAATCGACCAGTTGATTTAGATGATTCCAATATTTGTTTCTACAAGTCTGCTACTTCCAAGTTAAAGAAACAATCTGTACAAGGTCTGTATTTACTTGGAAATGTCTAAATATTTTAAATTAGAAAGAAGGTTTTAAGTAAATTATCTTTACCTTCAGGTTTGTGCCACGAATGTGGGTTTCATGCAACTGTAAGGTGTCCACAGTGTATCGCTCTTTATTGTCACAAATGCTACTTCAAGGTATATTTTTTATTGTAATCTGTCTGCTTTTATTGTTTTGTACCAATTATTACAGGTTATGGTAAGTAAATACATACTTGTATATTTTGTCAGATTCATGGAAGAGCACTGCAAAGTCACACAAAAATCATATTATCGGAAGAAATGAATGAAAATTCTTTTACTATCCAAACTACATGCTCCGATCGTTGCGTAGAGCCATTAGGATATTACTGCGAAGACTGTGAAATAGCCGTGTGCTCGCATTGTATGCTGCGCTTACATACAAAACATAATTATGCGCCACTAATTAACAAGGTTTGTATATTAACCAATGTTTATTTAAAGATGTATCATGATGTTACGCAAGGAAAATAATGCATTCTTGTCTCTGTCTGTCTTTAGAATAAGGAGTTGATTCCACAGTTTTATGAGGTGTCCGAACGCATTGCAGAGAACCTGCAGAGGATTCGTCAGGCACAAAAGGTAAGTTTTTTTTTTAGATTTTATCTTTATTATAAAAGAGGTTTTCGCATATACAGTAATTGGATATATATTACGAAAAGATAAATAAATAAATTTATTTAGTACTTGTAACAGTATTAAGTACAAGTACAGAATCGAAGGACTTATGTGTCGCAACATATAGTCATAAGAATCGTGAATAATTTCCTCAGAATCAGGAGAGTATTTAGGCTGTATATGTGATATCTTTAATAAAAAAGTAAGACCATTGGTCCGCGTAATGCATGTGTAAATGCACAAACTTTCTATAAAATAGTAGAGTACATTCTGTTATAAATAATTACACAGTACAAATATGACTAGAGGACAAGAAAATACTTATTGACATTATCAGTTATTTCATACTTGTTCGTTTCTGACATTCCTGACTGCTCTATATGTGTTCGAATAATTAGATTAGACGTCATAGTATGCTTATAGTACGCTAAATATAAATCACACGAACCTACGATATAAGTATTGCACATTTTTAACTTTCACAAAAATTCATTCGACGAACGCAACCTATAATTATTTGTTGCAATATATAACAAATAATGGCAACAAGGCATGTATGACATGAGCTAGGCTTAAATTGGCCAAATTAGAATAATTTAACTACAAGCTATACATCGATTATTCGTCTTCCTTCCGCGTTTCTGCTTTTTCTTTGAGCATCTCTTGTTCCTCTTTCTTCAGCTTCTCCTTCAATTTCTTCTCCATCTCCTTGAACTTGATCTCCAAATACCGATCCACTTCCGGCCCGGTAAAATCCTCGGGGAACTTTGGCATTACTGGCAGAATGTACTTGTAAAGTCGTTCGTTCAATACGTATAATTGCGTCGTCGTTTCGCACTTGACGTTGAACCACCAATCGCACGTTAGGGCCACTTGACTAAATATGGTACCGTTTGGGCATAAGAACGACGACTTGCCACCGTTGAGGTCGCAGTAGTGCCATACCTGTGAAACGATATTAATATTATTACGAAATCACACAAATAAGTATAGAATACAGGTAGTACTCGACTTACAACTTACTCGATTCACGAGACTATTCGCACGTACTATCGTGAGTAATAACAGATTTAGTGTGAAACGAGATTACTTATTTGAAGTAATGATACAAGTATACTTTGTAAGACTAATGTTCCATGGACCAGTATGTTCCGGATATAATTGGGCGGCGGAATAAAAGCATCGGCGAGATATAAACGTTTTCGGCGCGATAAGTGTTCAACCGTCGGTTTAGCGTAATGTCACGAATCGTGGTGTCGTTGTTAATGTGCGCGACTTTTGTTAATTCCCCTTCTATACCACATAGGTTAGTCCTTGATCAGTATGGTTTTGTTTCGGCGACGGTTGTGAACGTTAGCGAGCTATCTTGAACTATCACTGTATAAATTTTCCTACACAATAAAGTATCTTTACTAGGCCTGCAGAACACTCGGATGTTTCGAGTTGCTCGCGAGTCGAGTCGAGTCGAGACCCAGTTTTCGATCCGAGTCGAATACTCAGAAGAAACGAGCAGGTCGAAGGAACCGAGTAGCTCGGACAGAAGCGAGCTGCTCGAAAGAACCGAGTAGCTTGGAGAGAAGCGAGTAGCTCGAAAGAACCGAGAATCCGCCTCCTCCGAGGCGATCGCTTCTGTTCGAGCTACTCGGTTCCTTCGAGCTGCTCGTTTCTTCCGAGTACTCGACTCGGACCGGCCATTCGAGCCGAGTTTCACTCGGCTCGCCTTTTCCGAGTACTCGAACAGCTCTAATCTCTACCCGCGAGTGCAGAGTCCGTATATTGCATATAAACCTACTTTATCCTGAACACAGTAGGTTCGCTAAGTCCAGGACCTCTAGATGAAAGGTTAAAAGTATACCTGGCACCCAGTGTCCGGGTCACCGAAGAATCCCTTGTAGCGTTGATCCTTGCAGCTGAAGTTCGTAAAAGGTATATTGGAGTAGGCTGGATAATCAACGTGAGCCTCTCCTCGAGTAGCGCCATGTTTAGTCTCGGTGTTAGTTTGCTGCGGGATTTTTGTTGGCTCCGTGTAGCTGGGGATTGAACTCTCCGTGGTAGGAGGCGACAAAGTATAGTGCTCCTGTTGCAGTACGTCGTCGCTCAGATCTTCCACGATCTCGTAAGAGTGCCCTGTGGAACTCTCGTCCACTTGCGTTCTCATTGTCGGCAGAAATACATCTTTCCCCTTCTCTGAGACATCCTGCACCACGGGGAGATAGTACTCTACCACTTTATTGTTATTCAGACCATCTGAGACGTAGCTCGGTGTAGCCAGCACCTTAGGTTTTATATCATCCTCGTACGACGTTGCTTTGTACCGTTCAGGGTCCTCGGTTAGGTAAAGGGGGTTGGGAGTCGCTTGGAATCGCGATTCCGTTATCACCTTCGGTCGTGTTTGGGGTCGTGCCTTGAAGTTTGTTACCTTCTGTCTCGGCGGAGGAGATACCAATGGTGGCAGCGGCGGTGGTCGCATCTCTAGCAATTCGTTCTTCGTGTTATGGAGGATGTTGAGTATCTCCACGAGCGTCTTCAAGCTGACGTCGATGTTGTCCTTGTTCAGCATCTCTGGCAAGCGTTCGCTCAGGTGAAGGCTCTCGATTATCTGATCGAGGTTCACGTTTGGATTCCGCAGTTGAGGGACCATGGGCGGTGGCTTCCCAGTGATAGATTCTAGCGCTGGTAGGCTAGAATGTCCTGAAGGTGGGATGTGTCTATGACCTTGGTAGTCTTTGATTGGATAATTGGTATTGCTGGTTGGTCTAGCGTTATAATCCAATACGTAATCGCCTCGAACGAGGCTTGGCTTGTTGGTCAATTGTTTCCTAGGCAAGTGATTCCTGCCGTGTGTCGTGTAAGGTCGTAATGGTCTCACGTTTGCGTAGTACCTGTTCTCCTTGGGTGCGACCTGACTGGTTGGCGTCGGTACGTCGGGATACATCGTCTTGCGATCTTGGTAGGTTTGGTACGACGGCGAGAGGTAATCATCGTAGCTAACTTTTGAATTGTACCTAACGGGCATAAAGTAGTCGTTGTCGCTCCCTAGACTGTGGGGATCGTACTGCACGGAAGGGACGAATTTTCTTTCCTGGCTTTGCACGTTCGTTCGGTGCGTACCTTTCCTGGGCACGTTGAGGAACCTGGCAGACAATTGTAGATTCTGCTTCGCCGAAGGACTGCTCTGAGAGTCCTTCGCGGTGCCCTGCTGTGTCGGAACTTGTTCGCCATCTATGTTGTTGACGACGTAGAACGTTAGATAGGGTATCAGTCTCCTGTATCTCTCCTTGAACTCGTCTAGCCTTGTCTTCTCTAACGATTCGTCATCTTCCTCTTCGACTGCGAGTTTCGTTGAGTTCGTGTCTGACGATGCTGCGCAGTTTCTTACAGACAACACTGTAACAGAAACGAAGTTGAATTAATTGTCTGTTTACTTATGTAAGGAAAATTCTTAAACATCAATCGTCACTATAACATTTACAATTATTGTAGTAACGTGATTGTTTTCTTTCTTTTTTTCAAACGTAAAGTCGAAAAAATTGGACAAACGTTCGAAGGCTTAAAAAATTGTTGTGCATCGTCTCTTGAATACTCGCAAAAAATCCTGTTTTCCGAGTAAATAAACTTGCAAAAGAATATTCCATGAACCGAACGGATGGCGAATCGATTAATCTCGATTTAGAGATCACCCCACGATTCAGGGTGACGCTGATACCTTCGGATACGGCCTGTATAAAATACGGCCGAATGGTTTAACGTGGATGCAGCGGCATTTGATAAATGTACCGCGAGTTCCTCTAAATTCAAGTGTTTTCGAGTGTCGCGTAACGGAGAGAGACAGGCGAGACCGCAGTAATCAACATTTAAATATTACGTCTCCCTCGTGGTCGTAAGGGAAAACCAGTAGAACGCCCTCACGTTTCCTAATCGGCCTTTTAAAACTTCACCAGCGTGCATCGTTATCCCTGCAATTTCCTTTCCCCCTTTCGATGTTAAATCGTTCCCTTCCGCCTGGATATTCACGAATTTTTAGGGTGTTAATTACAGTATTTTTAGTGGAGCCTTAAAGGGACCTACAGAGACAATAAATTTAATGCGAGGGTATTAATTCTAATGTGTAATTAGAGACAGGATTCTTAGGGACCTCAGAGCCACCATTTAAGAAACTTCTTGAGAGACATCTTCTCGCATAGCTCCTACATTTTCCAAGCTTATCGCCGAACCGCCCAGTCGTAAAGTCTAGTAACTAAATTACTCTGTAATATAAATATTACACCTTCCTCCTAGAACTGGAGGTGCTATTGCTTCCTTATAGCGCGTGAAATACGTTTCCTAATCGGCCTTTTGAAAAATCACGGGCGTGCATCGTTATCCCTCTTCCTTCCCCCCTTCTCGATCTCAATCTGTTCCCTCTTGCCCGGATACGTGCGAAGTAATGCGTGCGCTGCACTCCCGGTCGGATGAAATTAAATTAGAAGGAAAATATTCGGATAGCCGTCCGGTGCTTTTGCACGTGCGCCGAGATACCAAGAATAAAGGCACCCTGCGGATGTGTATGTACGCACACGTGTCACAAGCCTCGCACGTATGCATGCACTCGTGCAGGATATATTCGCTCTGGCACGTTCGAGTGCTGCAACCACTAAAAACGTACCAATCCTCCGACTCTGCTACCCTCCAGCTTCAACCCCTCAACCCTACGCGACAACCTTTCCCCGTTATTCTCGTCTTCCTCGATCGTGCAGGACGGCTCAATCTTTCCGACGACTCTAGACGAAACGTCGCTCGGCTCTATCGAATTTACTTCGATCGACTCCACGGCGCTAATTATACCGTGTTTAGCGAGCGACGTTTTCTTTTCATCAGAGTTCTTTCGCCATGCTCCGCTCGTACAATTACATTAGTTGGAATTATTTCTTATCGGATCACTGCCCGTGGATGTTCATTTGCGAATAAT
Organism: Hylaeus anthracinus; assembly: GCF_026225885.1. Classification (NCBI taxonomy): domain Eukaryota; kingdom Metazoa; phylum Arthropoda; class Insecta; order Hymenoptera; family Colletidae; genus Hylaeus; species Hylaeus anthracinus. Next base: position 12,663,231 of record NW_026534330.1, on the reverse strand, counting down.
CGCGGAGTTACTAATTTCTGTTTAACGAGCTTTCCAGGTATATCGAATTTTGGGTGGTAGGTCGCTTCTAATTGGGGGTGTTGACTTCCTTACGATAGCTGTTAATTGTGAAAATCGTGACATATGATTTATTTATAGTATTTGGTTATCCAGAAAGTTCGTACCAAATTTTAAGAAAAATTCAAAGGCATGTTTGAATTTTCATGTGTATTTATTGAATTTATTGGGTATTCGAAAAAGTTCGTGGCGTTTCTCAACCACTTGCATGATTTCATCTCATCGTTCTGTGATTGGTCGACCACAGCGTGATGCATCTTTGACATCAGAATTTTGATAGAGCATTTTGTCCGTAAACATCACAAATTTGTTCACAAGTCTGCGTAGCATTGATATTGTAGAATGTAGCGAATTTTCTCATTATTTATCTCCATGTTCAAGACGTTGTTACTGTTAAATCTGTAACTTTTCAAATGACATCTAGTATGTCCCAATAGGTTACGTGTAAACAATGATATACGATGTTAAATCCATCTAGCGACAAAACGCCACGAACTTTTTGAAATGCCCATTACAAGTACTATTTTGTCCCTTTGTTGCTTGTGGAACAAAATCCCTTTTGAGGGATGTACACATGTTACTTGTTTTCTACTATTCCGATATATTCAGACCCGTACCACTTAACAAAAGTCGGCATGGACTTTCCAGACAAACCAATATTTCAATCAGAGGTAGCTAATGTACAGGGAATATTTTTATACGGGGATTATTTTGTACGGAAATGTCAGAATCGTACCGAAATTGAGGAGATTACAATAATTCCGTGTAATCTCCAATAATCCTTTGCTTTCATACCCCAGGCAGTGAACGGACGCGCATAGATAATTCACACTATCGAAATAGAAAATCGACGCATAATCCCGAAGGGTTGGTTTACTGGTCAACCTCGAGTAAGCAGTTGCTCCGTTTAACCCGCGACAAGTTTGCTAATATTCAAGTGTAAAAAAAGACACGACGAATTTCCAGCTTTATCGTGTTCATCATATTTCTATAAATATTGGAGGGTGGTTATGAAATTAATTATAAGGGTGTTTAGAAATTGTACGATGGCAGGGTGGGGTAATAAATTACTCATATTAAGCCATTTGGTAGCCATCCTACCGTAAAGCGTTTATAATACATATAACATTGTATATTATCATAAACATGCTGGCGTCCTAGCCAATAGTCCGATGTTATTAATTTATTCGCGAGGGATTATGTTCGCCATTCGTTATCAACTCGCAATTAAGGGTCCAAAAGAAACGTGTTATTTTGTTCGCTCGAGTTTGGCGCCAGTATACGCATACTGAGGATATCGAGATTGGTAGAAGTTGAGTCTCTTATTATGGATATCTAAATTCTTCTTCATTTAGAAAAGAATTATTCTCATGAATTAAAACTCGTGAATTTGTCGAACACGATCCGATGCATTTAGTTAAATTTAGATATTTACGAAACACACCCGGATGTATTCTGTTCTCGAATTGGCCCTCGAAAAGGGCAGCTGAAAAGGGGATTTACTTTTTTGGAATTTTCGAAGCGTTTCGCCTTCGTCTGTTTCGATTCGTCAGAGTTCGTTATGCGGCGACACGAGGGAAACGTGTGGGCGGATATATAAACCCCCGTCGCCTCGCTAGACTCGCCATGAATTTTTATAAACCGATTATTTAGTGGCGATGTAACAAAGTGCGGAGCCTGCATCGCTCGAGAGAAAGCTCGACGGTATCCGAGCGTAGCACATCAAAGGGACGAGCGCGCCGGTCGTATCTCCACTGCACACAGATATACACCGTCCCCGACCTGGAAATCCAATTCGATTCTGCATGAAATGAGTCTGGAAACTCTTCGTGTAGCGCGGGGCCGCTTTATTAATCCCGTCAGTACGGAACGTGATTGAAAAATCCGCAAAGCGCGTGTGCCGCGATCTCTAAGAGGTTCTCGCCCTGGAAATTTACAAAGCGCCGGGGGAATGTCTGCATCTGCATAAAGATGTGGACGATCCTTCGGGGCTAACTGGACCCGACCTCTCTCTCGCTTTTGCTCTTCCCTTTCGCGGAAATTTGATCCCAAACGGGCGAGCCAAGGTGGCATTTAGATCTGGCTCGCCACATCAACCGCTGGAAACGATGCGTTCCCGTGAAACGTCGATTCGCTTACTTTTTGAGAAATGTTTCGCTCATTGGCGTCGATAGTCAGCTCGATAAATTGTCAGAGCAGTTATCTGCGCAATGGAAGTTTCATTATTCGAGTATTCATTGCCATCGGTTGCCGAGAAATGGTCAGGAGAGTTATGGATGCTTTAGGTAGGGTTTTCATTATTGGAATATTGTTTATCCGAGAGGTGATTTGTACAGGCTAATTTGAATTTCATTTGGGTTAGGTAGCGACAGCTGTCTGGAAGATAAGAGCAGGTAGGTTTGGAAAAGCCTGAATTCATTGGCATCACTGGTCGAATCGGCGATTAGCGTATCCATATTCCACGTGGTACTTTTTGATATCCGTGACAAACTCAGAAGCAATTACGTAATAGCAATGAAGTAGTTAGAGTAGAATCTCTGTTATCCAAAGACACAAGTAAAACAGCTTTTGATTCGTTATCTATGCAATAAAAATTAGAATTTAATCAAGCCTCGCGTGGACCTAGCAAGTCTCACCCGAACAATTGTTTCCTTAAACGTTACGAATGAACCGCCACCTAGAATCATACTCCATTCTTCGGATAACGCAGCATACTTTGGTCATTGGTCAACAGAGTTAAAAATTCCTATTTAGAGATTTATGATACTCGCCCGAAACTACTTCCCGTTGAGTTTCATTCGTTTCGTCCAATCTTCTCTTATTTGATTATCGCACTTTGCCTCGCTTCCCTACGACTGTTTTTTCCTCTGTGTCCCGTTTTACACTGAATTGTATTCCGCGGTGCACAGTCGATCGTAATATTCCACGCAAAGGCAGACGGTAATTCTTCACTCTTTAAGAAACTTTCGTTTCCGCGGCGAGAAATGAGAAACGGCTTTATTTCGTCGGTCGGGTATTGCTTTTTCGCGTGGCCCTTCGATCCTCCCTCTTTCCGCGATAAATAAACCAGCGGTCGCAGTAATTTTATCCCCGTCCCCCCTCTCGCGCGATTGCAAATATCGACGTTACCTGTACCGGTGCGCTTGTGATATCAATCGTCCGTGGCAGCTCTCTCTTTTGTGCCCACTGTTTTGAATTACGACTGTAAAGACACTTTTCATGTATTACGTGCTTCGAGTTTTTTGTTGCGGCGTCGAATCGCGGGCGAGACAATGGACGCAAGGTTTTGTTTTCGAACGCGAATGTTTCCTATGAATCATGGTCGATCGCTTCAGGGTCGTTGGACGCTTGCTAAATAGATATAAATTGACGTTTGTAGTTATTAACCCTTTGCACTAGAGGCCTTTTTTCTGCTATCTGCCAGCAACTCGAGATGTTTCTTAGCATTCTATTGCTATGAATTCTAAGCTATCTAGATTTCAGAATAAGGTCACCTTTGCCTCGCCGACAATTATTTTATCGACACTTTGAGCTCCAAAGAAATTAAACCTAAAGAAACATTAGGTATTGTAGATTTGCTGCGTGAAACCTAATGGAGACTGAGAGTCACCTCTCGAGTGCAAAGGGTTAATTCTCTACTCTACTCTCTTCTCTTCCCTACTCCTAGCAAAGCCTTTCAAAAAAGACTTCCTTTAAAAAGTGAGCAGGTGCCGAAGTCTTCTTCTGGGGCTCCAACGAGTGCTCCATTTTTCAAAGTTCCTGTATTCGCTCTAATGCAATTTTTTTCCCCCGAAAGAAGAGGGTATTTGATAACGTGTGACTTATTCGCGGCAAGTTTGATTAGTCTCCGTCGCAGCGGAAGAGTGAAACCGTTGATACCAAGGCGAGAGAGCTTCTGAATTCCGTTCGCGTCTACTTCGTAGTTGTCTCGCAATGAAACTCCGTGTTCGTCACGCTTCCAAGTCACGTGCGTTCGAAATAACGTAATCCGGGATACCAATAGCCGCCAATTAATATTCTGTATCGAGATACCGATGAATCGGCACGACATTCTGCCGGACACGTCGAGTTTTCGTGTCGCCCCGCTACGATATGTTGCGCAACGCAGAAATCCAGTTGCAATTTGCGGTGGATCGTACGTATATTGTAATGGAAACAAAACAGACACAGATGGTAATCAGTCCATGGCGAGTCAAGGGTGCCACTCGATGTCGATAATTGTTACTTTCATCGGAATGGCCAATCAGTCGGCGGGACATTAATTCACACTTCCCGCGAGTCTTGTCCGTTTGGTACGTAACGTGAAAGGAAATTGATTTTTATTGTCTTCGGTCGAGTCGTTTGGCTAAGTACTTTTTTCACCCTCTTATCGGGGATTGGGTGGCTCTTCACCCTTGTGGGCGCATAAACAACGAATGGGGGTGGTCAGTGTCGAGCAGAATGAGAGTTGTAACAAACAGGGGTTACAAGAATCCTTCATCCTTAGAGCACTACCACATATTAGTTTACGAAGCTCACGTTTTCGTAACTGCACGACGAGTAATACTCACAGTACTGTGATATACTAAATTGATCGTAACTATACTATCCCATAAGTATTCGCACCGTCTATGTATATCGAAGAAATCTGTCTAAATTAAATACTAGGTTTTATGTTTCCAAATAAATTTTTCTTTATGAATATGTACGTGAATAAACTACATACGCATATATTATAACGAAAAATTTATTTGGAAATATTAAACGTATAATTTGAAAGGGTACAAATACTTATGTCTAGACTGCGGATATTTATACATTTATGGGAAATTTGAATGTGCAAGAAACTACAAAATGCAAACAATATACAAGAATATAAAGATTGAAAGTAAAGTTCATGTTATAATATTTGCAGAATAAAATAAATTCCCATTTAGGTTCAATTTTTGTAGGCACGTTTGCGAAGATTTTATTTTGCATAAAGATCCGCAGTCTACTTATGACTGTATATATATTTTCAAGAAATTGAAAGAGATATAGGAGTACCCAGCTCTATATCTTTCGATACGATTGATAAAAGTACCCGTTGCGAATCGACGAGTGAGAGACGCGGACGTATAACGACCCTTTCGCTTTCGTATCGCGTGCATGTAATTAGCTTCGTTACGCGCGCACACGCCCGCATGGAACAGCGTATTTTCGCTTTTCTTTCGATTCGCTGGTACGCATCAGCATCAAGATGAGAGAATGCACGTTATAATTACGCGTTATAAAAGCCCTCCATTTAAAATTTTCGATTCGGTATCGAAAAAGGCGGGCGGAACGAGCGGTAAAGCGATTATCCAGGTAAATGAGATTTTAATGATGATCGTTTTTGAAATGAATACGCGTTGAGGGTCGTCGTGTTACTTAATCGTTGTTTTTTCCGATTTTTTTTTCGTCTCTTTTTTTTATTTATTGATAGCGTGTCACGCGAGAGATCCTCACTTCGCGTCGTTTCCACGTGTGACATTAATTACCATGAATCGACACTAAACGTGCAATTAAATTCGATGTTAACAGGATTGATGAATTGCACGATGTGTGCAATATGCGCAAGGATGTAGATCAATTTATTTTATACGCTACAGTAATGTTTCTCGTAATGAAGCTGGTGTCATTTATCGTATAATTAACGTGTATTATTCGACTATGCGAATTTCCTGTGCGATAATTCAACGTTTTAGATTGCGAATGTCTTAGGGTGTAAAGAAAAATGACCTAAAATTCATTTATTAAATGAATATTAAACTCAATCGGTATTGAACAAAATAAAAGAGTAAATTTATTACTCTTTTCATTTATTCGACGATAATTTCTATTTGGAAACACGCAATATTCTCAGGTTATACTTTCACGTTATAATCCACGGTTGAAGCTGTGTGTCCTTGTTGACCGAGTTGGGAATATTAATATCGAATTGAAATTAGTTTTATTGCAGAGCTATTCGCGTTTTGTAGTGCTGAACACGAAACATTTCGCTCCGGTTAAAACTTTATTAAGTGTTATAGTGCTATTTCTGTTTGTTTACGTGAAATTGATTCCGATGATAATGAACGTTTTAGTAATGCATAGTCGAGCATTGAGCGTTTTTATAGAATGAAATATTCATGCATTGTTTACGTTAGAAATTTCGGATTACGTCTGTACAGCTTTGAACAAATGGATTTTTGGCTTGCATGTTTCTTGTAATTTACAGTTTCATACACCCCCGCGACTTTGCTCAAATCATCAAGATTCTGCAGTGCTATTGCACAATTATAATAATATCCATCGTCTTTCACATTACTATCAGATTTGATACATCCTTGCTGATAGCAAATCCAACAAATATTGCACGCGGGCTTCCACACAGGGTGTTTCGTTATTAATAGACGCAACTTAAAGGGTGAATTCAGTGTACTAAAATAAAAAAAGGGGGTTCACGTAAATATGGGCTCGTAGCTGCTTGCATGTGGTTATTTACAATCACAGTCCCGCGCTCCATCGTTTTCGTACATTTTGTTTAAAATAGAAAAAGCGTAGACACGCATTACGTGAAAATTTTACAGCGTTTAGAAAGTTTTCACCCTTTGTGTACTTTATTAAAAGAGGGAAACGCGTTTTATTAAAAGAAAACAAGCGAAGGCATTAATTTCAGAGCTTGGCATACAAGTTCTTCCATGCATGATGTTCGCAATTTATTTATTATACCTGAACTTAAAGTTCAAATATAGGTAACTCCCTTTTACACACATTTCGGGGGAAATATAGCCCGATAAAGTGCGAAATAACCCTTCTCCACGAGAATCCCTCACGCTTGGCTACTCTTTCTTTTCATCAAAACCGGCATGGAGAACCTATGCGGACGTTTCTCGCGAGGGGTGGGCTCCCGGTGGCCAGAAAAGCGACTCTGTATCGCGCGTTATGCACATCATTTAATTAAAGCCGGAGAACGAGCCACGTAACGACACTCGTTTCACTAGCAAGTTGCAAGGCATCGTCGTATTTAGGTCTCGAGGGGTCGACGGGTGTGTGGATTGCCGTGCGATTCGGTGGGGGGTTGCCAACGACGGTGGATGCCACCACCCCCGCAAACCAACCCCGCGTGTACTGTGTTGCGCAGCTTGTAACTGAAACTGGACCTTAAGGGAATACAAAGCTGTGAAATTAGACGAAACAAGAACGGTTCTCGTGTAAGTTTCTCGCGGAACTTCCGTGCATTACTATCGGAATACGGTAGGAGATGTTCTCGGGATTTAGTCGAATTCAGCAATGATCATTGGCTACAAGCGTCTGGGATCGGTTAATCCTCCTGGTGCACCGAAGAAAGTTCTCTGCTGACAGTTCGCGCACTGCTTTTTACTTCGTATACGTGCTCGGGACGGAATCGCACGCTTTGATTAATTAGCACTTTATTTACCGGGAATTTATAGGCTTTTTAATTGCAGTGTTTAGCTATTCGAATTTATTTACTGTGTTGATGCTTGTCTACTTACAATGATCAGTGTTTGGAAACAGACTTGGCTTTCAATGTACCCAGTAACAGTATGGAGGAATTATTGTCAGCCTAGATTGGCATGTGCTTCCGTAGAAAATTCTTTTTTTAATTAAAGACTGTTTCTAAATAGCCCGGTATATAAAGTGTTAATACAAAACCAGATATATGTTCGACGAATTGCATGCGAATTTAGCTCGAAGAAATGGGAGCGATAGAATTAATTAACTCGCACAAAATTTCTGCTCGATAAATAATCTCTCGTTTGAAAGATAACGTAAAATACTAAAGCAAACAGGACCAAAATCAATAACACAGCTTCATATCCCAAGGTAACGTTGCAAAAGCACAGAAGAAGTACGCAAAGTCTCCTAGGGGATCAACAGCTCGAGACGGGGGTTTGTTAACACCGCGGGTACGAATTTCGATCCCTAGATTCACGCTGCACTTGTAACCGGTTGGGCTGAGCGTCCATTCTTTGGACGGGCTCGATCCTCGAGGGGAATACGGAATTTCGCTCGATCGATTGATTCCACTCGATTGTGCTGTCGGACAATACAGTCTCGATTAAGCAACGAAAAGCCAAGCGAACGAAAATTAATACAACATAGCGGACGCGCGTGGCTCAATAGTGTGCACGGATGTGTGTTTTCACCCTCTCTCCTCCTTTGGCGTTGGGTAGCATTATGCGTGCCCCTGTTGCCCGCGTTAATCTGACTGTTCCGCGCACGGAACGCGGACAGAAGAATATGTATTTTAAAAATCTCGACGTGTCTTGGTCGACCTCTGGCTGATTTTTGTGGTCACAATCGAGGATTAATTGATCCTGGGAAGAATTGTGTGGAAAGAGGGTTGGTCCCCATGACCAAGCAAACCAGTGGCGCCACTAGTTTGTCTACTCGCCGTGCGCTGGGATTATTCTGGGGTCCAGTTTTAAATTAAAGAGTAGCGAATCTCTCTTAAGCTGGCACGACCAAATCAGCTGAATCATACCGGACTTAGTGGAATATTTAATACTTATTTTGTATTAATTTGTACCACCAACAATAATTTTGTACCTTGCTAGCTTAATATTAAGCTAGCAGAACCACACATCAAAATTAATAAAAATGAAAAAAATTAAAGTGAATATATTTAGTGCTAAATTTGTACTAATTTTTACCACCAAAAGAAATTTTGTACCTCGTACCGTATTCAAAAAAATCGTGACGCCACTAGCTTAATATTAAGCTAGTGGCTGAAAATGTTAAAAATTAATATAAATGTAAAAATCAAAGCGGATACATTAAGTACTGAATTTGTACTAATTTGTACCACCAAAAGAAATTTTGTACCTGTTACTGTTTTCAAGAAAATCGTAATATTAATATTAACCTAGCAGCGCCACGATTTTTTCGTAAACGGTAACCGGTACAAAATTTCTTTTGGTGGTAAAAATTAGTACAAATTCAGCACTAAATGTATCCACTTTAAGTTTTTCATTTTTATTAATTTTGGTGTATGGTCTTACTAGCTTAATATTAAACTAGTACGATTTTTCTGAAAACGGCACTAGGTACAAAATTATTGTTGGTGGTACAAATTAGTACAAAATAAGTACTAAATATTCCACTAAGTCCGATATGATTCTGCTGATTTGGTCCTGCCAGCTTAAGAGAGGTGAGTACCGATGCCATTTGATCGAAGGTTTACACGGATATATTTCTTTGGAATGATATACATACCATACTCAAGGGGTGAGAGTCACCCCTCAACATGGTAAACCTGTTATCCTGTTAACATTTAATTGTACGACATCGAATTAACCATGGTCCCTGCATTAATCCTTTGCATTCGAGAGGTGACTCTCAGTCACCATTAGGTTGCACGCAGCAGATCTACAATACCTAATGTTTCTTTAGGTTTAATTCCTTTGGAACTCGAAGTGTCAATAAAATGATTGTCGTTGAGGTAAAGGTGACCTGATTTTCAAATCTCAAATTAGAGATCTCATTTTCGAAGTCAATCTAAGCTTAGCATTCGTAACAATAGAATGCTAAGAAAGCATCTCGAGTTGCTGACAGATACCAGATAAAAAAGAGCTCGAATGCAAAGGGTTAACCCATTTACATCATAAGCGCATATATGCGCCCATTTTGTCTGGCCACTATCGCCAGAGCGCACATATCCGCTCCACTAAACACGGGTGGAGTTGACGGAGGTAATCAACTTCTCAGCAAATTTCACACTATGCGACGTTATCAAAAGGTGTATAAAAAGGAGTTTTTTTAATTGTCTCGACATGGTTCTTTTGAATAGTTATGTTGTTTTCAAAACTATTTGAGCATTTCACGTTTGCAAGCAAAAATTAGCGGAAGAAATACTTGAAGATAATATACCAAAAATATAGACACCACAAACAGAAAGAAAATTTACACCATATCCATCATTACCACGGACATTTACCGGTCAACAGTTTGTGCAGTTTGTATATCAGAAAAAAAAGGAAAGATACATTTTATCAATGTGTTATCATTTCAACTCTTATCATGTTGTGCAAAATAATTAGATTTCGTTTCTTTTATTATTATTAATCTATAATGAAAAAAAATTCTTTATTTATGCAATATTGTTTTTATTTTGCATATTTCGAAACATTTTCATTTAAATACAATGAAAACAATTTTGGCGATAAGAACGTATTTTCCACTTTTCCGTGTGATGGACATGGACTAATAACGTTTCTCAACAAATTTCCAAACTTCTATAGAAGGTCCACAAAATGATTCCATTTGAAGGAGTGCCCCCGTTTAGGAAAAAATCGTGTTTGAAAGTTCTTTCGTCGTTTGCAGGATGTTTCGTGCATGGGTGAGGTCGGTCAATTAGGCAGGCCAAATCAGATCATGCGGATAGCGATTAAATAGAGCCACCAATAGAACATTCTATCGAGATCGCGGTCAATAAACGCTTGCGTACGAATAGTTTTGGTGGAAAATGTGCATGCGTTCAAATGTCAATAAATGATCGATCCGTTTGGATTGTAGTAGATCGCAATAGGCTGCATATTCGCATAGCGGCGATACCGCTGTTAATAACAGTCGCCAACAACGTTGCTTTCTCCTCTGTTTGTTGACAACACAATCGCTATCACGGTTTCGACTTTAAATCATAGCGTAGTAGATTACCTGGAGAAAATGTATTCTTCGACGATGTGAAATCAGGCATTGTTTAGGAATATTTATCAACACTACCACCGAGTTCATTTCGTAAAACTTTCCCTTAATAGTTGCTCCCAATTTTCTCATAATTTATAGTTTCGAGTACTTTCCCAGTGTTTGAGTGTTATCTTTGTTCAATGTCGACATTAGAATAACCGAAAGAAATAATTTCCGTTCCGAATGATGAAAAATTCATGTCCGTTTTATTCGAGTAGGCAATCGAGTCGTGAATTTTATGGTTAATTACGTATCGCGGTGCATCGATGGGAAATTAAGCGTTTCCCGTGGTTTCGTTGGTTAGAAAAATCAACGACTCGTAGGATCGTTCGCATCTAGCGAAACACATAATCGCGGCACGAATGCGTCCGCTATTATTTGAATTTTCAGCCAACTCGTTCATTTGGTCGAATAATTTCAACTATTCGGTCCAGGTATTCCGTAAATTTAAATCGATCCCATACAGGCAATCTTATTGGCTCGCAGGGGAACACTGGTAATATAAAATTAGCGATGAAACGCTTTGATAATTGGGTATTAAAATCTTGTGATAACTGCACTTTATGCGTCGCGTTGCCGCTGTGTATCATTCCTTTGAAAATGTTTATTCATTTCATCGAATGGTACCAACAGGGAAAGACTTGTTATTATTATTCGTTATTGGTTAATCCCCATTTACAATATTTGTATTTATAGTATTCCTGCAGTTGACACCAGAAAGGGGAATAAATAAATTTTAAAAGAATTCAGCGTCCAAATAAAACAAGGTTTGCTCAAACGTCCTATAAAGGTCCAGGGTATTTCATCGTGCGAGTTATCCTCCTCTTCTCTGTCCAGCGCAAAAACACTGAAAGTGCAGTTTTTAGGGACAATCACTTAAAATAAGTAATACCCGTTTAATTAGCCTCGGCCAGCGCAGGCTCGCAAGGACCAAATTAAATTTACGTCCAAGCTCGTATAAATCATATTAAGCCTCGTCATTTTCCATTCCGTCGATTATTTCCCATTTGTATCCACCCGTTCCTCGAACCCTTCCCGATCGTATCGTCCTGAAAGCTTCTAGCAGTTCGTCTATCCTTTGACCGTGAAACCCTTTGCTTCCACGATTGCTTTGAGAGCTATTTCCGCGTCGCGTTCGCTCGAGCATTCACGCCTTTCGCAACGATCACGGTAGATGCAGCTTCATCATTCGGAAAAAAATAAAAACTGCAAACTTGTCCATGAAAGTAAAATCGATCCTTCGGCCACAGCTCGCAACTTGCTTCAGAATAGCCTACTGAAGAATTCGTTCGCCTCTGTTTCGATACATATTTACGAAAAATCCCGAATTTCTGTTCTTCAGAACTTCAACCTCTCGCCGCTCAACGAATACGAAGTGCTCACAGTCGGCCAACGAACGCGTAATGAGCATTTATTCTCAGCAGTTGCTCGTATTCGATGTGTTTGATAATAGTTGCGTTACGCTGAGGTGGAACGAGTCACGGAGGCCGAGGGAGGTGTCCACGTTTACGGATGTACACGCGAGTCGTGTGTCAACGTTTCGCACGAAACTTCTTACACTGGAACGAGCAGTTTGCCGGCTTGTCCTCGTGGGACAGCCTAATACCGTCTTCTGGCCGTTGAAATTACAAACGCCGCGACGTCTTGTCCCCTCTCGTTACGATCTTCGCGACCAGTTTGGAGAGGCGACGGAATTCGAACTTGGCGAGGCGCGCGTATCGCGTTACAAATAACGAAAGTATTCTCCGTTGGCTTTCCAGGCCAGAGTTCGGGACTGCTCCACGAGTTTTACATGGTAATTCGTTCAAGTAGGACGAACGAACGCCCAGGAGCACCGCCCTGACGCTCGCAAAGAGGCGTAAAGGGAGACGTTGATTTGTTTTGCAAAAAGGTGTTGCGTTGAATAGTAACAAGTTTCGACTTTTTCAAAGTCGTGGAAATCACGTTTACACAATGTTTAATCAACGAGGAAACAGGCGACTCGGGTCCCTCGACTTTTCGAGAGGCTTTTGTAAGTTTGAATTATCGCGGATTGATGCTCAGGTAAAAATTGAACTGTATGCCGCGAGTATGCTCGCAAACAAATGCTCGTGGAGCCCTGATCAAACCGCGAGAGGGTTAAGCACACGTTGAATCGCTATGGCGTACAGGAAATTAATATACCCACACCTGGCAATATTACGGATCAGTGTATTTACGCCGCAGCAACATAATACCGCGAAGTAACAATGCCTGGTGATCAAATGGCGAATCGATGAATTAGGTGTGGCTGGTGGTAATGACGAAAGTGGTTTAAATTCGTCAAAACAAAAAGGGCTGTACTTCCGAAAGGCACCGGTGGCCGATCGAGATGGAACTTGGTGGGTATTAAGAGGGATACGAAAGGACCCGAAATATAAAATTTTAGCTTCGGCAATTTATGCGTTTAGATGATACAGGTTCTCAATTATAAATTCGTCATAATAAATTTTTGGTGCTTTGGTTGCTATATTCAGCAACAATGACAGAATGCCTGAGAGTATGTGTATTATTATATATATTATATAATATTGTGTATCACGAGTGAAGGTATGGTGTGATCGGTTTATGTTTTTTCCGTTGGAAATGCGATGCTTAAGGAAACGTGAGAGAGTTCCAGTCGTATCGTGGTGCGTGCGTTACTATTTACTCGATCTTTCCCCCCAAAATAATAGACGACTTACTATTTAAACAAATTTATAAAACAATATGACCAATCGCACACGGCGCAACCGAACCAGATTCAAACCACACTGACACTAGTTGCATGTGACCGTGGATACAATTCTTCAGTAGGTAAAAACAAAGAGCGCCGGTTGCGCCGTGTGCGATTGGCCTACGATGACATGTCCGAGGCAAACGATCACAGTAAATGAGCAGCCTTCTCTAAAGTATCCGTATCTTTTAAACGGGTGAATTCCCGAAACTAAAATTTTATATTCGGTGTCCTTCCACACTTTTCATAAAATCCCTCAAATTTCGTATCAATTAGCCACCGATGTCTTTCGGAATAATATTCAAAAGAAGATAGATTCTCCATGCAATTGCAACTGTGAAATCGATAAGATTTCTTTGCGATCGAGGTTGAACCAAAGATAAATCGACCCCGTACACGATTTCCACGGACGAATAGCTGAAACGCCCCCAAATTGCGCGTTCGTAAAACGCAGCTTAGGTTGCGAGCAATTGAGCAAAGCGACGCGGGGTACAAGGTTGGAACGTGTCTGGGTTCAGGACGGAAAATTCGAAACGACAGGCTCCGGGCGCTCGAGTGCGAATCGCTGTGGCTTTGCCGCGATTCATCGTAACGAGAGTAAGTGCGCGGCAGTAATTGCACTCGAGGCGCGGAACACTGTCAAGGATGCGTTTAATCACGCCAGTCAGTATCCTCAATAAGTAACGAGCATACGCAATGCACGCGCAGCCCCGCCGAGCCTCGACGACCGAAGAATCGCCGTATTTTCGCGGGAATTACGCAACCCCTTTCAACCCTTGCGATTCAATTCGGCTTTTCACATTTTAACACTTTCAGTGGCAGGCCTACTCGTGGAAATACTTATGCTGCGAAAATTTTATTCTTATACAATTGGGAACTGTATAATCTAACATTCGAGTTAGTATTTAGTATTTAGTTTCTATCCAGACTTGTTTTTGTTTCACGCACGATCTTCAGAATTAATTTTTAAATTCCTTAGTGAAAATCCCTATCACCAGGCGATTGGCGATGAACGTGTTAAACACAAATAAGTTTTACCTCTTTCTAACACGAGTGTAGATTTATCATTCGAATAAAAGCTAGCCCACGGTTTTCGTTTCTCGAAATATCTGTAGAAGTTTCGGAAACGTGACCAGCTATAGGCGGATCTACGTGTAAGTCGCTTGATCCCATCGCTGCGTACATCGTAGGCGGAACGAAGTTCTCGTAATCACAACAGAGAGGCGACGACTAATGTGCTTAGCGTAATACTCCTGCCGGAGATTTCGAGCGTGGAGAGGAGGTCGTAGGCGTCGCGAGGCGCATCGAAAGAGCACGTAAGAGAGACCGAGCGGTTCGATGGAGAGAGACGGGACGCAGGTACAATCCACCCACGACTACGAATTAATAATCGATGAGTGCACGCGGCTACACCTGCACACCGATGTGTTCCAACCACGAGCGCTCAAAGTTGAAGAGGACGTACGCTCGCACACTGTGTGCACGCGCTTATCCCTTGAACTAAGTTAGTCGATTCCCTATGGTCACTTGCCTATATCGGAGTTTCGACTGGTCGAGGCCACAGCTGAGCGTGTGTTACTCGGTATTGCAGAGAAAGCGTGTTTGGGAGGCTGTTTATCGCGGACATCCCCTTGAAACAGGCTAGATCAACGCTAACGAGTGATTTTTCACGCGTAAAGTTTTGTAAAGGCGCTAATCTTGATTTACAGTAAAGTCACCACTTTGCTCAAGATTATATCACTCGAATATTCGAATAAAAAAGGTGCGTTCCACTCTTATCGTATACTTCTCCAGGGAGAATCACTCTTCGTATCCATTTACGATTGGTTTTCGACTAAATCCCAGCACTGCGGATTAAGAATGCATCTCCCACTGTTGTCTCGCTTTTGGAGCTCGTCCACGACTCGATCCACGATCGAGAAAGAATAAAGTATTGTTTATCCGTAAGAAAGGCAACGTAGCTACGGAAACAATAAGCGATCCGCAAGAATAGAGGTTGAACAGCGACTAACCCTCCTTCTCCAAGGAGGTCTTGGGTCGTATCCGTGAAAGCGGACATTTGTTTTTCGTCATAAAACGCCCGTGCGGAGTGGAAGAAAAGGCAACCACGAGGAAGAGCAACGAAGACATTGTCGTCAATGGAGGAAGCGTTTTCTAATTGCATTATAAACTGCCAAAGGCCGGGGCCACCATAATTAGCCTCCGTTCGTGCAATTTGCATGTCTGCCATCGTACGGCGCGCTTTGTGCTAATGATCGCATCAACCCCGTGCACTCTTCGAAATCGAAAACCTCACTTATATTTGTGCAGCTCGTTTCTGCGTCGGCGGGTCGACTCGCGCAAAAGGGTACCCTCACGGCATAAATCAGGGGAAACGGAAAGAGGAAAATGCCTAATGGGTGGTGCAACCAGTCGAGCAAAAATGAAACGCCTTAATTGAACGTCCTACGAATCATTTGCATCGCTCTCTGATCGATTTTATTTCTAGCGGCAGAACTCCGACAATTTCCCGATATCAAGAAATGTCTCGCGAAAAATTTCAACGAACAAGTAAGCTCCATTACACGGAGGGTGTGTTCAGTGAACTGTTACCGGAGGGGAAATGTCTGGAGATGCCGCCATTTAATCGAATACGATGATCGAATACGAAGGGTAATTTAGGTGTGATAGCGTTGAATTTTACAGAGGCAGTTTTAATTTATGCCTTTTATGTAATCGACGAACAGTTGATGTTCGATAATACAGGTGTATTAAAGAAAAATATAGTATTACTTGACGATTAAATATTATTCACTTTAATATAGTTGTGTGAATTGCAATATTTTTAACATGAAACAGGTATATACATTGTGTTTAATGTATCGACTCCCAATTAAATATTATTCATTTTAGTATGGTTGTATAAATTGCAATGTCTTTAACGTGAAACAGGTACACTTACATTATAAGAGAATATAATATGACTTCATAATTAAATATTTATTTTAGTATTATTGGAGAAATTGCGTTATTTTTAACATGAAACAACTAAATACATTGTATTTCATATAAAAAATATTGCAATATCCCCTGTTGTTGGAATGATCAAACTGATCTACGTTAAATTTGTAATCTCTCATTCGATCCCGTGCACTATTGAAATTCTCCGTTTGAGTCATCCATTCACCACACATTAATTTCGCATGTTCCCCGGCGAGACGCGCGTTAATTAGATTGTTCTTCTTTCGCGCGCTGGGGAGCACCTTTTACCGTCGCGTTATTATTACGAAAGTAGGTAATTCAGGAAGAATTTTGAAGATTGGTGCGCGATCATGGAGCTTATTAGCGCGCACTCGTAACGCATAATTGTTCCCCCGGCGGGACAATGCCATGAATGAGATTCGTCGAGCGCCTGGCAAGCACCGCGAGTCTTACTAACAATAAGATGAGATCTCGAATAGAATTTAAACGACGGAGGACAAAGTGAATTTTGACTTGATGCGACGAGTAAAATTTCCGCTGACGGCGAGGGGCTCTCGAGTGACGTTTCCAAGCTAGGATCGAATCGAGGAACGGAACGTTTACGTTGAATTAAAAATGTTCATACGTTCGGCCCAATTAGAGCTGTAATTACGGCTCTGGGGTTAGCTTACAACGTTTACGAAGCCCGTTAAGCGAATCGATCGAGCATTTCTAGCGATGAAAAATCTTTTTCGGCTCGCGAAAGTCCATTTGGTTGCAGTTTATTATTTATAGACGTAACACACGCGCCGGAGAAAGCGAACGGCTAGTTAGTTCGGTCTTGGTCCGTTGATTTTACGGTGTCCAGCGATGTCGTTGTTACTTTCGAGCAAGCTAGATTTTCGAGCTGTTCGTCGATCAATGTTTCGCGTCTGAATCATGTTAGGAACGTTGCATAACCCTCTCGAGATTTCCTTTTCGTCTAGTGCTCCTATATCTTCCTTCTAATTCGAGAGTTTCGATCGAATGTAGCGATGCTTGGATCTAGGTATTGGATCTGCTTAGGTCTAAAGTAGAGAGAAAGGGGTTTTATTTTTGGTAAAAAAATTGTCGGCGTAGTCGTGCTCGACTCAGGGGAATTTTAATTGAAATAAAATAGAATAGATGCCAACACGTCGAGGGAAGTGTCTTTATTCGCACGGCATACGTCTCGATTAATCGTGATTCGTTAAACCTGCTCGCCATATTCGTTTCACCCCACAGAAACAGCCCTTTCGAATATTACAACCCGATAGAAACTGAATAGAAGCAGGGCGGATGAAAGGAACGTTTTGTAACAAATTACACGTAGCTACCTCCGCGACTATAAAGCACGAGTTCCTTTTACAGTTACACATGTACCGAAACTTTTTAAGTGGCAATGTATACACGTGCTGTGCTTGAATATGGAAGCATCGTTTCGCCGGAGTACGTGACTTCCATGTCTTCGGAGTACACCCGCACACACAGAAGTTCGATTCATCTCGGAGTGAATAGACAACCCCAGACTCTCACCCTCCAGAATTTTATGACAACTTTTCGTTATTCCGCGCGAGTTAACGGAAATATAACGAAATGGAACGCACAGCCTTTCTATCGTGAGCATATCTCTCGTTCGCATTGAAATTACGTTTCACGCTAAAAGCAGGACACGTGCGGGGGTGTAGCGATCCTTAGAGGATCGTCCTGTCGAGTGAGAGCACTCGAATAACGGCGCTGTTCGAAAAACAAACGACCTGTTTCAAAAGTACAAATTGAGGTGCAGAGAGATAGCTCGTTGAAAGTGAAGCATATTAATGGACGCATCATTGATTAGCGATGGGCAGTCCTCTTGGTGAGAAGTATGCTCGAAACGGTAAACAATCAGAGAGGGAAAGTAGCCGTCGAGGGGAAAATTTATTACGACTCTTGCTTTTTGAGCTGCGATCATTAAAAATTATCGTTACGGAATTCAAGCACCTCGACCTCGACTGTTCTGACCGAACCGTTCACAAAAATGAAAAACATGGTGGAAGGAACAAAATAGAATTGTAGCAAGCCTTTAGAAAAATGAGATATTCGAGCCTTGCATTGAGAAATTTGACTTTAAATTGAGGAATTCATAGAGGAAAAGGTACTTGGAGCCTTCGCGTGTACCACTTTCTCACGTATTCTTCATCGATCTTCGCTGTCTTCGAGTTTCCCTCAAAATGCCCAGCGAAGGCAGCGACAATCATCTCCCTCGCTATTTCCTTTGGGCGTTTGTCAGCTGGCCTCGCCAGCGTAAAAATCCTCATCGCGACAAGCGCAAACAACGCGCCTCCCTCTCCAAAGGAGCTCGTCGAGTCGCCGTTTCGCCCGGAGTAACATAATTACGCAGAGCGAGCCATCGAAATGGAAATTTCGCGATGAATTGCCACGACGCTGGACCAGAAACAGTTCAGAGGACAAAAGAGTCTAGTCCCGTGTCCCCTGCCCCTCCGTCGCTGAAAATAATAACGATAACACTATCCAGCGTGGCACAATGTCTGTGAAACAGCGAAAAAGCGACGACAGCGCCGGAGGTAGGAACGGTTTAGTAGAAGGCGTTAATTAGTGGCTTCTCGCAGGAATGCGTATATCATTAATTGGCAAGCCGAACGAAGTTGGACATTTAGAAACCGCAGCCGAATATGATAAACTCGTAACGTTCGTCCCCGTTAGTTGTCATGGAAAACGTCGTCGACGCTTCGAGGATTCGCGTTCACTTCGTCGATGTATTTGCATAATGGACTCGAGTTGCGCGTGTACATAGAGGAGCATAAAGACACCCGAAACTCCCCGAGTCCAGGTGTGCGGAGTCTGTCGCGTTTTATTCACCTGTATCTTGCCTTTCCAGGCGGACTTTGCGTCTCCGACGATACTAGGGATTTTCTACCGAGGACCGAGCAACTGTTTTCGGGGATGGTGGTGTTTAAGTGAAATTGGTAGCGTCCGTGGTCAGACCGTCTGGACCATTCACTTGGAAAAGAGGATTTCTTGGAACGGAGGTGTCCAAACTCTCAGAGATTTCAGTTGGGGATGAATTTAACGAAAGCTTCGAAGTTTAAATTTTATCCAATAGGATAGTGTGAGATGGGAGAATATGTAGGGTGTTTCGTATAAAAAGAATGGTATATCACAAGGGCAGAGATGGGCAAAACCCTAGGCTTCAAATGAATTTGAAGTTTGCCGATGTGTTTCTCTCGTTTCCTTTTTTGGAAAATATTCAAAAGAGGAAACGAGACAAACATGTTGGCAAACTTCAGATTTATTCAAAGTCTAGGGTTTTGCCCATCACTGCACGAAGGGAGGAGACTGTTGAGAGTATATTATTACAAAGATTATTCGGAGGAATGTAAATCATTTTTTCGTTGAACCATTACTATTAATATTTAATTTAAGAAATGTTTAAGTATACGAGTCAAGTTAGTGGGCTGGCTAAGCGTTAATTCCACTCTAGCCAAACGCTTCCCTTTACGATGGGGGAGGTTTGAGAAATGCTGTTCCGTGGACCAAATCGAGCTAATCGACTTCCCAGTTCTTTTTATCGAGGACCCGCAGTATTTCCGCCCTCGTGGATTCTCGAGACGTAAAGCTAGCAACGACGCAGACTCTTTTTCTCTATTTCCCCAGGCCGGAAGCCGTGAATTTTTCGCGGTTCTCCATCGGCGCTCTAAACAGCTTTTCCCCTTTCCGCGTGGTTGCGGCGACGGCTACGACGGCTCCTCGAGATTTTCCCTCTCGCGCGTCGAGCCCATTGAAAAGCTTTGTCGACGAACGGGCACGACGAGACGCGACGAATGTTTGCATAGACTAGGGGTGGTACAGAAGTCGATGGGAGATACGTACACGTTCCAGCGCCGTCGTCGCGTGCCCCTTCGAACGAGAAGTTAAGTTCTCGTTCTGGAAAATTTCAATTATTCGCATCGTCTGATCTCCGACTCTGTGACTTCTTTCTTTTCCTTTTCCCTCGACTATTTTCCTCGCCTCCTTCTCTACCTCGCCGCCCCCCTCGCCCAGGTACCAACGTCTCCTTTCTTTTTGGTCCTCGGGCTCCTTTCATGCCTGTCTATTTGTCCCGGGCAGCTGTATCCGCGATTTAAATACATTTCCTCCTCGTTTATAAGGAGCCATCCGACGGAGTTTCGCTAATTTTGATACACCTCGTCGCGCCAACCTCTGTCTTCGCCTTCAATTCGAACGTCGATGATCTTTCGCTCCCTGTTCGCTACCAATTTATTTCGCGAGCTCAAAGGAAATTGGATGTATCTTCGGTGAGAAATATAATTTGAGACTTCGGTGGAAAATATTTCTGGCCTCCATAAGAATTCGTTTCACTGTGTTCATGATGAGATTAAAAAAAAAATCTGCTTGGAAAGAATACATTATGGTTTATTTAATGGACACCGAAACAGATGCTGATTCACCAAGGTGTAGGAGCAAACGAGATCGAAAAGTTTATCTTAACACATAATTAGACATCGGATCTATATGCAAAATAAAATTTTTTCAAACGTACCTAGAAGAATTTAACCTAAGTGAGAATTTATTTCACTCTGCAAATATTATAATATGAAGTTTACATTCGATATCTATTCATATTATTCCATACTGCGGGCATTTTATAGCTTCTCTCATGTTAAAATTTCCTGTAAATGCATAAGAATCCGCAATCTACGCATAATCAATCGACCCTATTCAAACAACCCGAGACGGAAAGAATATCGACCGTGTTCCCCTAATTAAGGCGATCGGTTACGCGTAGCAGCCCTCGCGTAATCCGCCATTCGAGTTCCAGTTAGTAACCGTTAAAGTTTAATCGGAAAATGATTTGTTTCGCTATTATTGCGGTTAGAAATTGAATCGCTAACTATGCCGCATTGTTGCACGCCACGGATATTATAGAAGGGAAAAGAGAAATTTTGAGCGAGCTCTGGCAACAACTATAGGAGAGGTTGGGAGCGCGGGGAAGGGAGGCAGGAGGCAGTCTTTTATACACGGCATCCGTAGACACGCGGGAGTTATCGTTGTCGGGGAGTTGGTGTATAGGAAATTCCTAATACAAAGCCGTCCGGTATAATTAATTGTTACCGTGTACCGTTTTAATATAATTGTACAAGGTAGCCAATGGCACTGCTAATTGCGAAAGTTTGCTCGGTCTACGGGTACACTCTCGCCCCCGCAGTTAACAGACGTCACGACCTAACAGCCAGGCTTTTTACGAGTTTTGTTCCGTTGGGAATTATTAATGCCAATTCTGGCTCGTAATACACCGAACTGTGAAAAAGACTGTTAAGTTTATTAATTTGTATCGACCACGAGGATTTTCTATGCCAAAGGATTAAACTCCAGCGCACCAGTTGCGCGACGTTTGAAATTTTGTTGAAAGAGAAAATAAATTTATTTTTTATCGAGTGTAATTATTGCTAATCCTGACCCGTAATACACCGAACTGTGAAAAAAACTGTTAAGTTTATTAATTTGCATCGACCATAAGAGTTTCGCATGCCAAAGGGTTAAAATCTAGCACAGCAAATGCACCCTCAACTTTTTCAAATATTAGTGAAAGAGGATTTAAATTTATTTTACAACGGGAATATTAATTTGAAAAGAATCAAATCGAGCAATGCATAAAAGATGTATAATATCTCCAATATTACCATCAGCGACACCATTAGGGTAGAGTCGTCTTGTTCCGTGGTTCGAGTGGTCTCGTGCGGTGCGATCGTATAGATACTGTCACCTATCGATATCCAATATGCCTGCTGGGTACACGAAGGAAGTCGGAGGTTGACCCTCTGACACGATTTTCCCGTTTCCCGGTGCGGGACGCCGAAAATCCAACCCTAAACCGAAGCGTGGTCTCTTTCTTTCACAATGACCTACCTCCACCCTCGGGAACGGCCTCTTGAACGGCACCGTAGTTTCACGCCGACGAGCGATTCGGGTCTCGTGCAACAGGTAGACGTGGCTGCGGGCCAGCTGCTACCCCCATTATGCATAATTGCTTGAGAGGGAGCGAGGAGCAGCGGAAGACTCTCTTACGGCAATCGAACACGCGTTCTCTCGCACCTTGTTTTACATTTTTTCCCTCCCGTCTCTTCTTCTTCTTCCCACTCTTCCGCATTCAACCCTGTCCCCAACTTACGGCAGGGCCAAGGAGCTCTTTCACTCTACGAGCCGTCGAGGAGGGTTGTGTTACGCTGTTAGGCTCGCGTTCTTCGCGCCAAGTCGTTTGAAAAGACTACGAACGTAGTACTTGGAACGAATGGAGATGTTAGAAATATAGGTTGAACCCTTTACGAATTTCTCAAGGAAAGTTATAAAAGTAGAAACAGTAATAGAAATTTTATAAGAAATTTTCGTAGATTTAGTATTCGCTCTCTGCAATCTAGATTAGCTTCAGTCTTTCAGAAAGTTACGCGATTGGACGTGGTTGAATATTTCTCTTCTCCTCGTCGAGATGTGTGCTCTGGAGGGTCAAGTTTTATGCTTTACACTGTGGATCCCATACGGGAGAAAAATTGTTTTATTCGAATATTTTATTGCATTGAGCTTTATTAAAATTTTATTTTGTTCAATATTTATGACGAGATATAAATTCGAAGGCAGGTTTTATTAAACGTGCGTCCACCCTCGCGTGAGAAATTGTGATTGATGCGTTTCGACATTGTTCCTTACCATTTTTCTAAAATCACGGAATTTACGAAAAACGGAGCTTGACTAGTTCATGTTTGAACTCGTGTTACGGTTTGCTTTGCGACTCCCGATGGTACGCATTGGTAGAGGGACGAAGTATGTCTCAGGAAATACTGGTACACGCGACCTGGGAATCACTTGGGATCGCAGAAGGTTAAGGGTTATTAATTCCGTTCTCGAGCTAAATCTTCGAATTTCTGCAAGTTATGTTTCCATATTGACTGCTCGCGTTTCTCAACCTTTAATCGCTCGCAGGTTTTTCCTCGTCCAACGCATCGCGCGTTTCCCTATTACCTCGCTTTTCGAAGCCGTGAAGAGGAATTTCGATGGCATAACGCGTACTTCAATATGTCCCGTCGTCAATCAAATGCCGTCGATGGATTCTAGTGCGTTTGAAATATAATAATGCGTCCGTCGATCCATCCTCTGTGTCACGATGGCAGCGCCATTTGAAATGACGTATACTTCCGTTGAATATCCCAACGCGGCTGAACCGTTCGATCCTCGATCGCGAAAAGTTAATGATAGAATTACTGACCGAAAGAAACATACGTCAATCAGCCCGTTGTATTGCTTTGTCGCCGATCGCGGTCGAAATACTTCCACCGGGGCTCGAATCGATCATTGAGAGGGTTAAAATGCTCTCAAACATTATTTATCGCGGTGTCAGCTGTACGACTAATACGGTCAGTCCTATAAATATTCGTACCCTCTGTGTTTACCAAAGAAGTTTGTCTAAATTAAATAACAGGTCTGACGTTGCCAAATAAACTTTTCGTTGTAGATACATACACATGTAAAATTTATTTATGTAGGTTTTTATTATAGAAAGTTTATTTGGTAACATCAAACCTATCATTTAATTTAACAAAACTTCTTCAATAGACAGAGGTTACGAATATATATGGGACTGAATGTATATTCTAAATATTCTACGTATTCCCTACGTCGTATCTCGTTAGACAATTGAATGTGGAGGCACAGAACCAATTTCCACCCCCAATACAAATGAAACAACGAAGATACAAAAGCACATATCAACGTCGACCGTTTACAAAATTGAAACGACTTCACTTACACTTCTTCCAATATACTACTCCACAAGATGCCCGGAGAAATGTACGAGTAATCCAACCCCGAATTTTCCACTTTCGCACGCGAATCCTGGCACAGAGTTTGCGCTTAAAAGTAGGGAGTAATTCGCGTCGTAAAGCGGAACGGCTGCTAACGAATTCGTCGCACGATGTTTCACGATCGTCGCAGTTTTAATCGATCTCCCATCAGCGATTTTCCGCGTACAGGGACGTTCATGCTCGATACCGTTTCTCGTCTACCTGCATCGCGCTGGAAAGGGATAAACAGGGTGCGCTGCAGTTATCCCTAGCTGGTTTTACGACCGGCACTCAACGCGTTCGAAACAGGCGTCTCCCCCTGGATGCAGGGCCGTAAAACTTAATTGCCATTGCAATCCGTACATATACGTACCGTATATGTATTTCGGTTCTATGTACTGTTACCTTTATGTACCCCCAGGTACACCGATCCATCGAGACGGGTATATTCATCATACGCGTCCGTGTCTTGCCACTCTAGCGTCGAACTTGCACCGTGTAATGTTCTTGGTCTGGTTCGACGTACGCTACCGCGAATTTTCGACGGTGTAACTGGTTAGCCTTGCATGCGCATGGTTACACACCGGGGATTCATTATCGATGATGAAGACAGCGCGGCGGGTGGAGTCGAAAGCGTTCAATTGTTTCGTGGAATTGTATTTCAGGGAATTGTTTTACATTGTATTCCAGATGTATTCGCGTTTTACAGAATTTTGTAGCTGTTAGAAATAAGGGTGTTTTTTTATGGTAGAAGTTAGGGGAATTAAACCACTCTGAGGGGTTAGTTGCTGTTCTTTAGGAACTTCTTGACTCTTGTGCTTCTGTTTTGGCTTTCCCCTTCCTCCATTTATTTCCAAAGTAAATAAGACTGAAACCTCGTTTCGAAGTGTCTTCGGCAGAGGACACAGAGTGCTCTGTACTATCATTCAAAGCGTTTCCCACACTGATTCGCCATTTTACTAGAGCCGCAACGGTCTGCAGAGAGAGTCAAAGAACGATGGATCCCATTTTCGAAGTAGTCGCGTCCCGATGTCCAATTATCTAGGTTGCCCAGGCCCCCAAATATTTGTCTTTCCCTATTTCCTCCGTCCCCTTGCTCTCACACTCTTTGATTTTCCAACACTCGTTTCGCAGCGCGCGCAAATTGCGAGCCGAACCGGGATCCGCGTACGTGCGGTGGCTTCCAATGCATCGTAGATCCACTCCGACCGTCTGATCGAAGAATCGGAGATAGCTGTGGTAGTGGCGGGCTTGGTAACAAACGCAGCCTGGGCTGTCGTTTAAAAAGCATAGTCGAGGTGCTGCGAAACAGGATTTCGTATCTCTGTTTCCTTCCAATCTAGTTGTGGCGCGACGCGATTGTGTCCATCGAGGCAACCACGACGATACGTTACGAAATGGACACGAGTGGAAGTCCTTGTGTCCTTTAGCTTGGAAGAAATAAGAAATGGATTTACCGATTTACTTATTGGTAAAAGTGTAGGGTAGAAATGCTGACTAATTTGGAGTCCCAGAATTCTAAGCGTGGTAAAATAAGGTTCCTTTGCATTGATCTTGGTATGAATTTGTTATGGGTTTACAAGATAAGGGTAAGTTATGAGTTCAAGCTCTGAAACAAGCACGTCCAGTCGTTTCACTAGTGCAAATTGCCATCCCTCCTAAAAAGTGAGAGCACTGTCAAAGATCGCACACCACCAAATTCTCTAATGCAATTTATCAACGACGAGGCTGACCGCGGCCACAGGGGTGGGAGAACCAACCCGACCTGTCGTTCAAAAAGGATGGTTGACTACAAAACAGAATTTCGTCTCTCTGTTTCCTTCCAATCTCGCGCGTTCACCAGCGGTCCGGCGCTTTCGTTCGCAACGCAACAACGACGAGACGTTACGAGGTAAACGCGGCCATTTCAACAGCCATCGCCGGTCCCGTGATTCTCCCGAAGCTCCTCGATCGTTGTTTCCGCCTCGAAATCCGTGAATTTGATTAAACGGAGCCAGTCGAGGGTGGTGTGTGCGTACTGTTCCGTCGTCGATAGCGACGCAGTCAAACGTAGCTGCAGCTATCCTGATTAATCGTGCTTTCCGTAGTCGTCTCCCGCATTTCAACGCCTCCCCTCACCCTGTACCCTGACGAAACTGCATTAGCGAGCTTCGAGCCTCTCCGACTCTGCGGTTGCCAGTTATCGCGAGGTAAAAGAAACTAGTTTCAGATATTCGTGGAATCCGCCCCACCACACGGTGGCAAAGTTTTGAGCTGCGTTTTATATCGCCCCAAACAACCCCGTGCGTTTCGTGGACGTTGCGATGCGTTCCTACTTCCTGAGAATTTCTATTAATAAGCTGCAACTATGCGTAACGAACTTTTCGCAGGGAAACGTAACCCCCCGCGAAAATGGATAGAAGGGGAAATTAATAAACTCTTCTCAGGACTCGCGGTATCGTTATTGATTCTTAAAGATGGACAAGTTTCGAGTAGAATTTTGCTATCGCTGGCCCAGAGCCCAAGACTCGACGCGGACGGGTGGTTGGTATCTATTCCCTCGTTTTAGCGATCGATTCGGGGAACAATCGGGGAAAAACTGGGCTAGGAGGATTTTTGTAACGGGGGAAGGTCTGGAGAATCTGTGTTATCTCTCGCAGTGGATATAAGGGCTGAATTCTACACTGCCCTTCAGAAAAATGGGAACACTTCTTCAAAACGTCATAAATATGGGAGTTTTTAACCGATTTTCGTGAAACTTCGTCAGGAGTAGTTTTGAAGTGTCCTCTGAGTGTGTGCAAAGTTGCATTAGCGAGGGTTGGGGCAGGAAAACGGGAATTCTGAAGGTTCCAGGGGTGACGGAAGGGTTGAAAAAATCAAAAATACCTTTGGGGCGACTATCCTTGATGCCCTCTACAGAATGCACCCATTGAAATCCCTCTCGGACAAACTCACCCCTAAAATCCACAATTTTTCGACGACAGTCCCGATTTTGGGCTCAATGCGTTCTCTGGAATCTCTTGATCCAGGAAATGCCAACACCCACGCCGTGCGCCCCATAGACACCCTTTGGGGGGGCCGGAATAGCTCACCACTTTTTAACTCCCTTCGTGAAGGGGCACTTCCACACATCAGAAGGTGATGAAATTCACCATGTTTGTTGTGGGTATGCTAAGGATCAATGCCGAAAAGATCCCGTTTAGAAAGCTGTCCCTGGAGCTGGACGGGGGTGGCCCAAAGTTAGGAGTGGTCCACCCTGGAGGTGGACTACCCTTGACGTAGTTTCACGAAAATCGGTTGAAAACTCCCATATTTATGACGTTTTGAAGAAAGTGTCCCCATTTTTCGGAAGACCAGTATATGTTGGCTTATAGTAATTTTTTAAGGGGCACCCAAAGGGATCAAGGCGGGAAAGAACAAAGATCCTATTGATGAGAAGAAAGAAGAAGAAAGACCACTTCTCTAATTTACATAGGATTGTTGTACTGATGGATGTTAGGCTTCGTGGATACAGAGACCTAAACCAAATCACTTCGAAACGTTTTGAATGCCCTCGAAAAGTTTCCCAACCTCCAAAACCACCCCTCCGTAGCGTGAAGGTTATTTTGAAGAACGACTCGAAGCTGGCGGCGATCAATCGTGGCCGTTGGGCTTGGGATTTCAAGTTAATTGCGCGCTCTAACACCTGTTAATGGGACTGGCAATAGGGCTGTCAGGTATTTTGTTCCCGCGAGGTAAGCAGGGACAGGCTCGGTGAACGAGGATGCGACAGGCGGTGGTGTCAGGGTACATACACGTCCGCCGATTGGGCTAGGCGTGCGCTGAAGCGAGATAACGGGCTGTTGGGCGAAGAAAGAGAAACAATAGAGTGAGACGCGGGACCGGGGCGCGGATAGGGGCGGCGAGGGAGGAGTTGCAATCTGTTCCCGATGGCTCCCTCACCGTGCTCTGTGGTTACCACTTTACAGTCCCTCGCCTGTAAAGCCATCCTTGCCCCTGCGCCTCTGTGAGCGTGCGTCGCGTCCTCTCTTTCCCTCGTTCTCACATCCTCTCTCCGTCCATCCGTCTGGCTATCCTCTCTTCTGCTCCCACCCTGGAACCTATCAACGTCAGGGCAACCTCATCTGCCCGGCTGTCCGCAGGACATTAACCGAACTCAACGTTTGGTTTCCGTTTATCCGGGTCCACTTACGCACTGCCGCGCCGCACACGATGCACATACCTACGCGGCCATCCGATTGCATCCTTTGCGCTGTCATTTCGCTCGATATTCC
Source organism: Hylaeus anthracinus (assembly GCF_026225885.1). Lineage (NCBI taxonomy): Eukaryota > Metazoa > Arthropoda > Insecta > Hymenoptera > Colletidae > Hylaeus > Hylaeus anthracinus. The sequence continues at coordinate 12,634,708 of NW_026534330.1, read as the reverse complement.
AATCCAAGTTGCCAGAGGAGTCGAGAAGACTCTCTGGCCGCAGAGTCAATTAGGCTGGTAACCGCGCCAGAGCGTTCGAAAGCTCTGAGACGCTGGTCTCGGCTGACCTCTTGGGTGGGAGGATCACTGAACAGGGCTTTTACCTAACTGTTGGTATGTGGCAACGGACATACAATTTTTCATCAGTATGCAAGGGGACGAAAAACCTATGGCCCGTTTTCTTCATCTTTGGACTCTCCCCCAACAACCCCCTGAAAACTACAGGCCCCATAGACACTCAGTATCGTCTTACAAGGGAAGGCTCAGAAGTGATACTCACCGATTGCAATGAAATTTGCTAGAGTGATAGAAGATCTATATCTAGAATAAGCGTAACTGTAATATTAGCCACAGATGGCCAGCCATTTTTGAGAAAAGTTAGTTTAAATATGTAGTAAAAGCTCATGCTAGCCACTATGCCGCTGACCTATACCACTTGAAGTAGTGCTAGCAACAGGAATGCATCCCGCTATGGGCTTTTACTGTCTAGATATAGATTTATCACTCTACCAAATTTCATTGCAATCGGTGAGTATCACTTCTGATCCTTCCCTTGTTAGACTCGCATTCGGAAGCATATCCAGTGTTCTTCCACAACAAATTACCGCTAGTAAATTATACGTGTCCTCTTAATTATTTCGATCCTACTAACCAACACTTACTACTAACAATTTCGATCCTACTAACCAACACTTACTGCTCGACATATTTGGCGCCCTTTTCTTTATGTATTTCTTCGAGAGTGGGTACTTTAAGCGTTGTCCAAGGCTCCACTGCCGAGGAGATTTTGTCTTCCTGCTAGAGTTTAACACAGCGTCGCTAGGGATCCAGACTGGTCACCCCTGGATCAGGACGTATGGACGGTCAGGCACAGCCAGTGTAAAGTAATTTCGATCGGTTTCTGATTATTTTCGTTTAGCCGTTCGCCCACCCTTTTGGCCAGCTCGTGGTCGAATACCGCGCGGATCGTTTCGCGGTGCGGCTGCGGGATGAATTGTCGCTAATCCCTTCGATTAGAATCAAATGGATAGAGGAAAGAATGTTTTCTGTTTTGGGGGGCAGTTGATGGGTTTAGCCTAAACCTATCCATATACAATAATGTTCTATTTATGAAAATATGTGTGCTATTCTTCCTTGTCGCTAACTCGTTCTTTCCTTTCTGTTTCAGGTAAGTCACGAAAGCTCAACATAGAAGAATCCATCCCCAAAACAAATGCCTCCATCACAGGTATTTATCACTAAGAAATCTAGCGTTCAATGAAGTCCAAAGGAGTGCAATGAGTACGGACGGTAAATGTGCCTTAAGTTAGTCTGAGACCAGTTAAATTCTATCTGATTCCTGATGCACTAAAATCTTGTCACAATTTTGTTTACCGTCACTAAGCAAAACTATTAGGTTTCTTCGGTACCTTAGTAAGTTTCTCCTTGTGGGATCGATCTTGATTTGTGGCGCCCATCAACAGGTACCCATAAGTTTTTTCTTTGCTGCTTACCATTAAAATCATACTACTCGAAGAGAAATGTTCCACGCACGGTAAACATATTCGCCAGGCTCGTAAAAGGCGGGCACCGTGTACCTCGTTCGACCGACAAACGGCCGTAAAAGTCCATTGCGGTGTTGGAAGTTATAGTAATTTGGTAATTCACGAGGAGTTTCTGTAACGATCTCTGCACGAAGTACCACAGTTGTTTATATTTAACGCGGCAGATGCATGGATGCTATGTTTCGCGAATCTTCGCGCGACGTAATGATTTATCGATCAGTTCCATTATCAATATGTAAACCATCGTGTCTCGTTGGAAATTAGAAGGGTCGTGTAAGCTAAGTCTGTAGAAAAGAAAGTGGCCTAACCTAAACACTTTCTGTATACCGTCGTGATAGTTTCGATCACTTTTTTCTTGTAATCAAGTGCCAAGACAATAGCTTGAGGATACTTCTTAGCTTTTATTCTCGCGACACCAACCTCTATACTTTCGAGACCTTAAAAACTTTCTTCCACGAGTTAATCAAAGTCCTTCCGAAGTCAGTTAGGGGAGTCCTCGCGTCAGCCACGATCGAGTATACCACAGTTGATATCTGGAAGTCCGAGGTACCCTCTCTTGCGATAGCATACGGTTCTAATAGTCTTGGTCGTTTGCTGGAACCGCGTGCACCGCCGTACAATTGTGCTCGAATCGACTGTCATAATTCAAGTACACCGTTGTAGTTCCATTTCGTAGGTGTCTTACAGGGATATCTACCGTACCCTGTAAATTTGACACAGCGATTTGTCTTTTGGGCTGAACTAAGTACCACAGGGCCACACAACCCAGCGGTTCGTAAACTGTTTTCAGTCCTGACCCCATTTCACTAACGACCAAGAAGCTCTGACTGAACACATTGGCATCGATGTTCGAGAGATGATCATCGGAGCTGGCATGTTCATCCATCAATTACAATTAGTATTATCTAATTACTTTCATTTCGTTGTTAAGAAATGACAGGCGTTATGTGTCGTTTCGTAGGTAATGAATCACCTCGTGTGTATAAGTCGATCACTCTTGTTTAAAGTGAATTAGGTAGGTGATGACGCAAATCGTTTATAATACTACAAATAGAAGGAAATATTAGTGATGAATTCAAGCAGGGAAGGTTTTTAATATCTCTCGGTTTAAGGCATGATATTCTACTAAGGTTTTGATTCCCAATGTTAAAAAGTTTTGAAAACACCCACTGCCGATAAAAATCTTCTCTATTCACACCTTAAGTACGCAAATTGCCTTGAAAGTCGAAAAACAGGGCTAGCAGTCATTCAAAAAAGCTTCAGTGACGTCGATGAGAGTCTAGGTAACCGTACCCACTCGTTCCTCAATGAGGCATCCTTAGGAGGTGAGTGGTAGGCGAAAATTGTTTGGCCACAGTTTATCATCGGCAACGCGTTCGATTGGTCGTAACTCGGGAACGGTGGAACGACGGCGATCTCTCCCGATCGTCATCGGTTTCGAGACCTATCGTCCGCCTTTTCCATAAGCGGGGTGCGAATATACGCGCCTGCATCGAAACGACGCCGCGGCGCGTTTTCCGCGTATTTGCGCGGACGTCGATTGGCCGTGGCGTATAGCGTCGGCGGTTTTACGAGCGACGGTAAAATTTTCTACGCTACAAAGTTATGAATTCGTTCCTGAGCTGAATCCCATCTTTCTCGCTCTGATCTCCAGGTCTCTTCATCCGTCGTCCTCTCGTCCTTTTTTTATCTCGGTTGTCGTCTTTAAACCCCCGTGGTCGACACCCCCTCACCCTTTGTTTCTCGTCGGTTTCACGAGCAACCGTTGGCCTCAGCATCCTCCTCCTCGTTTGACGACTACACCGCCGCTTTATGACACGCGATATCCTTCATCCGAAATATTATGCCTTGCTGAACCTAGCTGGCCCTCTCGACGCCTCCCCCCAGCGTGGTGAGTGGCCAGGAATCCTGCATAGCCCGGTCTGCAAACGGATCTATATACGCATGGAGACCGGGTACGTACGTGCATGCCTGGGAGAGATTATATTGAAACCGTAGTAAACTTTAATTTCGTCCACCCCCGCCCCGGCCCCCGGGGGAATCTAAGAAGCAGAAACGGTTTGCTACGTACAAAGAGTTGCGCATGTCAAAGGACGATGCACCCACTCGACTCTGATGAAGAACTGCAGCGTCGTTTTGCGACGCGTTCCGCCGATGAAACACACGAAACGCGTCAGTTTATTAAGTATTCCGCGAAGGCGTATTATGGCGGGGCTTCGGGCTTGTTTCCATATTGAATCTCTGACGGATGGGGGATTTGCTGGGTTATTCGAGAGGGTAGTTTTCAATGGGATGGTTTTGGGATTTTGGGATTATTGCGCTTGGAATATCTGGGTGGACTAGCTGCGTGGGAGTTCAGAAATGGAACGAGTCTTGATCTTTGTGTTGTTGTATTTTTGGTGTTTTAAATTTAGGGGGTGTCTAGGAAATTATCCCTTGGAAAGGATCGTTTAACTTCCAACAGTGCTACTGGAGCAATGTGTCTGTCTACTACTGGCTACTTCTACTTGCGCCTCTATGTGACTCCTTAAAGCTACGGTTACTATGGATGCGAATTCGGACGAGTTCTGACGAATTCGTCCGAACAAACAAACCTTTACTTTTCAATGAGAGTCTTTACACTAGCAACGATAAACATATCAGAACATACACGACGGCGTCAGAACTAGTTGAGGATCCAAACAAGTTTGATTTTTTCGTGCGACCTGCGTCTATTTTTTTACTCAGTACGTTTCTGCCGCCCAGCAAAGATGGACGAACTTGATGAATTTTATTTTCTTGAATGTGAACTTGATGAATTTTATTTTCTTGAATGTCCGTTAATGAAGATAGTGTTGTTAAATGAAGAACCGAATCCATTTCGATGAAGTTTTGCACAGATATACAGTGATCCGACTATGCGATAAAATGAATGGCTCTTATGTAAAAGGTTCCTTTTTTAAATTAAAGAACTTGATATTCCTAAATATCTTCGTACGGTTGAATAATTCAAAGCACATTTCTGCGAAGTTTCGTCGAAATCTGTTTGGTTCCTCCCTTGTCAACATGCAGGGTAACATGCATTAAATTACTGTCTGACAGTTGCTATAAGAATAATAAACAGGGGACCATCTACGTGTCAATTATTTTTAGCTGTCATCGCGAGGATGATTTCGTGGTTACTACTATCGCATGAGGTGTCGAATCGCCGACCAGAAAATTAGCCACGTTTCGATACATCGAATATAATTGTTAATGTATTTGACTGATATGAGTATATTTAGAAATTTAGAGTTAATTTAGCCAAGCAGGCAGAATACAAAATGTTCACTTGTTTGAACACAAAGTTCGACGCTTGGGGTATAGGTCCTCCAAAATTCCAAGCTTCCAGGATCAAATCAATCAGTTATTAGGAGAAATACATAAATTTTCTCTTTGCTCAAATTCTTAGAAGAGTATGTGCTCCGCAGTTGTCCAGAAGTTTGAATGCTCTAGAAACAAACAGCTTGAGAAGCTTTGATTCGTTTGATTAGCAGTGTTTGCTTTCAAAACAGCAACTTCTAGGCATCCAGTACCATAAACCCCAATTATAGCAAACTTTTAACAAGAGTCGAACATTCGATGATGAGTCTCGTAGGTTCCGTTCGCAGTCTGTGTCTGCGAGTATCGATTCGCGTGCCATCGAGTCGAAATCTGTTTCGAGTTTCCCATCGAGGCCAGGAACTTAGACTGGAGCCACGGTTTATTCCAAGTTAAAGTATCGAGGGATTTGGGTCTGGCGCACAGAGATTCTAATACTGATTTATTAGGACTGATGGAGAAAGTACAGGTGTGCTTACCTGAGGGAATGATTCGATTGTAACATTGAAACGTTAAATAAATAACATCCGATTCGTCACTGAAAAAGTATCTTCTACTATCTCTAATCTGATCTTATTATGACGCTTATCTAAATCTCCGTTAAACAGCAATAATTCATATTTTTTTTTCTTATAGCAATTTTCAATGCTTGCTGCCGCTGCGAACTTGGAATAACAATCTGTTTTCTCAACTAGCCAGTCTAATTCGTGTAATTCTATTCTCGGCAGCTTGCTTTCCCTGAAATGCGCACAAGTACCACTTATCGGGGAATTGGCTTTGAGAAAAAAGGAATGATTGCAATAACGGATCCGTTTAGGTTCTTCCACTTCTTGCTGCGAACGATTTCGCTCGAACCGAGGAGCCTCGTGTGCTAAAAGTTATGTGGGATACTGAGAAACCGGCTCCAGGAAGCGGATGACGCGTAAGAAAAACGTCAGTGTCATTTCTAATCACGTAACGGTAGAAACTGGTTTCGTGAAAACTTAATTGTACGCTCGAGCTGTCATTCTTGCGCGTATTTGGTATCACGTTTCGTTGATTATGCCACGGTGCATTGACTCTCCGCGATTTGGGACCCGGGAGAAATTTCTAGCAGAAGCTCTCCGTCGTAAACTTGTTTAGAAAGGTGCTGAAACGCAATGAGTTGTAACTCCGTATTTACAGAACAAACTTTATTTACGGCTGTTTCATCGATTACTCGAATCGAGGTGCCAAGTTACTCGCTGCTTAGGGTGAGAAATGAAAAGCTAGATTTTTCTAACCGTGGCTTTTGTTTACTGTACAGATGTTCACGTGCGTAGGAGCATTATAATTTTTATGCAGAATATTCCTGAAGAGGGTCACGCAGTAAAACACACGTTTATTAAAAATATTTGTTTAGATGCTCTCATTACTAGAAAATATCACAGTTTCTTTGATCAAGATTCTCGAAAGCATAGAAGCACGTTTAATTAGATTCTATTATTCAGGTTTTTGTATACCATTGTACGAAACTTTGTACTGTGTATTTTTGAAACGTTTTATTAAGCAGCTTTGTTTCTTATACCTCGGTTAGCTTTTTATGAAAAATGGAATGCTGCTAAAAATGCGAACATCAATGTCGGGAGAAGTGCTATAATAGTAATTAATCGGAATGACTGAAGCATAATTCCCCAATGTGTCATGTTCAGCGTTGGATAAATCAGACCGGCGTCAGCGCGAGAATCGATATTTCGGTATCAATCTCCACTTGTTTCAAGTTAGTAGGTTGTAGAAAGAAGAGTCTGAGCCGTAGTTTACCTTTGTAATTTATGGTACCCAGATCATTCGTCCCCTGAGGATTCAGAGTACTCGTTAACATATTCCTCTCGATGAAGGTCTTCTCTCCACTTTTTAGCGTGAAACGCGGAAAAAGTAAAAATCGAGACGAATCGATGTTGCATGTGATTAAAAACTGTATTCTATTACTTTTAATACGTTGACTGTCAGACTGATACTTTTAGAAATTTACTGAAATTGAAAACGGTAGGTACAATCAAACATTTATCGTAGTATTTACTTTCGTAAGTTTATCAATATTTATGAATTTCATATAAATTCGTTTTCTTCGATGTTTGACTTACAAAACGAATTTTCGTAGTTCCTCAGTGAAAAGCAGACCCAATGCATAAACCGATATTAAAGGTAACGTGCCAATCAACGTGTTAATTATGTCTCAGGCAACTTGTTCCAATTATCATGTTATTACCACGATTTATTCCACCGAAAATAAAAACAAACTCTGTTTTTGATAGAATATCGAGGCGATTCTTTATGATACGGAATTTGTATCGAAAACATTCAAAGTTAAAGTCGAAAAATGCCTAGGATAGTCGTTAAAATATCAAAAGTGGGCTCATAGTCATAAAACTCGGCTGAATATTCGCAGTTTCGCGCGATCGAGTTGTTATTCCAGTTATTATATTGCCGCCACCACCGAAAAACGGATATTCCCGGTTTTTCTGGCAAGTCTTCGGGCGTTTGTACAGGGGAGGCCTGTGTGACTCGGTTCTGTGATAAGTTAAGCAGAAAAGATACCTACCTCGACCGTGGCCGATCGCGTTTTTCACGAGCAAGCTGTTTTACCGCGGAGACTTCCAGGGGAACGGCCATTCGACAAAAGTTATTTCTGGAAATCACTTTGCCGGGGCTTTTGAACCGAACGTCATACTAATAGCGGGGGTCCGGTATCGCTGAAAGGTAAAAATTCTCCGCGGTACGGATAGATACAGACATTTTCCGCGGATATTTGTGCGATACGGTCCGTGCTTTTTCACTACAGAGCCCGACGGTCCCGTTCACCTTTCGCCTCTATTTTTACCCCCGCGTTTAGTATTTTATCGCCAAACGTTGCCGCGAGCTGTTTCCTTTTTGCTATCGATATCTCTTCCCAGCCCGGACGAAATTAACGACGGTATAAACGACACCACTTTGAACCGACGTTTCGATCACCGTGCACGATCGATCGATCATCGTCGACCTTCGGGCTAAAGTAAGTAGTTAATCGATTTCTCTGTCGTTCCAGGCCTTCCACGGAAGAAAGAAACGCACGACCCTGAGCCCCGTACCCGCTGTTTTTACGCTTTATGCTTGCCAAATACCCCGTGCGTTGCAATATGTCGCTCAAAGAGGACTTTATGGGGAAGGTCGGTTACGTTTTATTGCGAACGACGTCGGTTTTTAGAATACCGAGCGTCGCTCGTGTATTATTCGATCTCGGGGATCTTTCTCTTCCAATCGTGCCAATTGAAATCTCCATTTCGTCGAACCATCCCAACAAATCCGTGCCATTAATCGTTTCCGACTAGATACAAAATATTTCACACCCTTACGCACGTGCTCTTAACCCTCGCTGCACGGCTGTTTTCTATTTGAACTCTATTCGTTTCTCTTTTAAAAATTAATTCTATTAAATTAGGATTCACTATAAATCGAAGGCTGTAGCTAGATGAGAAGGGACAATTTATTCCAGCGCAAGTGATGTTCATTTTGTTTTTAAACATGTATTCCTGTGGATGTCAATTATAATCTGGCCAATAGCAACCAGGTACATTTACATGTCCCAATAGACTCGAAAGGGTTGTGAAAGGCGTACAAATATTGTCTGTTAATATTATATAGGAATGAAGACTTTAATTTTATGGATGTTTATGCTTATTCATGTGTTTACAGATACAGGTAAAGAAATAAACTTTAAACTGAAGTATGTATTACCTGTTACCTTCCAGTCTTTTAAACATTGTAATATGTATGTCATTGTTTACATTTTAAATACGTTTTCATTTAGACACATCCTCAAACATTTTCCAATATTTTCACTCGATATACAGTCAGTACCATAAATATTCGTAGCCTCTGTGTTTATCAAAGGAGTTTGTCTAAATTAAACGACAGGTTTGGTGTTTCCAAGTAAACGTTTCATTATAAATATATACCACGTGTAAAATTTATTCATTTACACGTTTATAATGAAAAATTAATTTGGAATCGTCGACTCTGTCATTTCATTTCGACAAATTTCTTCAATACAGGATACGAATACTTATTGAACTGACTGTAAATGCATAAACATCCACAGTCTACTTACTATATATCCATATAATCTCAATTCATTTCTCAATCGCTACTTTTTCGAACTACCAATGCCAGAATTCGTTCAATCTTCAAAAACATAAACGCGAGCATGTAATCCGCATGATCAGCGCACAGCTTCCGGTATCGGACCTCCGTCCAAGAGCGCGTACGCCATTTTTTTCCGCCCAATACGATTATATCCGAATATTCCAGCAAACTTTGCGCAAATATTTTCGGAACGCCAGGTTTCAGACTTTTCCCCGAAAGTTTCCACGAAAATTCTGTCGGAACATTCCCCGGAAGCGTTCGCCAGCATTCGAACTCTCCACTTATTTAAAGGCACGGGCAAACGTTTCGCGGAGCGAGATAAAAAAATAATCATTTTGATGAATATGGAAAGGGAGAGTCGAAAATGCTACGGCAAACACGCCCGGGCTCGTCCATACAAATATTATCGGACACGACGGCTCGAAATCGAGGTGGAACTATCATCTGGCTGCTATCCCAATCGGGCACCACTTAATCCCGGCAAATATAGTCGGAATTCCCAAGCATTGTTGCGCATACGACAGCCAGATTCGAATATCGCCACTGCGCACGTCCATGCTAATCGCTCTGTCGTTCATCCATACGCCGATTAATTATCGGTCGACTGCGTAATCCTGCATGCTCGAATCGCACTCAGGTCTGTCGTTTGCGTGTCCTACTAGAATTTTCACCGGGATTCGCTCGAGATCGGTTTTCGTTTGTCCCACATACATCCAATGGCGCCGTTCGCGTTACATGCGCCGCAAGGAAATTGCACTCGACGCTACCTGCTGCAATTCATGCTTTCAAATCGTGGACCCGGTTTTATTTGATGTAGCGCGTTGCGTTTGATATATGGGATCAAAAGTGGGTTGGTCGATTTTCGTTTAAACTCGAGTGAAACTTTGTATCCGAATTTTTCGAAAGGAAGCGTGTCTGTAATTCATGTATTTGTGATGTACACTAAAAAATCAACTACTCGCATTTCACTGAGATATTAACGAAACTTATCTCTTAGTTCAAATTCATTTCGCTATCTTCCCCACACTAAAGATATTTGTATAAAATAATCGATACTTTATTATATAACTAATATTACCGACTGTCTACAAATCTGTTTTTCTAAGTCAAAGTTATCATGAATATTTTTGTAAAACACCATCAGTACTTTTTTCCAGACAGGTCATTCGTCACGATAGTGATCTGCTGTGCGATTGAGATGCAACTGTCAATCGTCAGGGGTTAATTTGTCTTGCATTTTTCAGCAGATGGAAGCGATTGTCGGAATCGCGACATTAGCACAAGATTTCTGTACGTTGGTATTATTTTTCTAATAAATCGCCGGGTGGTTTCTCTTTTCCAATTACGACGGTTCTCCCGTAGGAGTATTCTCGGTCGAACGCACACGTAATTCCTAATTAGTTGTATGCTTCTGCAAGGTCAGCTTGATTAACGCGCCTGTACATGTAATGAACTAGTTTAATTCCTCCGTGGGTATCGACATACAACAGGATTAACTCTGACGGTGCAAATCGCGATCTTTTTCGTCCGGGGGCACTCTTTTTTTCCTGAATTAAAGAATACACTCGTTTGGTTGTAATATTAATGTTGCTTAAGGTCTCCACTCATAACGAATACAATAAAATTAGTTTTCATCAATTCATACCAACAGAACAGATGCAATCGCGTTTTTTACCCATTCCCCTTTACGCGACGTAGAATATTCAACATAATTTGTAAACTAATTGAGTAGAACATCTGGAAATTTTACTAAATCTTTTACATACAGTCAGTGTAAGAAATATTCGTACAGCAATCAATTTAAAATAAATGGCTCCTGTACGAATACTTATTACGCTGACTGTATATGTATAAATAAACGTACCAAATGTCAAAAGTGTACGTCAACTATTTTCCTCACAAAAGAATCATTACAGTATCCTCGAAACTGGTAAAAAAAAAGAGAGTGCTCCCTTGAAATTGTAAATACAGTGTCCGCCACCATGAAAACGAGATCTCTCGCAGTGATCCAGGACAGATCTTCGACCAGACTTTATACGTCTTCCAGCGACCCTCCCTACTCGAACGATGATCTATATTCAACGAAATGGCACGCTAGAGACGATACGCGCGGCTCGATGCTCATAACATTTGTTACAATTACCGCGCCTGGTGCTCGTTGCGGAAAATAAAAAAAAAAAAAAAGAACAGAAAAAACAAAACCGAAAACAAACAAACGAGGAACGAACATTTGCGCCCCGTGTTTTACTGTCGCCTGTCACTTTTTATCCGCGTGCGTAAAAAAGCGACGATGCGCCGCGACGCATGTTGATTCCGTGTTTAAATATCTACGTCCGCGCGAGCTTCGGGGAAAAAAAAATATAAATGCAAATAATACCATAAATTTCGGCTTTAATTTATTTGGACGTTTTAAAAGTGCCTTTTTCACCGGGATATGACGTTATAAATGTTATTGGCCGTCGAAAAAGTGATAGCGGCTGGCGTTACCGCTGTTTCGTGCAATCTAAATTTTCTAATCATACGGAGACAAATTTTTTCGTCGCTAACGCCATAGTCGGTGAGTAGCGGTGTTAACGTTGAGCAAAGTCTCAGGACACCGAGTAAGGAATTGTACAATAATCAGTTTGGAAGTACATTAATAATTAAGTAAAGCAGTGTACATTATTTCGTTTCTTTAATTATTTATTACGGAACTTAGAAAACACTGGCCTAGAAGTGCTCATTAACGCGTTCCCTATTCCGGATTCTCTTCCCGAAGACATGACTGACGCGGTTCGAGGAGTCTCGTCACGCGTGCGCGTATGCAAATTAATACGCCTTCCATTCAGCGTATTTTTTTTCTAAGCTTTCACTTACTATCGCGGCCGCCGACCCCTCAGTGTGCACGTCGTCGATTCCAAGGAACGTTTGCGGACCGTTTAGCCGGACGTCTTGATACTTTATCGAGATTACTCGCTCGAGAAAGTGAATTCGTCTGCATTAGGGTAATCATCGTTCCCATCTCAGTTTTCTCCGTACGGAATCGGAGTATCGGATTCCCATGCAAATGAGGCGTCGTGAAAAATCCTGGCCGCTACGTTTCCTGAGCCATCAGGATGGCCGCAGGCTTCATAAAATGCGGGCAACTGGATACGGAGGAAACAATGATACTTTTTTTTTTTCTTTCTCTTTGACTGGGAAACTAAAATATTATTTAGTATATTTCGTATATTGTTCCAAGTGAATTTTCGGTCCCCTTCGGCGCGTATAAATTTGGAAGAAGTTTTATGAAATACCGAGTAAGAATTGAGATTGACGATAGGTCTGCTCGGTGGTTGCAGTTAGACGTGGAATATGAATTTGTTATGGATTGTGGTAGAACAAAGAAACACGAAACCACGAGTCGTATTATGCATATCAGCTGCAAAGAAACCTGTTACATGAACATTTATTGAACATCGGAGTCGACTTCCTAATTCTTCCTATGCGTTGGAAAATAAGAAGGAAAAGAGCCAATATGCACGATTAATTTTTTAAACTGTACTTTCTGCAATCAACGGCGATGAGAAAAAGTGGGTAGAAAGTCTGATATATGTACACAGCTGACTATAACCGTCCGATAAACACGATTTCATACACACAAGTACCACTCATGGAAATGGAGTACTTTCTACAGTTAATTTGTTTGACTTCGCTAATTCTTTATTTCCTGCAAGTTATTATAATGTTACCTAACCGTTAGAGTCGACAATCTTAACACGTGAACTTGACTTCATTCAAAATTGTTTGGAATAATCTAGAAACAATTGGAATATTTCGCATCTTATCTTAAAATTCAGTTTAAAAAATAGAGTGTAGCTTTTCCTCAAACATACTCTAGGATGCCTCCTACAGTCTCGTTCCATCATCAAACACAGATCCAAAGAAGGTAAACTATAGCAATCGGTTCCCCAAAAACAATGAAACAACGAACGCAACACCAACGCTCATGCCACATAAAGCAAAGTTCGTTACACAGAGGGTTAACGACGTTCCCGTTGAGGTCACAGTTCTGTCGATTTAACCGTAATTTATCGCCCAGGCCGCGCGCAATACGAAAACGGACGCTTTATTGCCGACATTTTTCCCCCGTCCTCGTGCAACCCCTGCAAACCTTTTACGAGAGTCTCTGGTAAGCCTGGAAAACAAGAGCCTGGAGGGTGCACTTCTAGACTAGGCTAGGCGAGAGGGATGGACATCGAAGCGTAGTGTTGGTTTGGGTAGCGGGAAGGGGGTTGGGCAGGAGAAAACAAAAGCGGGTGGCAGGTGACGAGAGGGAGCGGAGGAACGATGAGCCGAAGGTATGCATTCGATAATACAATTTACGGTCGCGAACGATGGCGTATAAATTTTTATGGTGATCAGGCAGTACACCGGTTGATATACCCATAGCCGACGTCCACGGGCGTCGGAGCGCGCCGTATGCATCGTGAATTGTGAGCGGGCACGATTGCGGGGGTGGTCGCAGCACGCTCGAGGGTGGCTCGAAACACCCCGGATAGCTGCTCAATGACGACGCTGCACCGCTCCTCGCTTCAAATCGAACAAACAATTCTTGTTCGCGTCTCTGTAAACCTGGGCACTGCACGCGGGCTCGAGACGTCCACCACTGGACAAAGAGACGTTGAAACCTTGCATACCGGCCAACAAATTGTAAAAACCAGGGTTAGTTTCTCGTCTGATGTTTTTGAAAACCACGTTTCAAGAGAATATTCGAATCGCTTGTCTCTGGACCCATGAATTTAGCGATCAGCTCGTTCATTTGGTCCTCTCTTGTAATTTTATTTGGTGATTTCAGATAGAATTCATTCCTTGGTTGAATTTCATAGATGAATTAATATTTAAGCTGAACAGTGGTCGAATCTGCGATGAATATTCGAAAAGAACGCTTTCAGAGCCCTGAACGTCCGTTCACTTGGTCCTCTCTTATTTATTTGGTGATTTCAAGTAGGATTTATTTCACAGTTGTATTTCGTAAATTTATTAATATTCGAGCTGAACAGTGGTTGATTTTACAGCGAATAATTTTCTCGAAGTCGAGGAATTAAAAAATTCTAGTTTTTCCTGCTGAACGCAGTCATTAATTGTACGGATATTCTTTTCTGTTTGCCTCCTCGTGTTCGGTTATGCGCACCTTTCGGCGCTAAATGTATTGCTTCGTTCTTTTTCGTCGACTGTACAAACGAGTGAGGATATTTGAAATACGAAAATAAAATAATATCTATGGCGGCTCGTGCCTTTTATTCATATAAAGCCTGTCCCTCTTCGTCCAACATAATCGATAATTCTAGTGCCCCTATACGTACCGGGTACTGGAAATAGTCAGCTACGAGACACGAACTGTAACAAACGGGAAATAAGAATAACCTAGCTCAGAGTGATAGCTTAATTACGCGGAATAGGGAAAAATGTCCTCCTCGGTATTTGGATTTCTCTTACCACGGCGATTTCGATAAAACGATCAACAACTGTGGCCAACCGTGTGACCTCATCTCTCTCCAGCTCTATCTCCGCGGTCCCATCGTCTGAACGCGTAGCCCGTGGAACGAGATTCGCGAGCAAGCGTCCACGTTTTCGACCAAGTAAATCTGTTCCATCCTCTTCATTTTCCCCGTGCAAGGGCGAAAGAAAAAAACACCCAAACAGATGGGAGCATCTATTTTAGATTGAACGAGCGAGTGGCGGGATTGTTATCGCTGCAAATATAATTCACGGGAATCAATACCGTTCCATCATCCGCCTGTGTCTTTCCTATTACGCGTCAGCGTCTGTTTTGTCGTGTCCTGGCAGCCGTGACGGACAATGAAGATGATTCGTTTTCACCGCGATTCGGCGCCCGCGTCGACAATGATCGCATCGATAATAACGAAATTCAAGTAACGCCAATCCCGACCCGTCATTTATTCGAAAATATTTATTAGACACGAGCGGTAACGGGTCCTCGTTGTTTCTATCCCGCCTCGTCGTTTGAACGGAACGCTATTGATCGTTACTCTTTATTGCCGTTTCAATTCACTCGCCGCCGTTTGTAATCCTGCTCATAAAGCTCTCGATTTTCTCAAACGTCCCTGCACAGCCGCGTTGAAGGGGCGTTATCGCGCGGTTCTCCCTGTATTGGGTCTCTTGGGAGTGTGCGTGAGAGAAAAGTAGTAATAGAATCTGATATTTTTTGTGGATTAATTTTTTTACATCAATACGAATCGAAAAGTCCTTTACCATTTTTTAATTTGAAGCTTTGCTATCGAGATATAAGCAGTTACAGGGTCCGCAGACGCGATCAGCTGACTCTGGGATTCACCTAGCGTGCTCCGCGAAATATTCCTGCGAGCTTTAACTGCTTATATCTCGGTAAGGGAGCTTCGGATTAGGAAATGGTACAGAACTTTTCGATTTGTTTTTGCACAAGGAAGTTAAACGTTCCCTTAGTTGAATTAATATTATTAAGGTTCCTTTATCATTCTAAGTTTTACTGTGCGCCACGTTTCTAGATTGAGAAATAGAACAGTGGTCCTAGTTTGAGGCCAAGGTAAGCGTCGCGAATATCGTACGCGCCCGTTCCCCTTACTTTTTATCCCCGTTTTTGTTTCCTCCGAGTTCCCCGGCTCGGTGTCTACGAGTATTCACGCGAGTTCGATCAATCGATTCGTATCCCAGCAAAATGTATTCTCTCTGGGCTGGCCGAGCTCTCTACCCCGAGATTTTTACGCTGAAACGCGCCACTTCGGACGCAATTATTCGTCCAATCGTCGAGGACTGATACGTCGCCCGACGAGAGCGACCACTTGGATGATTTTCGGATCGACGGGCTCGGACCCGCCGTTTACTTTGTTACTGCCTCCTCTTCCAGAGATTTGAATTCGGAGTAGGGCTTCCCAGATTTTTCTTCGACTATTCCGCGCACGCCAGGTCCTCGATTCAACTTTGCCATGCAATCTCGGTTTCAAAAAAAAAAACTCGAAGCTTTTTCTTTTCGTCTCCCCTTGCAAGTATCCTGGGAAAACTCGAGAATTTATTCTTATAATTTAATAGTTACACTGGTATCGATAAGTTCGTCTTGCAATTTAATCGTGGCGACCCCGAGACTAACATGGAATCGAAGATTTAATTCGAAGGAGATTTATTTTGTTCCTTGCGAGCATTGAATTTCCAGCTACTCGTTTACAACAGAGAAAGAGTGAACGTCCACTTTTTATTTCTACGGTGAAAGCAGTGCGTCATGGAATAAATTACGTCAGGCTCGTGTTTGCTGTAAGCAGAGCAGATTAATTCGTCTCTAGTTGCTTTTAATCATTCAGTTAACAGGTTAATAGCATAGGAATGGTGGTCAAAGCCTTTTCAGACTTGTGTATGCATTTGTGAGGTGCAACAAGCTTGAAGCAAGATGATTCTGATGTACGATAGCGGTTGCTAAATCTTATAATTTCATCTGTGATTCTGGACATTTTTAGACTGTGATGGATGGCTCCGTTAATGACTTTTAGAAACGGAGCAAATCTGTCTCACGGCTTGGAACGTTGTTGCTTGTTGTATGATTCGTGGCACGTTCTGTTTCTCCATAAATATTTTTATTAATTCATTTATTCGTCCGCAGATATAAACGAGGTTAGCAGTATTATTGGGCATCGTTCTAGAAATGACACAGTTTGCATGGAGAGTAGCCACCTGAGATTTACTTTCAAAAAAACATGATTTGCGATGAAACCATTTATCCACCATTAGTGTATCATTTATGACGGAGCAATTTCAATGACGATTCCTGCATGTCATCATGTATATATTTCTATATGCGCGTCGATGAAGATGTTCATCGACTAAGTGATAATAACTTGCTTTACAAGAATCAGAAACATATACCAAGAAAACACATGTGTGCACCTACGAAGGTATTTTAAAAGTTTTCTGCATCAGAATGTTCAAGTGGTAGCGAAGTACTTTATAAAAGTAAAACTGCGTCAGCGGTAACCGGTGATAGATGACGACAAGAGCACGTCGTCGACATTTAAACAGTCTGTTTGACCCACAGAAAGATTGATGGATAAAGAGGACCTGTTTCATAGCCTCCACGAAGTCTTGATCGACTAAAGTTTCCCTTAGTTATTTTCCAGGAAAAGGTCTATGTAGCTCTAATGTCTATATAGATCCTTAAAAAATGATTGCACATGGTCGTATAACTTGTAACACTGAAGTCTGCAAATCTGAGCCTGAGTGTTACGTAATCTACACAGTCTTGCGTTACTCTAGCGTTATTGCCATTGACTACTACGAACTGCAGACGACTGCACTACCTGACTCTTTGCATTTAAATTACGCCTTTACGTACATTCTGTGTGGGTGGAGCGAAGTTACGCGAGATTTGGAACACGATACTGTATTCGTGGCACTGAAAATCGGTGGGATGATCGCAACCTGCCATAACGTGTAACGACAGGAGTAAACGAACAGAGGTCCATACAAATTTTCTTCTGGTATAGGAGAGTTAGATTTGATGACTTCCGAATTTTGCCCTGCGTGTCCCAAAATAGAAATTGGTAAAAATTAGGGATAAACGAATGGATCAATTTATTCGATTCAATACTTAGATACTTAGTCATTTCACTTTATATCTAAAATTCTAATTCTTATTGAACCACGTCGACAAATTAACACCTCACCTTCTATTTCTTGTTCGTAATTTGTTTCCGAATGCCAACTTCGTAAATAATTCTTCCCTCACAAATTCAACGTTCGAATCTAATTTTTAAAAAAATAATCTGGAACAACGGTGCACCAGTATATCTCCCCTAAAAAAAAAAGGGAGCGCGAAATAAAGTTGGTCCCGCAATTTCCAAGCATTTTTTTGCAACGAGGAGGGGCGCGAGTTCCGTGTATCCTCTTCCCATTAAGCGGATAATCCGAATGGCAGTCGAACACGGTCGTGTTTCCGGTCAACATCTGGCGTGCAACCGAACGACGTCGACGTCGTCGTCGTCGTCGGCTGTGAACACCAAGGGAAATCAAGCGTTCTTCGCTTTTATTTGCATAAAATGATGGGACTCGCCACGTCACGTTCGAAACGTCGGCCTCTCGACTCCGCGTACGCGCGCGCGCGCCGCCGCCTGTTCACGCTGATTTTCCTCTCGAATTTCATTACGCGCCGGCCCCACAGGTACTACGAATCCGTACAAACAACGCGCGTCTCCGATCATTAAGTCCGCAAGTAGATGCAAATTAGAGGACGCCGCGGCTCGACGGCAAATTTTCCCGCGGAATTTTTCCCAGGGTTTCGCGAATTTCGAAACACGCGCGATTCGTTCCAGTCGATATCGAGACGGGAACGCGGTCCGATCATTCGAGGCACTCGCTGTTCCAAGGGGAGGTCGATTTTCTCTAGATACAAACGTAAGTAGGCGAGAATTTATCGAGCGGGCTACGAGATTTCGATTTGAGATTTTTGGTATTTGTTCGAGGTACTTTCACGACGCGAAACGTATTTCTTTGATGACGTAGAAATAAATAGTTTCGATTGTAACGTTAGAGCATCAGATAGATCAAATCGTGGCCAGCTGCGTAACATTAAAAATGAAGAGCCTATAACAACGTGTGAGATACGTGATAAGAAATTTGAGTCGAACATGAAAAGCACGAGTCAGACACGTCGTATGAACGTGCACAAGAGACTTTATACCTGACTATGGGACCCATGGTTCCACAATAAATCGTAGGGCAAGAGGTTAAACTCACCAGATGTTCTCGAAACTTCGAAGAATACAATTTCTGTTATATTTAAATCGTTTTAAATTATTATCATTGCTGACAATAAAGAAATACTAAGTTATTGCGTAAAGTTCGAACGCAGAAAGTAAATGATTGCAACCGTCTTCTAGATTGCTTCCATCGGTATACAAAAGATCTGACGCGTAGCCCAATCTAATCGCCTGCACAGATTACCCTTCGAATTATACATCTTTCCACGTCGAGCAGCATAAATTAAAGAAAAACAAAGTATTATACATACCGCGTTTTCCCACGAGTCGCTCGTAGCTCCAATAATCTTGCATGCAACTATTTTGGAGTGCGCGAGCAACGCTCCAGACGAGTTGACGTCGACGAACGTTCAGGGCGCAGGCAATTTACGTGAAAAACATGTGCATAGTCATTAAACCGTGCGGGGCGCAACGCGCGACGGGAGCGCAAAATTCTTACGGTCGTCTGAGTACTAAACGCTGACAAAGGTCTTCGAAAAGCTCTATTTGCCTCCCTCCTGCGCCAGACCCCCGTCCTCCGGCCACGGTTTGCGCCCCTATTTCCTGTAGAAACGATTTCCTCCCTCCCTGGCGATCGTGAAACGCCGTGCGACGGTGTTTCGCCGTGTTACGTGCTGTCCCCGCTCGTTTTTCTCCTTACAACGAATCAGTTTCTGCAGACGAGGCGGTAGTAAAACGTAACGACGTTAATTCCGTGCCCCGTGCACCTCTGGACACTTCTGTGTACCGAATGTTTCGTTGCGGAGGTCGCTACGGTAAAATATTCGCTCCTGGAATTCTTACGGAGGATCCTATAATTTCGCATCTGCTCCCTATCTAGTCAGAACGCGACAAAATTCAAGTTTCTACTGTAATTTTATTTACTGTAAGAGTGGAAGCGTCAAGAAGCAGTCCAAAGAAATTTTCCTTAAGTAATATCGAGGTAGGTTATCGTAGGACTTTTCCTTCATACTTCATCCTTCGTACTGAACCCAAGAGCCAAGTCTGACGGCATTAGCGGAATTTTCCAAGATTGAAAATCCATTTTCTTCGAGTCAGTACCTATCAGTCGTTCGTGTACCATTTAGAGCAAATTTAAAAAATGATTTAACCCAAGAAGTCGGGGCAGTAGCAAACTAGATTTTGTTTATACGTTTTTTAATAGCATTGATCATATATGCGTTTCAAGAATTACATTGTATGGAATTTGTTGGAGTAACTTCGATATGTAAATGTGTCAGTCGCGTCACTCGCGTCTGTTTCGTCACCGATTCGTCTAAAATTTCGCACATAGTGCTCGCCATAAATAATAATGACGAAAATTCGCTACTGCGCGAAGTTTCGCCAGGAAACCGAGTTTCAAGCTTTGTATTTTTCATGCGCTGAATATGTATCGATGCATAACGCCGGAAACGCAAACAAAAAAAATTTGAATCTATCGGAACTCGATTATATTACAAAATTTTAAGTAGCGTCTTCATCGCTTGTAGAATGTTGTTACAATTTTCATTAGTAAGTAGGAATAAAGATGCTAGAAGAAAGGTGTGAATCAGTCTTGCCAATCAACGTGTTGAAGTTTCTTTGAATCGCCATTTTCTCATTAAAAAATATTCTATTCTACGTTTCATTTAATTTTAAACGCGTGATTTTTACTCGAATTTTGCATCCAGGCGACGATTTTTCCCCCGTTTCTGCTCAGTATGGAAAGTTTTTCCATTTCGTTGCTTTAAAGAAAACAAAAAACAAAAAAAAAAACGATGCACGCGTAGCACTCTTCCCCCTGCTATTTGCGAACGCTGGACCATCCTGTTGCACCGCAATTTTCGCACTGTACTTTCGTACGGAAATAGCGGTCGCACTTAACCAGTCCGCGTCGATTCCCACGGGATCATAGCGGCACGTGCCAGGGAATACGCGTTTACACCGTCCTGGGACCACGTTTAGCGCCATTTGGAGTGGTGCGTTTCGCATTCGTAGCCACGTGCTCTCGATCGGTTTACACCTGCACCGCTTCCCGGACTTTTTTTTCTTTTTTTTTTTAAATTGGCTTCTCGCCTCCTAGAAGCCCGCTCGAGCGGTTCGCGTTAACGACGCGATGTCTCCATTAGGATAATGAGGCGCCGCGATGCGCCACGTCGCGGTGAGCGCGCTATGCCTTATTCATTTCGATAAGAAGAGGCGAGTTTCACTCGTCTGCTGATGTAGGGGCAAATGTACGAGTTACATTGTTAATACTTACGCACTTCGTTGTTCTGTGAAAGATAATTCTCATTCTAATGTTCCTTGCGTTATGTACTTCAAACTTATATGTATTGCTGGCGTGTATTACAATTTCTTGTTCTCCAAGTTGTCGATGGAGAATACTTCGTGTGTTTCCTCATGTAAACAAATATCCGATACGTGGTTTGCAATTAAGAACTATTCCCTATCGTAGTTGCCCTTTAGTGACCTAGACTGACCTCCAGCCAAGGTCGCTGCATCCGTTTTAAAAGCTCAACCAGAAAGCACGTAAACAAATATCATTTCTCGAGCTTTGCACCTCCTCCAACCAATACACTGTTGAAATCACACCACATTCCACTCGATCCAAGCAAGTTTCCTGTGATTTACCTCTTCCTCTACCTGTCTCGAACGCCTAACGAACTCTAACTCTTACAAACACTTGACAACACCTTTCCAATAAATCCTCGTCGCTGAGTTTCCCTCAAGAAATATTCACGCGCTTACTCACCCAGAACGCTAAGCAGCACGCAAACGAGGCACACGTGGACTCTCGTGGAGCGCATTTTCCCGGGATCCACGGGAGCAGAATTCGATGCACACTCAGCCGAACCACCGACGAGACCGTCGAGAGCCGCGTAAACGAAAGAGGACACACGGTGCCGGCGTACTCGACGTGCCGAAGTCCACGCGGAAACTGACGGTTTCCATTGGCACGCCGCCGCTAGTATTCCCGACACTTGAAGCAGAACGTATCGTACGTTCGTCGACTTTTGTTTTTGCCACGAGAGAGACCTCGTGGCCCGTCGCCAGGGTTCCCTTCGCCCGCGGTATGGTGGGAAGAAGGAAAGGAAGCGGTAGGCGGACGCACCCTTACATCCGACGCTCAGAACCGCGACTGCCTTCGAACTGATCGGATCTGCTTCCGGTTAGGATGCTCTTCTCTTTGTAGAGCGATACAATTAGAGTTCATCAGGCATTGCGTCACGCTTGTAACATTGGAGTTCGTATTTCCTTGCTCACAAATGACGTAGACCGTAACAAAGTAGTAAGACACTTCAACGAAAATAAGAAGTTTTCCGTGACCCCTTTGGAGTCGAAGAAATGCTTTCGAAGGCCTTGTATCCGGTCCATTATTATGAATCAAAAAGTTCTGTGCCGTTTTGCAGTTCGAGGTTTCGTTATTGAAATATATGCAGTTGAAGTTTGCGCGCGTGCGAACGACTGGTCAGTTGTTGCACGCATGCGCAGCTGCGAATATACGATAGCGTGCACCAAGATATCACATGAATGAACTTTAATTGCTTGTATCTAGGCAAAGAAGCGTCATATTTAAAAATGGTAAAGGACTTTTCTGATCTATTTTTACATCTTGAGTAGATCCTGATAAATGGCAACACATTTCTATTATCTTCCTGAGTACCAACATTAGTAAATTACACGACGAGACATCAAAAACATTATTATTGTTTCTCAAATTCTATTTATGACCATCCCAAATATTTGTTTCCTTATTAATTTTTATTATTAATTATTACGAATCTTTATGTCACAGTTTTCTCTCTTCAGGTATGTACCGTTTTCAGCCACTGAACAAACCATCAACCGTAAGTAACTTAACGTTTATTATTTAATCCAATAATATTACTTCGACTACGATACAACTCCATTTTATATAAAATCTGAAAACAGAAAGAAACACACAAAATAGAAACTATAGAAAATAGAGACTATAGAAATCGTATTTTCTATATTCTCTGTGACGTAACTCTATTAAAATTCACTTAAATATCAACAACTAGTAACTCGAGAGACCCGTCGCGCCTGAGGGATTAAACGCGAAGCTAAATCGACAGCTTTTGGTAGTCGATCGAATTGGAAAGTGATCCGACCACTTTCCATAATTTGAACACATCCCATTTTTCGTCGGAATAGTAGCCGACACGCTTCGAGAAACGAGTTATCACTCGGACAAAAACGGATCCTGTTACTCTGCAGATCTGTCTGGAAACGGCACGAAATTATATCCCATCTACCGTGTCGCGAGTGAAACGGGAAGAAAAAAATTTAGAACGCGAACCGTTTGACTTCGTTAATTTAACACGTAATATTAAGTTAACGTTTAATATAAAAACAAACAAGCCGGAGTGTCTTGTATAGCAGCCGTTTCCAGCGACAGCTCGTCATCTTTATTCTCGTCGTTGGCGTTAATTCGTTTACCCATTGAGCCGTGTCTCGCGAAACGTCATGCCACCTCGAAAAGAGAACTACTAGCATTAATTACGATTAATTACACGCTTTTAATTAAACCGGTTGTACCCTTCAACCATTTCCACTTTTTTTCTTCTTCCTTTCGTCGCTTGTTCATTTATTTACTTATCCGCGCATTAACGTAGCTCAAAGAGCCACCGAGCGAACGCCTCTGCGAGATTTCAAGTGAACGCTCCTCTCTTACATCCTGCTTCAGCTTCTTTTTTTTTTGCACGTGACATCATTTAGTCGCAAAATTCATTTCGATCGGGACGAATCGAGAATTCTGAGGTATTCCCATTACAAATTACACACGATATTAAATATATAAAACCTTTTCTGTTTTAACATATTCATTATCGTATTATTCTTTCAATTTATTTCAATCGATGTCTCAGTTCTATACGTTGCATTTACTTAAGTGCCAGGTCTCTTATCGCGAAACAAATGTATTCGAAAATACACCGGTAAAGATAATCCATTATTAAATTTACGAAGAGACATAGACACGCATAGAAATATTTAAAAATTTTTATTCTTTCACGAATATTTCTGCAACTATTTCCAGAACGAAATTTAATTTAAATTCCCAATTACAAACGTTAGAATTTACATCTCTAATCGCAGTTTGTATAATATTATTTCCGCCAGGGATGGAACGGAGACAATTTTGTAACTTTCGAGCACGCGGGGTAAACAAATATGTTCAGCGTCAGAAACATTTGCAATTAAGTTCTCCGTCGAGATTATAAAGCGGACGGGAAACATTTACTTTGGATCGTTTTAGCTACGTCCTATATCTGGATAGAAATTTGATAATGGAAGCGGTTCTACGGTGTAACGCAGGAATGCTAATTAGAAATTTTTGAATGCTAATGTTGTCACGTACGAACGTTACGTAGTTACTCGAAATTATTTGCTTTCATTATTTGGTATACGTTTCAGGCTCCGTGCACTCCGACTGAAATAAATTCATTCCGCAGCCGAGAGTTCCACATTTAATTATGAACTCTGCATTCGAACATAATTTCCTTGACAATTTCTTATTTTAATTGCAACGAATTCAAAGGTAAACTATTCGCGCCGAACCCGCTTGCTTCGTATTTTAAAGCAACTCTGAACACAGTTCCTTTACTTCTTATTTTAAAACGGCCATAATTTTGACCCCAGACAGTCTCCGATCGCAAACGTTTCGCTGTAATTTTGAAATGAATTCCGTGTTAATGGATTTCGCCCCGACAGGCGCTGAACGAAGTTTAATAATTACTTCTCTGTTGATTCAAAATGACTTGTAGATAATTCCGCGCGATGAAACGAGAATGTATAATGAATTCGGTGGAAATTACAAAGAGAAAATTACGCGCATTCGCAATTGGTCGCAGTTAACGCCGTAAATGATTATTTATCGTTATAGATAACCGAATATTATATTAATAACCGTAACGAAGTCCCTTTTGACTTAATTTCGTATCTCTAAATAGTTAGGCGATCGCGACTGTGATACTTTATGTCTCCCGTATTGTTTTTCGAGCCTGGAGGGAATTATCGCGTTCAGTGTTATTGCAAATTTTATTCCTTCGTCGTTCCAATTAATTAACGGAGCTAATTTAACGTGCTCGACAAATTCAATAAACGCGAATGTATAAATTATTAGTCCGCTTGTCTATACCGGCACAATAATTGTACGCGGATCAATAAATTTTCACCGTGATCATAAGAAATAATTAATCAGAGACACTTGTTCGAGGCTCTTTGATAGCGGCGAACGTTAATATTCGGTATTTTACAATTAGAGGTGTTAACAGTGGCTGCTTCGTGTAAACAGTAATTACAAGTATCAAGCAAGTGTTTCAGAATGATAAATTGCTGCTATAAATGCACGATAATTTGAGTCTACTGACTCAGTCATTAAGATATCTTTAATTATTTGAAATATTAAATTATGTTATACCGTAGGCGAGCAGCGTATTTGTTAGGAGTACATTTTAATGAGTCGTTGTACGCTTATATCAATTATTTTAAATATCATCGACGATTCGCGAGATGAACGGAATTAAATATCACCGATGTTTCCCAGCCTGTAACAATAATCCAATATTTATAAAACGTTGGATTCAAAAGCTTTCGATTCAACGAACCTTTCGTTTGATGGAAACTTGCATCGCTGGTCATTTCATTACACAACGTGTTAAATGCACATTCCAAATATTATACATGCGAGCCACGCGATACTCGGCCATCAGGCGGTAAAAATAATAAGAGTCCAGTAATATATTAACAGTTTCAATCTCTAACACTCGTTACAACTAAAATTAAATTAACACATCAGTCCTATCACTCGATTAAAAATTACTTTCTAAGTATTCTAGTACATTCTATTTATCAATGATTCATAAACAAGTTTCTTTTCTCTTGCGATTCACTTTTCGATTGTCTTCATTTTCTACTCTGCGTTTACTATCAAATTTGTCCAAATTATTCCTCGTCTTTGTAGATCGAAATTATATCATATTCTATCGAATAGGACTCAAACGTGTGGTCGACACGTTTAATAAAGATAATTAAACGCAAGCTTGTGCCAGACCGTACCATTGTTTAATAATCAATGGTTGGTTTGTCGAATTATAAACGCGCGTCGGTAATTCAACGAGGGGTGAGGGGGAAGGGGGGGGGGGGATTTGGAAAGCGCATAGAAAATAGCCAACCGGTGGCGTTTTTATTATTCACAACATCGACGCGGCCGCGGACAATTCCCACAGCGTAACATAAATAGTTCCTGAGCGGATGGTCATTCGCGTAGTTTTTTGTGCTTTCATTACGAATGGAAATTCTCGGTAGAGTTTAATCTCGGATATCCCTGCTGAAAAAATAGCGATGATAACGAACCCATCACCGGCTTGGGACAGTAATCGTCTTCCACGAAAAGCTTTTTTACGCGTTCGCTCGCGCCTATTTGCGACTAATTTCCGTTTTTGCGACGTAAGCGTCTGACGGATGTCCTCGAGACGAGTTCAGTCGGTCAGTGACTTCGAAGACCGTCGAGGATTCAGGATTCATTTGTTTTTCCAACGCTCGCATACCTAATTCGCGTCATTAAATTTTATTTGCACTCGACGTTGCTGCTTTCGTTCCTCAGGGTAGGCCCTTCTGATCGAAACGCTATAATTGCTAATGAAATCTACACGACTCAAATAGGAAAGTTCATAGCTTCGCTCTCCAATCTATCATCCCGTTAGAATTTTAATTACTCGCGTAACGACTCTAAATTTCCATTCGTAGCATTTAACAATTTTTACTCCCGTCAGATACAGAAATTTCTAATTGCCGCGTTACGTAAGAAAATCGACCGATAGTAGGCCAACGGGTTTAGAAACCTCAAACCAGAAGGAAAATCGGACGCTAGCGACCTTCTGTCTTTTACATAATAATCCACTGGCCTTCCAGAAATCTATGCACGCCGAAGCGCGGCGCACATATCGAAGCCGGAACGAGCAGCAATAGGACGTCGTCGTTCGCATAAAAAACCGCGAGGAAAACAGGAGGAACACGGTTGAACCGAGCGTTATCAGGTTTTATTGTTCGAGTTCGAGCTCTATGTGTGCTTCGTTTCAAAATGTTCAGGAAGAGGGAGACAGAGGATAAGAGTGAATATTGTAGTCGACCCAGTTCCGCTAAAGGGCTCCCCAGACGAATGCACATTGCGTCACGCATTCTTACATTACCATTGAACTTTCATTTCTCGTCTGGCAACGCTAGATACAGTCTGTTCCACGATGTACATAGTACGAGCTTACTTTTGACGAAATAGGAATAAAGGAATTGATACGGATCGAAAGGTCCTTTTCCATTTTGCGATCGGTGGCTTCGTTGCGGAGATACGACCAGTTAAAGTTTGCGCGTGGACCCATACGCAGGCGCGCGATTAGCTGACTGGGATTTCCCTAGCGCGCACTGGGACTTGCACCAACAAACTTCATTTGATTGTATCTGAGGATCGAAGCTTTAGACTGCAAAATTGTTAAGGACTTTTCACCTCGTTTTTTCACTAAGAATCTACCATAAGAAAGAGGAGCTTTTAATTTGACTAACTTTTGTTTATTATGGGCATTATCAGTCTATATGTGCATCAAGAAATCATTAATTCCTTTGAGTAAAATAAACTGAACATCGAGAACGACATAAGAATACTTATAACTAGACTGCGGATCTTTATGCATTTATAGGAAATTTGAATGTGCAAGAATCTACAAAATGCAAGCAATATGCAAGAATATAAAAAAGATTGAAAGTAAAGTTCATGTTATAATATGATATAAAATATAATATTCATGTTATATACAGAATAACCTAAAATCTTATTTGGGTTCAATTTTTGTAGGCACGTTCGCGAAGATTTTATTTTGCATAAAGATCCGGAGTCTACTTATAACTTTCAGCTTTTTCTTAGGAACTTCACCTAAAAATGTAATTCTGCTATTTCTACGTGTCTTTTTCACGAATAATCCGCGCGCAGCCTGCATTCCCCGCGCCGTTCCATTCAGCAAGGTTGTTCGAAGGCGTTGATCCATCCGTAGAAACAAGTTGAGGTGCCGCTGTTCTCTGTCTCGGAAATCTTTCATCGAGAGTTTCTGTACACTCCCGAAATCAAAGTCTCTCGAATTGCAGGCGTGGATATATTATTAGGTATTCAGCGAGTGGAGACAAATTACTGAAGACTGCCGCTCGGAATTTGAAACTTTTCTCATGAAACAAGTTCGCTCGCGAGACGTCTAACGGGAGGACGAGAGGGATTTCTCGGCTGAATTTCGAAGAGCATTAATGTTTTCAAACGACCGTTAGTTATTAACTTT
Source organism: Hylaeus anthracinus (assembly GCF_026225885.1). Lineage (NCBI taxonomy): Eukaryota > Metazoa > Arthropoda > Insecta > Hymenoptera > Colletidae > Hylaeus > Hylaeus anthracinus. The sequence continues at coordinate 12,606,586 of NW_026534330.1, read as the reverse complement.
TCGATGATGAGCTGGCTGTCTACCCATTCTGGAATCCGCGACGGAGAAGTAATATCGCATTTACGAAAATTAAAGGCAGTTCCTAAACGTTTTTACCGAGGTATCGAGTTATAAATTTGTTGGAAAGTTTTTACGGTACACTGCAGGTCGAATTGTCGTTTTTTTCTTTCGAGTTTGTCCTCAACATTGCAAAAAATATAAAGTGTATACAAATAGTAATCAAAGGAGTAAACAAAGAACTCTGAACTACTCTCCTTTTCTTAGAGTATTCGTCGAGGACTCTTCGGGGCCTTTGATTCGATGTTTCGAAGGTTGGTTCCGCGGAAAATCGGAGGAAAAATGTAACGCAACGACAGAGATTAAGTTTTTGCGCAATCTCCGCGGATCAGGATTACACGTGGGAAGTCTCGGGTCCAACAAAGCCCTGCTTGACGTAAGAAATTGCGAATGCGTGCTAGGGTCCCGTATTTGGCCGGAGTGATGCATTGCGTTGCACGCGCTAATGACACGAACTATAACGACGAGAAAAGAATGGCGTGCTCCCGGGAGAATAATCTTCATTCGAACATTAATCAACGGCGGCAAACCTTTTCGGTGGAGAAAGTGACTAAGATGGAGTAGGCGTGCGCGGCAAAATACATATATTCACGGGATAGATACGTTTGGGTGTAGTCGTTTAAGGAAAAAAGTTGTTAAAAAGTCACGCTGGTAGACGACGCATACTAATTTGAATTTTTGTATATATTCCACTGTTCCTCTTTATGTCTAAAAAGAGGTATTTATGAAAATGAAAGGATCCTACGCACAGACATTTTTTTATTAATGTAACAACTGATTTCGAATTAGTACAAGATACCCTGTCAGACCATAGAGTTTTGATTTAAAAATTCAATTAAAAATTTGTATTATCACGAATTAATTTAATTTTTCAAATCCATCGATTTGTGGTTAGAAAATAATATTTTTGTTGGTAAAGTATGCTGTCCGTGCATCGCGTACAAATGCGAAAGAATTCTGGAACGAGATCCATTAAAAACCAGCGTTCCCCCATGAATATGCAAAATCGATCTTTCCAAATATGGAAGCTCGCGCAGAAAAGTGTCGTTTCCCATTTTCGATTTATCTTTTTCGCGAAAAATTCCCCTCTGTCGCGCTGCCCTTTTCGAAACGCCCCTTATAATAAACCCGCTGAAAAGTTGACGCGTTGAAAGTTCGTTCATTCAGGAGTAACACTGTTATAATATTGATAACGCGAAGAAAATGGCCGATTCCTGGATATTTCCTCTCTGACGCGAATAAATTTTTAGTCTTAACTCGCAAACGGGGCACGGCTCGAAAAACTGTGTAATCGCTACATAATCGGATCAAAGGGCGGGAATTTCGAAAGCCGATTACCGACTAATAGCTTAATGAATTTTCATACGCAACGAAAGAATCGGTGTAAAATAAATTACTGCTCGGCCAGCGAGTTGAACGCTTCGAATACGTCGAAACCTTTCGTATCGCTGCTGGATCGATGATCTATGCTCGGACGTTAATATAAACCTCCGCGACACGACGTACGGAGTTGTTAATGGTATTCGCCGTGAATAAATTAATATTTCATACGGTCGTGACAGTTGGAGCGTTTACGTAATTCATAACTACGGTACAGAATGAATGAAGAAGTTCAAGACGTGGGTAAACACGAAAGGAAAATTGATTGAGAGGCATGCTTTAAAAGCTTCGACGTCAGGGTTACAAAAAGCACATTTATCTTTGCGAATATGTTCCTGCCGAGTAATAGAAATAAATCAGGTCTCGAGTAAATATTTGTACACGTAGTAGTAATTTGACCTATATTTTAATTTTCATCATTTTCTTTTTAACGCGACTCGTTGCAAAACGCGTGAAATTACCAGCACGATGATACGTTGGAATATCTCTCGCATACCATAAGAAATTTTACGTAAGAAATTTAATAAGGTACCGACAAGTGCATTGGATGAACGAAACAAGTATTGTTTGCTCCGAACAGTGGCATTGTTGCACTTATTGCCCTATTGAGTTGGGCGTGCGAACATGGTTTCCGCTCGAAAGCGGTGTCGATTGTTCGGTTCGACGAGAACGTCCTAAAGGTGCACGCGAAGACCATGGGTGTATATTTAGATGTTATGAGAGTTCTGAACGAAATGGGTGGAACTCATTCCACCGTGCATATAACGGAACAAAATTCTGACCTGGATAGGTTGATTTTAGTTGGCAGCAATTGTTCGAATAGGATTCTACCCAGGTGGATAGAAAGCCATGAAATTCGGTCGGCGATTCGTCTGGCGGTTATGGACGCCGGTTTAGCCTTGAAAACTATAGAATTGGACTTTAAGGTATGGTGAAAGTAGCTCGGTCTCGTACTTACTGGAAGATACACGACCGTAACGATGGGATTACCAACAGGTGTGTACTGGTTACTTGTTTCTGCGACCCTGCGACTCGATTAGGCGATTCCTGTTATGTAAAATGAGTATGTGAGTGATGACGAAGAAAATATAAAAAAAAATATTGCTTGATATATAAATAAAAGGGTACGGCCAAAGAGAATAATAACTAGGACAGATCTCGTCGTGGATATCATTCTTTACAGCTCCCTGCAGTAATGGAGAGCATTACTCGTTTTATGGGAAATTGTTTCAGTATTAAACATTGTATTCCGGGTTCATCATATGGAATAAGTAGAAGTTTTGTCTCGCTGCAATTTAGTCCCACTCTTAAACTTTTTCTTAATATAATATAGGACAGCGGTACACAACTCGACAAGCGTAAATCACCTTGACAAGTATTTCAGTTCTTTTCGAAGAGAAAGTAGATGATACCGGTCGGATATCCAACACTTTTAACGAACACACTTAATTACGAATTTAAATCAGATACCAAAATGATTCTCCATTTGTCAAGTGTCTGATCCAATAGGTACGAGTTCCTCGGAAGCACCTGATTCATTCCACGAAATAAGAGATATCTGTGACATGAAACGTCTGATACAATATTAATAAAAATCAGCGATGCCTGACACAGAAGGTGCGTGCCGTAGGTATTTCTGCGAAGGAAAAGTCGGTAGACTGTGAAGTTGTGGTAGAAATTGCGCAAACAGGAAGCGTTTGTCGCAAGTAAAATATAACGAATAAACGCGCTGCGCGAGCATGATGGTTGCATTCGATTCTTTTGAAGGATACTACACTCGTAATTAGCGATACCATGTTTCGTCAGACTTTCATTTATAAGCTGTCATTGTATAATGCAATAATATATTGTATTATAATTCACAGGTCCTCTCGAACCATTTATACATTTTTCTACACACAGGAATATTTTTAATTTCCAGAAATTCCATTGTCTTCGCCTTGCTAATAGCTTTCGATAAAAAAATGGGTTCGATATTGAAGGGTTAGATATCTGAAGGTTTAGATATTACTCCAAGCTTTCCAGACAATTATAAAATAAAATATTGTCGCGAGTCCCAAGTAACTTCAGAAGGTCCATTTTACATCACCTTCAAGGGAAAGTAATTTCGAACCTATGTTCACATTTCTTCCTCTACATTCCACAGTTTGTTAAAACTTCTAACCCTCTCGCGTTGCAATTTCGTTCGTTTCTCCTTGGAACAACGCACTGGTTTACATAAGAAGCCAAGTGGTTTTCCAATAGGAACAACGTCGAAGACCCGCGAAACTATGCGTGGCACCACCGTCCACGAAAGTACAGCGTTGTTTCCCAATTTTACCGCCACACGCAGCCCGTTAAGGTTTCTTTCTCAGTCTGAAACCTTTTTGGAGTTATAGAATACCAGCGAGCACCGTCAACCGAGAAATCGTATCGAGACGTTTCCATTGGCGCACAGCGAAGCCGGAAACGCCGGGTATTTCCTATTCATCGCGGAATTTCTTCCACGCGGCACCAGTCCAGCGAATTTCACACTTTCACGACGTTCTCCGTTACTTTTTTCTTACATTTCAAAAAATTAATAGCTGGGAGGAGACATTAGCTTATCGAGTTGAGGGATCGACAATAAAAGTTCAAGGCTATCGAGTGTCTCGGGACGGAATTCGAGGATCCTCGATCGAATGGGCTGTAAAACAGCACTTGGTAACTAATTATAGTTCTTTGGAAGTTATTTATCCTTGTCCTGGTGCAGGTTAACCTACACTTTGGCTGTTTTCTTTCCTGGAATTCATTTAATTGGTTGAACTATAGATTATTTACTCCCTTGCTCCTCTGTATTTGCATACTGTTGGTAGGATTTCAGGTTTTGAGTTCTGACATCACGCAGGTTCGCAGAATATTAATCCTGGGAATGATATACCTGCCTTTGACCTAAATAGTTGAATCCGTTACGTCACTTCAGGTCCAGAGCTTCAGCATTTATTCTTCTTTTATTTTAGGATTACCTGATCTGAGAATTTCTTGAGAACTTTAACCATTTTTTGAATAATATTGTAACGATAGGAAATATATAAACAAATCTTTCAAATATAGCAGAAATTCAAATTTAAAAGAGAACTTAGAGTTCAATACGTTTCCTTAAGGGGTTACATAGGTTTCGAGGACTAAAAAGAAAGCACATTTTCTATCAATTTTTTCGAACAAACTAAATGATTTGTATTATTTCATATTGTTCGAAAGAGTAACATTTGAACAATATTTCACAAATTTTTCATCAAGAAATATTAAAAAAGAAGAGCTGCTTTCAGAGATCCTTTAGAAAACATTATCCTCGCGGTAATCAGGATAACTCGTGATAGCTTTATCTGAAATTAAAAAGTCAAATATTTTCTATTAGTACGTGAGTATTAACACGTACGGTTCTGTATACAACTCTGCTAAAAATTCAATTTTCAGTTTTTCTCTTTCTCCTTCCTTTTCTCCTTCGTAACCCCTTAAACAAATTTCGCATGCACATAATTCGGTTCCCCCCGTTAGGTCTCGCACGCTTGCGCCGTTATTCAAGTCTCTGGATCAAGACATGAAAAGAAAGTACCGTGGAGCACAAGTGGTTGTTGCATTCGTTAGGTGAATGTCTCGTTCGACGCCCCCGGCGCGACTGTTCGAATTATGTCTTCCTCGTTTGAGTATGCTTTGCACAGGTACCAGAGTCGAGCGTCCGCGCGTGTGTGCGTGCGAATAAATTAGCTCCATTGTCCCGATTCGATGGAAAGTAATATCATCCGCGCCGCGTGGCTTCCGTGGATATCTCCTTACCGCGATTTGTAAAACGATCCACGAATAGAGTACCAAGAATAATAATCTCTCCGGGGACGTTGCACGTACGAAGGATCTGTGGGAATAAAATGAATGAAATGAATAAAATTGTTGGACTTCGGGATAATACAAAATGATAGACCAAGAGATCTTCTTCGTCTGTACGTTTTGATCTATGGATCTGCTTTGAGGGAAAATAAAGATTGGAAGCTATGCAAATATAGTTGGAAGTAAAACTGACACATAAAGATGTGTAATTTAACACCGAATCTACCACGACAGGTCAAATGATCGTTTTCAAATTTTTATGTACAGTTCTTGTATTCGGTATATGAATTATATACATTTGTTTCGTGTATTATTCAATTTAGTTCAACGTAAAATGTTTTAGCACTTAATTGAAAAAGGTGTCGTTAAGGCTAGTCTTCGATCCATCTCGGTAGAAATATTTGGAAATAAATTCAGGTAGGTTTAGTGGTAATTTATCAACGAACAATGTATCTAAAGTTAATCTGTACTGAAATACTGTTTTATCCGCAAACAGTTGATCACCTTTGCGTATTCTTAATCTGAAATTCTCCCCGCTGCATAAGTATCTTCATTCTGAATCCTTTTTAGACGTGGAAGGTCGTGTTCGTGGCCCACATGGCCCATAATAAACTGTGATCTTCATCGAGATTGATCGACCTGAGTACGTCAACAACTCTTTCCGATGAGATGTAACCCGTATACCGCAGATACCATCGGTATTTATTAAATACGCGGATAGAGGCCTGTGTTCCTGTATCTGATCAGTAGTTTCTTCCTCCAAGAAAGTGAAAGGATGTCGGAGAGACCTCATTCGACGTATCTCTTCGTGAAAGCAAGGTACGGAGAAACATCCAGACGCAGTAAAACTCCAAAGTCCCGTGTGTTTAATACTCCCGAGTCCATTGGATGTCTCTCGCGTTCGAATCGATTCGAGAAGCACTCAACAACGTTCTTTGGTTTGTTTTTACATGGAATGGAATTCGATGTTGAACATTTCCAAGTGGGCGATTCATTTTTAACGTCTGCAGTATGTGTTTTGTATGACAATTATTTCTACTTTAATATTTACTTTGGAGTATGGTAATTTTATTAATATTCAGTAGTATTTCTATTTTTAATCATAGTAAATACCATGAATACTGTTCGAGTTCTTCCATTTATCTGAAAATAATAATTCACTCTCCAAAGTGTCGTAAAGTAATAAAAGCGTTCCTTTCTGCTACAACTCCAACAAACAAATTATGTTTCACGTTGCGCAAGTATCATCTTATTTGAATAAACGTTAAGAATGAATCGTTCCACAGACTTTCTATTCGTCGTGCACCGTTAAAATAAAATTCTGCAACTGACGGACGTCGCTTGGAACGTCGAATAAATTAACGTTATTTTTGCAAGTTCCTCGGTGGAAACAGTGGATCCGATAGCATCGAAATTAACGGCGAACGAAGAAAATCAATCTCGTCGGTAGCGCTCGACGTGAGGCTCTCGAATTTCACGTCAACTATTCGCAAAATATTGATGGTTAATAACGTCGGTAGATACCGTTTAATGGAACGCTCAGAGTTGATCGAGAATTCGTTTTCCACCTGTTCACATATCTTTCTCCCTTCACCTCTCGTTTAACGTTCATTACTCCCATACGTTCGAATATTACACATTGATATCAGTATAATCTGATTATCCGTTTGCGCGATCGATGCGCACATTTCGCTCGTTAAAAACACTGCATTTCTCCAAACACCATTTTCGTTTTCCATCCCCCTCCGCTGCCCGTTCGAATATTATTCCGCATATTTTCCTCGGCGGTTCGCAAAAATCCTCCATTCGAAGTCGAGGTAAATTCATTTAATTGTGAGCGAATCGGCTCGGTTAACCAAGTCAATCGGTCCATCGGGGGACATTGCAGTATTTTTATGCAAGTGAACATTTTCTGTGGGGATTCCTAAGAATGGATTGTAAAATAATTCGATGATAATACAGTGGAGGCGCTGTATACAAAAATGTTCAATCACGCTCTGAGTAAGAAGCACTTTCTAATTGCACGTAGTCGTATTCCCTTTGGTTCAGTAATTAATAACACAATGGTATTTGTATCTACGTTTTAAAAAAACAAATGGACTCGAGAGAGAGCCTAGCTTCCAGATACAAAAATACCCCGGCAATATAAGAATAAGAAGCACTTTCTAATTATACGTAGTCTTCTTCTCTTTGGTTCAATAATTAATAATACAATGGTACTTGTATCTACATTTCAAAAACATGGACTCGAGAGAGAGCCTAGCTCCCAGGTACAAAAATCCCTCGATGGTATAAGAATAAGATACTCGGTAGCGTTTCAACTCGAACTTCCCGATACTCGAAGCATCGGTCAACTTTTTCTCGAAGTCCAGTGGCTCCCAAAAAAGTTTATTTATTTCTGGTCAGGACGTCGTCAAGGAAGTCGTCGTTTACAGAATAAAGAACCCCGAGAAAGTAGGTCTAGCTTCCGACGTTGACGTTAAGTAAAACGGGAAAGATCCAAAGCGTCAGCCGATTATGATAGTGGCAGACGAACGATGCGCTTTCAGCAGGATTCATGTAAATTTCAGCAAGATTTCCCGGTCGAATATTTCGTGGTGCGCGAATGACGCGCTGCCAACGCGAGAAAATCCGCTCGTCGCTGCCGGATAATTCGCTGATGGCTAATGGCCATCCAACCGAAGCGGTGCACGTGCAACGCGAATTTAATTCGGTGTTCCTGAATATTGGCGTGCTCGACGAGAAAGCGATCATATCGGACCGTTTCTGGAAGGCTTGGTCGAAAGAGCCAGCCAACTTGCTAAATAACCGCTCATTCCCCTTAAAGAGACGGGAAAAGGTCGAAACGAAAACCGACCGCGACTTCCGGCTCTGATTACATCTGGCCACGATTGGGTCTGACTTTTTCGAACCTGCGCGAAGTTCAGACGTTCAATTTACTCGTCTGACAGTCAATCGAGTCGGTTCCAAGCGTAGGAAAAATTGAGGAGAATCTGACGGTTTTAGATTTCTATTAATTTCTATTCTATTAATAAATTTAGATTTCTATTTAGTTCAATTTAGGTAAAGTGAAATAATTCATCCTCTATGGTTTGATTTATCTCTGTACGGTGACAGAAAAATCGAACTATCTCGAGGCTGATTAAGCGACCCATTTCTTTCCATCAGGGGCAACATAAATTCCGAGTGGAAGCTATTTTTCATACTGCGCGCAGATGGACGTAAACTACTTATGATAACAGCCAACGAAATAAGGAGCACGTGTAACGGATCGTCGTTTGTAACTTCCCCGAGTTTTCCAAGTGAAATAACCGCGAAATCTCCACCGAAGACTTTCGTTCCTGTCCTCTTGGAAACTTCCTCGGTTAATTTGTCAATAGGGCAGGAAGTTTGCCACATGTCCATGAATGTACACTTTTTAAATGGGAGAAGAAGAAAATCATTTTCCTAAGGTTGTCCCCTGTTTAAAAATTTTTTTTTTATTATTTGAGAACCTCAGATAAGGTTCATATTAGGTTGTCCCAAAAGTTTCTTCCGCGACTTGCACCCAGTTATCTTGTGTGGCAGTGTTTATATAAATAGACAACCTAATTTCTTAGATATTGATGTTGTAACAGTAATGGAGCCAAATGAATCGTACCCGATTCAATAATGTAACATTAGACATAAAATATTGTGTATGTATTACTTATTAATGAAATGGAAGAAACTTTCGGGACAACCTAATACCAGTAGTATGTATAATACAGTTTACGTGTACATTATATCCGCAGTTTACATTCTTTTGAGAAATTAAAAATACATAGACAAGCTTCAATATTAGGTTTCGCAACAAGCGATTCAACATTAAGTGGGAGACACAGTTTCATATTTTGGAGCTTCTTAATTAGCTTGATCCTTGAACTGTCGTAGAGCCTGCATTGCTAAATCACACGATTGATGTCTTCGATTTCATAATTGGATTTACATTTAGGGTCGCTTATTATCTTAATGCGGGCGAGACAGGCAGTAAGATTGTAATGCCCAGACCTAATACGATTTACTGTGACAATAAATTCTCTTTTATGTTTACCCCAAAAGTACCATGGTCTGCTACTGTCATTGAAATATAATTGGAAAAATGCTAAGAATTGCATCATAATTAATATCGCCAATTCATGTATAACAGGATCATGTAATTTACTCTGTCTGCTAGAGAATCACTCAACTATTTAATAGTCGGACGGAACGATACCATCGCGAGAATTAGTGATTTAATAACAACAGCATAGAACGATCTGTCCTAATTGCAGGTTACTTATATCAGGACGCAATGATCCCGTCATAAGAATACGCAATTAAGTAACAATAGCGTGGAACGATCAATGCTAAGTACAGGTTGCACAGAGCGATCCAATTACAGGAGCGCGTTCAACTCGTTGTAACACTTCTCACCAGCCTTGTCAGCTCGCACGTCGGTGTTTTATTTGTTTCCACGTGCGGTTGAAGTTTCATTTTAGGTGTGAAAGCGAATTTTCTGAACCGTGTTTTGTACACCATTTATGCTTCCTTTCTTCGTTTGCTCGTTTTATTTTAATTTCACCAAGGAAAAAGGGAAAATAAATAATATTTAATAACAACTCGGGAATCTAGCGAATAGTTGACTTGGTTTAACGTATTTCCTAAACCATTATCGGACCACTAGAATCGACCCTTGTTGGGAGTTGCCAGAACACGATCTGGAACGCTATGGATGTGCCTTCGCAGACTTGTCCATCGCGAACGTTTCCGTGGCTGTTCGGAGGCTAAGGAAACTTCATTTTCCGATTCCGCTTGGCGCTACGTAAATCCGTTTATGACGCATCTTAGGATTAGCGAAATCCTCTCGGGCTTTGCTTCGACTGATGCGCGCGCGCGCGCGGCTGGCTCGATCAAAATTTTAGTGGCCGTCGTCTTTCCTGCGCGTTTATTTGCGAATACTGTAGTTCAAGGCGTGGATTCATTTCGAGACTATCCACATGTACAGAGTCGTCATCGTTTTCCATTTAAGTAGTATATTAAGCCGCGGCTTCGGGAGATGGAATAAATGATTGGAATGTCACTTAACCACTTAACTACTTTTTTATTGTATTGGTTCACGATCACGTACAGAGTTTTGGTGGGTCTTCGGGGTATATATATCTTCTGCAGTGATAACGTTTTGAAGGAGATAGGGGAGGTTTGACGCATCAGGGATGGTGACGATGCACTGATGTGGCGCGACTTCTTGTTTTGTCGGCTATCACTGCCCTTTGAACGGATGGGATAATGAAACCGTGTCAAGGCCTGCTAGTTGTTGTCTATGTGTCATCCCATAACAGTACAATTCCAAGATGGAAATGCACTATATCCTCTAATAAAGTTCAATTCTGTTTCCCAACCCCCTGGCTAAAATCAGAATTACTCCTCTAACCACAATCCATCTCTCGAATCCCTTGTATCGCTCCAAGAGTATCCCAATGAACCTCGCGATTAAATCGGTTATAAAAATCCTCCGTAAACTGCAGGTCACGACCATTCCCATCGATCCAGGTCAGCGCAAAAGGAGAACAGGATAGAATTTTCAATGTATTTTTCGCGCAGCACGTCTCACGGCTGCGGACGTTATCAGATAAGCGCCAGATGAACGTGTAGCTCGACGCTGGAGGTAGTTCTTTCGTTGAAACATGGCTCCCCACCTACCGTCCAAACATTCTCGAGGTTGGACGATGTTCTGGCCGCTTTTTCGCGTGCTTTCGAGCGGATCTCGCTATGCGAAACTCGATCCTCGGTGTGTCTAACGGCCGCGCGCGCAACAACCCTCTCCGTTGAACAATAAAATCAGCTGCGCGCAAATAGAAACGTACACTGACGACGATAACTGAAGCGACAGAGGGAAGGGAGGAGGGGGACCAGAAGGGGACGTGCTCGGTGTCGGGACACATTACCAAAAGCAGAGACAGTCCCGGTTATGGCGGTCGTAAAGTCTAAATTACAGGTGCATAGCGCGGAAGCCCGGCTATTTTGCATCCGACGAGCCGTTATTCTCCCGCTCTCCGTTGTTGTAATCTTCATACGACCTTGCGCGGAAAAACGGCTGCTCGCTTTTAGAGACGACGGTATCTTCTAGTCTTGAATTAGTCCACGGAACGTTGCATAATTAATACATGGGGGGGGGGGGAATACCGCTGAGATGCGCGAGGACACCGAGACCAAAGGCATGGAATTAGCACAGAAGGGCGGAGAATGTAAGCCAAAAGTAGAATCGTCAGAAAGTGGAAGTGATTCTAATGTCTACGCGCGAGGAGTGCCATTGAGTCCCGTTTGTAAGTCACAGGGAAGATCCTGTGGCACTTTTCTCGCAATTTGTAAACCTAATAGACCGTGTGTAAGATCACACATGTCCAATTATATTTTCGAATGCAACTACCTCCAAACAACTACCTTAAAACGTATTCAGAATCAATCCTCAAACCAAACAAAAATTGAAAATCCTCCGCAGCTTATCTCTGATCGTTCCCTTCGATCGAACCCCTCGTATCGATCCAGAGAAATAATAAACCCGAGGAAACATCGACAGAATTGAAAGTTTTATTAGCAAGCGGTTCGCTCACACCCGTACGTGACAATCCCCGTTTGTTTTGTTTTGTTTCGCCTTTTCCGTTTCTGCTCATGCTCGTGCCTGATGTAATCACTATCGAGATAAGTGCTCGGGGAACGCTGGATTCCGTTTTGCGTTGAAACTTCACCATTCCCGAAAAAAAACCTGTGCAGGTTTTATTCGGTCATTTTGCATTAGCAAGAATAAAGAGATTCAGTCGTTTTTCCAGGAGAAATTAAAGCGGGGGATTCTAGAAGGTTGCTTTGATCGCTGAAGAGCCCATTTAGATTCTGGTAGGTGGCAGAGTTTGGTTCTTGATGAATTCCTGGGCAGGAAGTGTGAGTGCGTTGGAAGGTTCGGGGATTCATTTGAGTGTCTGTAGAAGCGCTTGAAAATGTAAGAATTCGATTTATTTTAGATAAGGATTTAATTACTCCGAAAATACCTCATCGTCCGATAAATACCAATTTATCTGCTTTTCAACCAGACCCTATGGGTCCATTAATCCACGTGCGCAAAGATAGAAGTGATTGTTCGCTGGAAACGAAAATAAAAACGTATGTAACTCTCGATAAATCTTCGCGTTGGAGAGCTTTGATAGTTCGTACATCCACTTTGTTTCTTCGAAATTGATACCGCCGGGTTCTCGTCGAGTTTCCATGTAAGAAACACGTTTGATCGTTCGAAGAGTTTATTTTTCGTAATTACCACCGCGAGCTTTCGTGCCACTTTTTTTTATTCGTTTAGCTGAAAAATCCGTGTTTGATCGTTCGACGAGTTTTACTGCGTGTAAGTAGCGGCGAATATTGGGAATCAGAGAAACATACTCTGTATTTGTTACCAGAGTTTAGTACTGAAATTATTGAACAATCAAGTGGTACACTCTCGTATTAACTCAAATTGTAGTCGAAGAAACGTTGCAGGATAGGTACATTGGTACTTTCAAATTGGTATAACTGTTCGACTACTTTGAAACCACTCACCTCTAGGACATCATTATAAAAAAAATATGTTACACATCTCCTAGCTTTCGCCCTTCTGCTCCACGGAAATACGTCTTCTCTTTAAAAAAAAAAAAAAAAAAGGAAGACACGCAATTTCATTTTTTCCTCCGAGTTCGTTTTCCTGGTTTTCTCTCCCTGGTCCGCTTTTTTCGGTTATTTTCTTGAGTTCCCGGGGCAGACAGCGCTCGCGGAGACGTTATTTAAATAGGAGCAGCCGCATTTTTCACGGGGACCTGGGCCCAGACGATAGTCATTTTTAATAACCGCCGCAACTTGGGTCTGCCTGTCCGCCAGGTTGACGAGCGCGAACATCCCTCTCCGCGTTGTACCCGCACGTCGCACATCCGTCTGCTCGTTTCGGATGCATACGAACGACCGTTTACACAGAAGCTGGGGCACAGTCGCTCGCGCTCGATCCCATGAAACTTAAATTTCCTTCGAAACGGCCACGGAGTTACGCTCTCTCGCGAGGTAACGCGCTTCTGAAATTCCTAAGGCAGACATCTCTCTCCCGGACGCGGTACGTCTCTTTCATCCGAGCACCCTCGTCTTTTCTCTCTCCACACCCCCTTCCTCCCGTCACCCTTTCACCCTTCGGTGTTGCTTGGTTCACGTGAAACTGCCGGAATTACCGGCTCTCCGGCATAAACTCGCGTGCATATATCGAGTGACGTAAAACTCACTGCCAGAGCGAGAGAACCTCGACGGACGGGGGTTCAGCGAACGTGGGAGGGATGAAACGGCGGGAGGGTAGTGAAACAGATAAAGGCGGCGATAAAGAAGGGAGCAGGAAGGAAGCAGAGAAGGGTGGCGTAGTTCTGAATTTGGCGTTTAAATCCCCTGGTATCTCGTCCCTCCTCGCTACCCCGGCGAGCTTCAACCATCCCCCGTGCAGTCGCGTCTCCGTTGCACTCGTTCAACCCTGGCACGCACACGTTTTCAACCCCCCCTCGACGGTGCCGCGAAATGGCGGCTGTTCATTCTCGCCCGCGGGAGAGATAGCTCTCTGTGCAGGCAAACAGAGAAACATGAAGGACGAGAATCTGCGGCACGACGGGGTGGTAAAGGGGTTGTAGTGACAGCGCGAGAAGGGGAAGAATGGAGAACGAAGGTGTGCGTTATTGATATTTCGGAATCGATAACCGATGACGCCTCCGGTGTTATCGATGCAACCTGCTTTTAAGGGCACGTGTGTGACGGATTTCTTGCCGAGTCGTCGCTAGGGTTGCTCCAAGGGTTGTTTTAAAAGCTTCTGTACCTCTCTGAATGTTTTTCAAGATCACATTTAAAATATTCATGCCCTCGTTTCCAAAGAATTTTATAAGAGTGCACCTACCTGCAAGTGGACATTTTATAATTAAAATGTAAATTAACTCGGAGTAATATCCAAGCAACCGTTATGTAAACGTTTCAGGTAGAAATACTACAGTTTCTTTTAGTCTGTAATGTAAGACCATTTGTACAGAAGACTTGAGTCTTTTTTACCCTATTACACGGCTGAATGGGGGCGCTTTTCATCGTGAAAGTTTCATTCGTGCTAATTAATTTTTACATCGTGTGCTTTTGACGAATTTTATATCACAATTTTTCATAAATACGATCGAAACTTGCAAGTTTAAATGTATTTACTCCTAGAAACAGATTCTAAAAATGAATCCGATACTTGGATATAAAACTAACAAATGTATTTTGACATTTTGCAAATTGATTTGCTCGAAAGCGAAGCCTCCTATAAACAAAATATATATCCCATGTTTTATTTGGCTTTTCGTGGATTAACCTTCTTCTGGATTGTAATACCACCTGTTACGAGGCTTCCATATCGCAAGGGTCCTCGAACGAAGGGTTGTTCCAGCTTTTGCGTTTGATCCTTTCAATGGTACTACTGTTTCGATAACTATTACTTTTTTTTTTCATTTACGTTCGGTCCTGATTTTTTTTGCAAACCTCCAACAATAAAAATGGCTCAGTCTAAACGGAATTCCAATTTTCAAATCAAATTATACCTGAGTCGTGTCACGATATAAATTAACATATCAAAACAGTATTCTTAATGAAATATTTATGTACGAGTAAATGTTCGTTTGTTTGAAAAACAAAAGGTACTCTAACTCGACAGTGTATCTTGTGTATTTCAGCACACTATATTTTTCCAGATGATTGGCTGCCTCGAAACGCAAAATTTATCGTTATTTTACGTAAACTTTGTCGACGAATGGGCAGTAACGCATTCGTGCGGGTATATTTTTGAACGGCGCAATGTTTGAAACAATATCCTAAAAATTCATACTTCTACGGCTCATCAAGATAAGTTTATTTATGATATCGTCGAGTAATCTACGATTATCACTTTTTTATTCGCGTCGCGTTGAAATTTTTCGCGCCTGTAACAAATTGAACTGTTCTTGGTTTATCTATCTATGCACTTTTGCGCGTTGTTTTCAACCCCCTCCTGTTATTTATACTCGCTGGTCTTTCGCGTTTACCTTTCATTAATATTTAACGGTTCATAATTTAGTTCCGTTTATGCGGTATCATAACCATACAGACAGTATTCATAATTTTAACCAAACGATTCTCGTAATGTATTATTTTTGTCAGCTTTTTTTTTTCATTTATTTTGATGTCGATGATATCGATTATCTTTTCGTCATCTTTTCGTAGTTTATTCTGTTTCCACAAAGATTGACAATGACAGATAAAGTAATGCATTCCGGCATTGTGCATACCTCGAAAACCTCCGTGTCTCATTTCCACCCTATCTCACGTCCCTAGCCCTTCCTCTGCATTCAGTGCACCAACAATGGAACGACCGTAACACACCTACCTACTGTTACCTGTTAATTGCGATGTAACATTGCTTGCGACTGTATAGACCCTGTTCGCAACTAGTCCCCAGGTTTAACCCCTATTGTTGCACTGAGCTCCAACGGTAAGAAACAAGAGAAACTACCCTTACCAGTGGAGACTAGAGAGGGACCAAGTTTGAAGTACCAGTTCTCAATGGATAGTACAGCAACGAGTAGGCTAGTTATTAGGATATAATCGCGGCCTCTAGTAGCCCTGCTCATGGTCCTCCCGTCCGAGGGGTGGTGTCGTAATCCTCGGAACTCTCGTGGTACATCACAGTCGTAGCCTCGATTTACCCTACCTAGAATTTTCTCAGCGAAATCTGCTCGACATGGATGCCTTACTTAACCAGAAGAACGTGGAGTGTCTCGATCGGCGTCAGATCGCTCTTAATTGCGGGTAAACGAATTAATTGCGCGCCAGGAACAGGGGATGTTAAGGCGTAGAATATGTCGATCGACCCGCTTCCACGCAATTACCACGGCGAATGTATTTTCGGGCGGTAAACTCGAAACCGCGAGGGCTCGTAGAAAAAAGAAAAAAGAAAAAAGAAATCCTCATCGAGTAGCTCGTTGCCATAACGAGTGAACCTCGTCCGTTTTCCAGCCTACGTAATTGAAATCCAAACACCCTTGGCGTGAGCGCTTGTTTTTTCTTCCCTCCTCTTTCGGCGATAGGCGGCGGAGGGGTAGGAGGGAGGAGGCGAGAGTGTGCCTCCGTCCTCGATTTACGCGCGGCGTAATTTTCAATCGATCCCAAGGGTGCTCTCACGATTCCTCGAGGAGTCGAGACGAGGTCAACAAGCTCTCGAAACTGTACAAAGCGCCATTACACGTCTAGCGCGAACGCGGGAGAACGCTGGGTGATCCTTTTCCCAGCGAGGGGTCAGAGAGGCTCGGAAGTTGGCGAACCGATCCCGCCCAGCTGAGTTCCAGCGTCAACAACAGCGTCGGAGCCACCAGGCGACGTGTTCCCATAGAAATAAACCCTATGCCGCTGTTAATGACCTGCTATTATTGTCCCGGTTTTCGCTGCGTACTCCCGGTGCATGGCAGTCCAATCAGCGCCGGGTTTATTGGCTTTTAATTGATTACAAATGACGGTTTGATTGAACCTCTCGCTCTCACTGCTCGCGGTGCTAAGCTCTCTTTTCGCCTTGGATCGACTTACTTCGATCGGACAGCTTCTGGATCCTCCTGACCGAACATCTGTCTTTTGCCTTGTTTATAGGCAAGGTTTCTGAAAATTTTTGTTTGTTTGTATCGAAAAGGTGCCTTATTCACCACTGCGTTGTTGACAAAAATCTGGAAACTCTTTGGTAGATCGATTGCTCGTCCTAAAACGAATCAAAAAGTCCTTTACCATTTTACAATCTGAGACTTCCTTATCGAGATACGAGGAATTGAAGTTCTGCGCGTGTTGAACGTCTGCGCAGACGCGCGATTAGCTGACTAGCGTCAACATAGCGCGCTCCAAGACCTACATTGGCAAACTTTAATCGCTCGTATCTGGGTAACGAAGCTTCGCATTGCAAAATAGTTAAGAACTTTTCGATCTCTTTTTACAACTACAATTGCCATGGACGTATAGTTTCTCGAAAAATAAAGATGTTCAAACAGATCCTGTAATTATACATTCTTTAGATGATCGAACATCTTTACTATCATTCGTGTACAGTGAAGCTTCATCCTAATTCTCGTCGTTTCCTTTCATTAAATAATAATAATAATAATAATTCACTAGTTACTCCAGCCACTCTTAGCCGCTGGGAAAAATCTTTTCCACTTTTCTCGATCGCGTCGGGCACTCAAATTCATTATTAACACGCCGTTTGCCAGATGGCCAGGGTCGCGTTCGATTCGCGTTATTTCAGCGAGATAAAAGTAGCTCGCGCGCCATTTCGAGGTGTCTGATATTAAAAACTCTCCTCGGCTCCTTTGACTCCGGGCAATAATTTAAATAAAAAGTGTTTAGAGCTCTTTTACACCGAGGGGAAAATCGCGTTTCGCGACGGATCCCCGCTTTTATGGGATTGCGACTCGTTAGAATTCTATTCGTATATCTGTCCGGTTTTGCCATCCGCTAATTACGATTTAACCCTTTGGCTCCCATGCCGCAGCGCGGCTCTCTCACAAAGCTGAAATTTACAATTCCGTTAATGCAACGTATTAAATCGGGATCAATTATTCGAGTGATTTTATATTATATTTGATTGTGGCGTTCTTTCTCGCGATATTATGTCCGTTGCACAGGACGATTTCGCCGTCCAAACGAAAAATATTCCAATAATACCTCCGCCGTTTTCGAGGCAATCCACCCGCTGCTTTCGTCGTTTTCAATTATAACGAATTAACATTTTTAATTAAAGCTCCTTATCGGAACGGAAGATACCATTTTCGAGAGGCCATTTTATTCGAGATTTCAGTTTAAACATCCATCGAGTTTTTCCAACGAAAATTGGCGTCCTTGTACGATCCAGGATCGCGTCGATAATTAGTAAAGGGGCTTTAGGAAAGTAAACGTGATCGCGATTAGACGTGAAAGATCTTTAGATGTCCCTTTTTGATAGAATATTTTACACTGTCGTCTACCAAAGTCATTTTACCCAAATGTCATCAACATTAGGTTTTACAGAACGTGGACATTTTGATCCATTACTATGTTCACAAAGTTTTATAGTAACCGTGTATATTTTCGTCAACCTCTTGTACTGACTTTTATCCATATAAAAAGACAAGCATATATACAAGTTTATTTTTGTCTAACGATAACCCTCCTAATTAATTTCAGTAAATCGATTTCACTTATTAATTTTTATTTTTCGTAAACCTAGTGTTAATGAAGCTTCCCAGAAGAATTCGTTTGAATTCGAAACCGCGGTAAACCCAGAAATAAGGGTTTCGCGTGACGTTAAAACCGGAATCCCCTACACGATACTTTCAAAGAGCTCGCAACCATAGACGTAATCTGCTGAGATCACATTTTGCCTGCAGATCCTGGAATTACGCTTGGAAGTAGCTTAAAAGACAAAAGATACGCAAATCAGTTTCGCCATACTCGAGTTACCCGCACTGTGAAAATAATTAGTTTCTTAAAGCCAATTCGCGTACCTCGCTGTTGTGGAATTCACCTTGCGCCACTTCGTGTCGTATCGTTTGATTACAAACTTTGCTTCCAACGGACTTTGCGCTATTCGGCTTCTTGCATCGCGAGAAAATTCCTAGAAATTGACGTAATAGAAAAATAAACATCAGCGATGGATTTGCTAATTATTCGATTAGATTTAATTCATCGGTCACTTATCATTTTATCAGAGTATTTATTAATTTAGAGCCACCTAAATAACGAATATATAATCCCTTTTTCGATAAATATAATAAATTACACAAAGCACGAGTTTAAAGTCTTCAATCGATCTCAAAGTTTGCTGACTTTTGTCTGTTCAGCAGAGAATGAAATGCCTGGAATTCTTCGAAGAAATGGTCGCTTCGATTATCCTCGACGCAATGAGGTCCGTTTCTGGAGCGACGTCCCCGAACTTTCATCGAAATAATTATGCATTGTCCGCGTAGTACTTTCTAAATCTTCTTACCCGCGGCGTTGTTACCGTATCTGATAATCTCGATGTCTCCCGTTCCGCAGAAAGTCGCTCTCACGTGCGGCAATCTCTCTTTCTTTAATTTATAGCTGGGGCGGTATCAACCGCGACCTTTCGGCGCTACGAACTCAACCTTTCTCGCGTACGCTCTGTCACAAAAGGGACTTACGTGGGGACTAGATCGAATCCTAATCGCCTAGAGAAGCCTACGTGTCTGCGCGACAAACAGCTACGCACGGCTCAGAGCAGACGTGTACCAATTAAACTAACGAACTTAACGGATTACAATTTGTGTTTTCCACATCTCTGATTGAGTCGGCTTATTTTCCATCGATCGATATCAGTCGAGTAATTTTGGTATCGAATAGAGTATTGCAATAAAAAGATAGTTTAAGGAGAACCAAAACGTTTGCAATACTTTCATTGACTGTTCTATGTTTATTTCCACTTGACCTATTTAAGAATATTCGAACTTCTTCTTTAAAAAGTATTCACCCTCGTAATGTACCTACCCTTACCGTGAAGCTAGATTTTTAGACGTTGCAGAGCTGCTCTGAATTTTCCCCGTGTCTCGCAATAATTAACATAAGCCAAGAACATCACTGACGTTTTGAACTTAACGAAGACGGTGATCGTAGCAGGTGAATCAATTTCGCTTGGTAGTCGCGTTGTTTCACACGACTCCTTCAGCGGCTCAAGCAGCTTTCATCCTCTTGTTCGTCGTCTAGCCTCCCTAGGAGGCGTGTAAACGATGTTCTCCACGATGCGATAAGTGTCACGTTACCGGCGGACGGGGTTAAGCTATCGATACACGAGAGGCTCGATGCTTTCGAAATATCCATCCCCGACGAATAGTTCCTCGAAGTCGATGGGAAATTCGATTAGAAGAGCGTCGAAGGCAAAAGGAATGCAATCAGAGAGGGTGCAACATTCTTATCTGAACGAACTTTTCAAGTGACGAATAATGGATAAACATTTATTTAACTATTCGATTAACCTTCAAAGATATGCACCCTCTCCAGAAGTATCGAAAAATTCAATTAACCCAACGATCGAATGAACGAGATTTCAAAAATACAGAGTTCCATTCGAAGAAAATTAAAATTCTTCTTTTAAGATTTTCCCTGCATCTAGTTCGATTCCGTTCCTTTTCCACTTGCAAACCTAATTTCATCGCCGGTAACGGCGTCTCATTAAAAAATATCACGCGTCATCGGGTTTTTCCTGCGACGAAATTACTTTTGCATAGAATTAATCTCGCGCAGAAAGCCACTCTTCCCGTAATTCGTTTAACGGTCGCGTTAATTTACGTGTTCGAATCTTGTAGACCGCCATAGCTCGTCGCGGGGTGGCGATAAATTGTCTTCAGTTTCATCCCCGTACGTTTTTCATGCTCGAATAAGGAAAAAATTCAGTCGCCGAGGGGCGCGTGAATGGAAACGACTAGCCAGAGATACAGACAGGGGTTGAAGAGGAGGGAGAAAACACACTGTTGCTTGGCAAGCCAGCGCGCTTTCGGCCTCTACATAGTCATGATTCGTGTAATCGCACTCTTCACCCCATTTCTAACTATAGAATGCAACACACGACTCCTGCACTCGCACACGTGCTCGCTCTCTATGCGCCACAAGTGGCCGCGCGAGCACATCGTTTACCAGTCATGTACTCTGTCACTTTGAGCTTCGTCCCTTGTAACCACCTACCGTGTTTCCTATTGTTTCTACGATTTAGATAATCGTATTTCCTCGCGTGTTTCGATGCTTGCATCGACTGTCGTTCCGTCTAACGTCAATCTAGTTTGCGAAGTGACGTTATAATGGAAATTATTTCTTGTCAAACATCCCATTTTTATTTTATCCGACATAGAACTGTACCAAACACGTTCAGAAAACGGGAAATCAAAAGACTTTCGCTTATGAATCATTATCAACAAATTTCCAGCAAATATCCACTGCCGAGTCAGTCAGAATTTCCACCGTGCCTCCCGGAACTGGCAGGCCTGGATTGATTGATACATTATGGCTGCTGAATGTTTACAGATATTCCAATCGAGCTTCGTTGTTTACTTTCGTCCAGAATGAAATTCGAATCGACGGTATGAAATCAACAAACGTGCGCGCGTACGAGAAATCGATTTTTGGATTTTAATCCGCCATCGCCGACGCGAACATCCTAATGCTGCAATTTCCTTGATTAAATGTGAGTCTTTCGTTATAAACGTCGATGGAAATTTTTATTCCATCAACGATATTTGTGTCCGGAATGTTGTTGCCTTGTTCGTTCGTCTAGTGCATTATCGGGGGGGAAACGTGGCAAAGTAATCCTATCATCGGCGGAGGTATGAAATTTTCAGTTGATGGTAATGTAGGGCTATGTAGGGGGTTCGGCTGAATTTACGATTAACGAGAATACGAAATGGCAGTCGTCAGCCCTTTGATTAATATTGAATTTGCTGGATATTGTAAATAATTGCACATAATCGATTAATAGTGCGCCCGTGCGTACAAACGCGTACCAAAAACCGGCAGTCTGACTCGATTATGGACGCTGCGGGCGATGCCACGAGACGCTTTCGTCATTCACTGCAATTGGAACGTTGAACCATTACGCCATGGCGCAAAGTGACAAGGTCGATGTCTATCTCGCGAGTGTCGCGTAGTCGAGTATGAGAACGCAAAGTGCCTGGAATTGGGTCGGGCCTGCTTATTGCAGAAAGGAACAAGGTGCGCTCTCAAAACTGCGACGATTCAGTGAGAAGTAACGCAAGCAGTGTCTAAAAAGAAAGTAACGTTGTTATTCCTGTGTATTAGAAGCTAGTGTAATACATGGTTTTCTGACAAACCACTCCTCAAGACATAAAACCATCTAATCTAAAAAAGCAGTGACCAACGTACATAAATAAACACATTCAAAATTGAAAAGAAAGTAACGTTGTCATTCCTGTGTATTAGAGTATAGTTGCAGTAACGTTGCATGCACGTATCACCACGGCCATGTACTACATGGTTTTCTGATAAACGATTCCTCAAGATATAAAGCCAAACAATCTCAAACATACACACAGCCTCATAAGGTAACATAAAGTACCCTTTAAGTCTATTAAAGAAATTCGTCTAATTTAAATGATGAGTCTGATGTTTCCAAATAAATGTTTCATGATAAATATTAACACGGACAAACTTTTCACATAAGTATGTTTATAATGAATATTTATTTGGGAGCATCAAATCTATCATTTAATTTAGACATACAAACATTCATACCTTGTATATCCACGATTTTGTAACCAGAAAGGCCAGTGTCATCGGGGTAAATTCGTCCTATCACGATGTTTCTCCTTCGTCGCATCCACCAGTCAGGAAAGTACCATAAAACTTGACCCAAATGACAGCGACGACTTTCTCCGGATGCCCCAAGGGTACGCGATAAAACACGGGCCCCCATCCCCGAGCGTTCTGCTGGAGAGGTGACAAATAATCGTCAGACACCTCTGGAATAGCGATTCTTGGAACCGTTCCAGCGCCGCCATGATTTAGAGGCATGTTTACACGAGCTTTTCCCACCGTTTTGAACCGTCGAAACCATCTTGTGCAGCGTATTAAAACCCTGTCGTGGGCCGATGGTGTTTCCTGCGGCGCGAGAGGTGGGACAAACGCGGAACAGGGGATGCGTTTTAGACAGAACCGTGCAGGGAGCGCTCCGCCATTAACTTTGATGCGCTTATAAAACGCAGTAGGTTTGAGGCAGCGGCGCCGAGCGTTGCATGCACGTATCACCACGGCCATGGCGGGCATACAGCGGTGAGTATAGAGTTTCCAAATTTAATAGCCCTGTGTGTCGAGCAGGACGCAGGAATGAGGAATGGGTACACACCAAGTATAGAAGAGGGGGTAGAGGGTGGCTCTCGACCATAAATACGGCAGCTGGTTGATTATATGGAGCCCCATGTCAAATCGACCGCCCGCCCCGCGCATTTCCACCACCTTCTGCTTCCCTACCCCTTGGCCAGCGTTTCACCCTCGAACGTGGCTACGTTTTATCCTCGTTTCCATCTCGTCCACGTTGCAACCTCGATCCTCTTCCCTGGTTATGCTGCCAAACGGTCTACCTCTTTCCCACCTACTCTGTCCCTCAACCTCTCGCAACGTTTATTCGCCTTCTTCCTACACGCGGGAGCGCTCTTCGGTGAGAGTGACGGCATCAGTTCGATCACAGTTGCGAACGCGTTGGATGAAGCGACGGACGTGCCACTGACGCGGATGGGTTTATTAATTTCTTGAGGGGACATGAAACGTTACTTACCAAACCTGGGAGTAACGCAACGGATGCATTTCTGGGTGGGAGATTTAGTATTCCCTCTACTCCTCGCGTTTCTTGACATTTTTATACAAACAATCGGATACAGAAGTCTGTATGTATGTTGGACTCTGTTCTGCTTGGTGTGTTAACAGTAAGCTACCACAGAATTGTGAAATTTGGAATGTATATACGATTCCATGTCGAGGTGTACCGTTGGCACGCGAGAAGAATGAACCCCCAGGCACCACTGGAGACCAGTCGAGACGCTCGTTTCGATATGATTATTGCAGTGCTGCAAGCGTTGATCCTCGATCTCTCAAGAAAAGACCGATCCACTGCCCTCCAGATCTAAATCTAAAAAGATACACCAAGGTTGATCGCATACACGATTAGCCGAGAGTTCACGAGTCCACGAGCATAACACGAACTCCTCAGGCCTCGCTGAACCTGACTAGACTCAGTTTATGCCTGTCGTAAAAGAGCTTACAGTACCAATTTTCCTCAACTTATCTTCCACGACTTCTAAGTAAACCTTTTAGGTCGTACTTTCAACCAATCCACTGCGAAAAGAATTTTCATCGCTCGATTAACACCAGAAATGATCGCGCACCAAGAGCGCAGGTGAGCAAGATCCCATTTTTGTTTACAATCGCGTATCTGTACTTGGAACGAGCGTGGAATATAGCCTGGGCACCGCCCCGGGAGTTTTCCAGCTGCAGCTTCGCCGCGCCCCGACGTATAAATGTGCCGCAATAAAAGATCGGCGTAATTTAGCTCGTTCTAGTCGAGTCAACTTTACTACTGCTCGCGTCAAGAAAAAGGGAAGACTGCGTTAAAACTTGCCGCTCGGTTACCTCCGCGTGTCTGCTCCACTGGCGAGCACGGTTCTTTGCATCTGCTGAGACATACTAAAGGCTGGGTTTATGCCACCGACGAAGGAAGGGCGTTATTTTTTGCCGGAACCACAGAGAACGCTTTTTGGGGCCATTTCAAAAGAGGCTTTCTTACGAATCCTACAATCTTTTTTAGAAGCCTCGAGTAACTTGGTATGTAGAGTATTGACTCGTTAATTGAGCACAGGCGTGCAAGTTTCAAATTTAGACTAAACTTGCAATACAGAACTCTTTGTTAGTTAACTTTAAGAAGGTCCAATAGATCGTCTTCAATCTTCCTTGAAATTCGTTCGATAAGTGTCGCGTGCCTATCAACTATGCGACACTTAATGAATCGGTGATTTAATAGTCAACACACCACTTGCAAGTATTTCACAATATTCAAACAATAAATTTAAATCATGGACACTGAACAGAATGAAACAATTCCCTTTGCGTTTCTCCAACGAAGATCGACGATCACCTGAACAGATTACATCACGATCGGCCGCGATATCTCCTCGCGATATTTATGTAAATGCGCGAGGGACCTTTGCAGACCTATCACATGGAACGAAACACAAATTGAGTAAGAACGGAGTGCCATGGTCGAGGCATTTTAATAATGTCAAACCATCAGTACAGATAAACGCTCAGTATTTGGAACGTTGTAAAGGTAAAGATATTAATTATTGACCAGGTAGTCACACACGAAATTAGTATTCAGCGATTTGATGACACAATTCCCGGCTTCACCCGCGTAAATATTGAATACTGTGTTGTCTGTAAATGAGCTGTATAATTAGGAGCCCGCGAGATTGCCGTGGAACGTGCGTCACGCTGCACCTTGCATATTTTATGCGGGTTTATATTTCTGTGAAGTGCGGCGAAGGGTTGATTAAAAAGTGACGAACGCTGTCCATCCATTTTCGCGAAACTGTCGAAAAGAGATCATTGCTACTCGTTCAGGCGAAATTCGATCGAAATGCCACCGTTGAAGAGTTTATTGTTCGGTTACGCTCAGGGAAGACAGATTGATTTTTCGAATTTTTTAACTTGAGAAGTAAGTAATCTTCAAAGTTTAAATTTTAATGCTCAATTATGCACACTTTGAAGTATATTTGGTAAAATTTTTGGTACTTTAGCCTGCATAGTTTCCACGTTAAAAATTCCCAAAGATCGACTTACTCAATCTTTCGCTATGAAAAGTCTCTCATATAAAAAGAGATGTTTTACGACCTTTATATATTTTGTGCAAATACCAAATTTAAATACATAAATAAACACGGTGTTCTCAAGGGGTAGCACGTTACCATTACGATTATTATCGATTCGAGGATTAAGCGAGAATTCGATGCCCGTCTCCGTGATGAATGCGCATGCATCGGTACGTTCATCATTGTGCTCATAGCTGTCACATATTAGGTTAGATATTATGCGACGCGATTATTGTGGTTAACTTTGTGAGATAGGTCGTGTTCCGCTCGTATTGCGCTATCCACTATTCCGCACGCGTGAATACTTGCTTCTATGGCTTCGCGGAGCTGTTAATGCCTCGTCGAACGATTCCTGTTACAGTTACGTGCCTCGCAAAAAAATCACTACCAATCTTAGCGTCCATTAGTCATTTCTGACTTTTCTCAGCAATTTTTCTCAACATTCCGTCCGTGTTCTTCATTGCTCATTCGATGTACAATCAAAACCGACAATTCATACGGAAACAAGTCAGTATTTAGGATCTTTTAACACGTTGGCTGTCAAGCTGAAACCCGTGAAAATTTCTACGATTTTGTCTTGAAATTATTAAAGATTAAATAATTTAACATTTGTCGTAGTATTTAATTTTTTAACGGCGAAAAATTCACGAAACTTACCCAGATTTATTTTTATTATTGTCTCACCTTTGGAATTAAATATTTTAGCTCCTAAGTGGAAAGTTCTGTCAGCCATTTTTTGGGTGACGTGACGACCATCGTGTTAATGTAAAAAGTATGTAACTTACAGAGTTCGAATTTTAATGTATGAATACATTCACGTTGAATTGCCTATCCAGGTGATCAAAACTTTCTTATAGACTTTTGTCGTACAGCAATACTTTTAACACCGAAGCCACTTCTTCGAATC
This sequence comes from Hylaeus anthracinus, assembly GCF_026225885.1. Classification (NCBI taxonomy): domain Eukaryota; kingdom Metazoa; phylum Arthropoda; class Insecta; order Hymenoptera; family Colletidae; genus Hylaeus; species Hylaeus anthracinus. Next base: position 12,579,961 of record NW_026534330.1, on the reverse strand, counting down.
ACTAAACAGTGCAGCAATCTCTGCACGCGAAATTCTGAAGATTTCAACGTTTTACTTCCAATTTTTGCGTCCCTCTTTCCTTTTCCGCAATTTCAGACGTGCCTGTAACGAGACGTCCTCTTCCAAAAGCGACGCACGTCTGCCAGTTTTGAGTGAAAAAAAAATATAAAATCTAGAGAAATAGTAGGCAGACGCTCGTTAACAAAGCCAAAGTCTCTTCGGCGAGTAACATCGGGCCGCAGCAGTCGACAGGGCCGCTGGTAATGCGCGCCCTGGGACTCGATACTTTGAACGCGCAGAACAAACTCGAAACGATGATTACTTAGCAACCCGTATGGACAAATAAATGAATTTACCTAGTGGCCAAGGCGGATAATAGAACGCAACGCATATGAGCAAACGCAGCCTTCAAAAGCGTAGACTTCTGTGTTTGATATCCCGAATTTCGCTGGTCGTGAATTTTGACGAGTCCGGGAACGAGAGTTTGAAATTCAGACAGATCGATGTTACCTGGGCTTTCGGAATGTTTGCTCACGTTTGGAGATTGATAAATCCTTTTCGAGGTAGAGGTAATTTGTGGTTCGTGTTTTTGGTATTAGTATACTCCACAGAACAAATTGAACCAAGTCTTATGTATTCTCGAACGTTTCATAAATTAATTTTTTTTCATTTGCACTGTATAAAGTATTAAATCAGCTTATAGATAAGGAAATTTTGCTGAATTTGCAGAATTATTTTCTTCGATTATAGTTATATCGTATCGATCCAATGAAATCTGTCTCTGTCGATTATTTTTAAAAATCCAGCTTGAATTCCCAGGTCCGGCAGATGTTTTTTCCCCTGATCGAAAATTCCCTCGTCTTGTAATCGGAATGTCTGAAGCGAGGCAAATCTATTTTGTGAGCCAGAGGACATCTGCGTCCCGTGGTCTGTGGTTCTGTGAAAGGGACTTCAGGCGAGAGAATTTCATCCTACGCGTTACATACCAATTGGAATCTTTCAGTAGATTCGACCACCTCGATTGAGAACAATGTCGATCGATGAGATTCAATTCGAACATCTCTCGATAACTCCTCTAAAAAAGTTGCATTCGCTATAGTTAATATGATGACATAATACAGGAACGTGCACGAAGATAGTTTTACCAAAGACTACTGCAGATGAATTTTCCCAAAGAATCTTTGCGTAACTTCCATTCGATGAACGAATGCTTCAGCTTAGAGTTCACATTTGAATTGATCCTTTGAGATCCTCCAATATCGTTCCCCATTTTACCTGAGCTGAGAAGGTTCTGCAAAGAATGTGGAATGTGGACAGTGTCGAACATTCTTTGCTCGCTCGCATCTTGCAACTTTACATAATCGTTCGATGAGGACGTCAGAAGTGAAATCCTTGGAAATGATATTTCTCAAATATTCAGAGTCAGTCCTTTGAGCTCTCAATGCACTCGCAACGTTGTCCCATCTATGATTGTCGATTAATAACTTGGAAGACTCTCTTAATCATCGGCTTCTTCATCAGTAACGTTATTTTTGCGCTAGACACGACTGCCGATGACATTACTATTCGATATCTGTTCCCTGTCGTGCACGTCGAGTTCAAGACGTTACTTCGATCGGCTCGATCAATAATGAGCCATCGTCTGCCGCTGGGAGCTAAAAATATTGTCGGTTACCTGTGGAATTTCACGATCTAGCCTCCTACTCCCGAACAGACCGGAAATGCCGACGGTCCGCAACAGAAATCCAGTTTTCTTTTAATGCGATCCGCACCAGAGAGTTTCATAACGCGAGGATTTAGACTTCAAAGGGGACTTTCGCGAAAAGCCACGTCTAATCTCGCGTTAATTTCCGAATTACAGCTTTGACACGCTGTGGATGGCTTAACGTGAACGTCGAATGTTTCGTGTTCGCTACTTCAATTAGCTCCTTCGGCAACCACCTACTCGCTGAGGTCTACTGTATCTCCAAGTTCACAGCTCCTGGACCTCTTAGCCATTTAGTTACAATTTTCTATTCTATTTTTTACATATTTGCCCGAGGCTATCTCAAAGTAGGTCGTCCAACTTGGTCCATGTACTTTCGACTTCTTTTTAAAATGACTGCATTGTTTTCAACGCATTTGACTGCGGCTGTGGCAAAGTTTGAATAATCTCCTCCTGTGAATGTTAAATATTAGGTCGTTCAATTTGGCCTATGTACTTTGGACTTCCTTCCAAAGTTACTGCATTATTTTCAACGCATTTGACTGAGGCTGTGTCAAAGTTTGAACAACCTCTCTCTGTAAATTTTAAATATTTTCTCTCCAAGTTGATCCATGAACTTTGGACTTGTTTTTACAATTACTGCATCGTTCCAACGCATGTCACTGACACTAAAGTTTGAACGCTCTCCCCCTTTAAATTTTAAATATTAGTCCCTGCAAATAGATCGGCGAACCTTACACTTCTTTTTAAGCTTACATCGTTGACAACGTTCCCGATGCAATCTATGGCGAAAATCTTGCACTTTGGATCCTCAAGGGTATAGTATTGTCCACGTTAACCGAATCAACGCGAATTTTTGTTCATCCCCCATTTTTGCGCATCCAGCAACGCCCACGCGTAACGCGCAACAGTATTATCCGTCGAGGAATATCTGCCCGACGACTGCTTCGGGTTGTAATAAAAATGGAGGGGTGGAAAAATACACGCAGCTTTATATTCTCCCCTATAAAAATCGCGAGGATCCATGGCGTTGGGGGGCGACGGAGGGGAGGATGGTTTATCCGCGATTTTCCGCGCAAACCGTATTCCCCCCGTGAGCGGAAAAGTGCAGCTGTCTCCTGGCAAACGCGACGCGGCGTGGTCGATAAGTTTACAGAAGCGTATGTAGAATTTGGGGTCGGGTTGCGCATACCTGCGTCATTTGTGCGCCGATTAAAACGCGCGATCATAACCCCTCTCAGCGTTTCATTCGACTTTTAATGGCGCAACGTTCTATTTGATTTCGCTTTTGACCGGGACCGTATCTCGTCTCGTTCACGGTGATCGTGCGGTACAACACACCCCTCCCGCGTCCTCCTACCCCTACTTCCCTACGTGTTTATGCAAACTTCCGCGTGCAATTTGCACGCGCGTGTGCACCTCGTGCAGGGATTCTCATCGGGACTTCCCTGTTAGGCTCGTTGTAACACTCGAAGGTCACGAGCCGATGAGAGTGCAAGGGCAGTTACCTTGGCAGGGTGTAATCAATTTTTTAAATAGGCTAGAACAGCTTCGTCTCATTCAGTAAATGCTGTAATAGCCGATAACGCGTTGAATAATATAATATATAATCCATATCGTGTTTCATTTTATCCGATGTATTATTCTATTTTATTGCATACTTCACCTCGGTGTACCTTCTTTTAGAACGTCGCCTGCCGTTAATCTATATTCAGTATTCCGTTATGTCGCCAACGACCCGCGATCACGAAAGCGTCGAGCCAGAAAAGGGTTGAGAAACCCTGACGAACGCCCAGATGAACGTGCGCGAGTAAATAGCCCTCAAGAACGCCACGTTTCGTTCCCTTTTTTCCGAGTTTCATTATTCCCCGTAGACTTTTCTTCGTTGTTTATACCTTTGTCGTACTCTTACTTGCTTTATGCTCCGCGGTTCTTGTTCGCCGTCCTTCCGCGCTGCTGGTGCAATTCAAGCAGGTAGAAATAATGAAACGACACGCTTTAAGTAACTCTTACTTCAACGTGAGCCGAATGAATCGCGATCACGTTGTCGTTACAGAGCCACTAGACGAGGGGCTTTGAGAAACGCGAACGCGACCCAGAAGTGGGTGATTTCGCGCTTTAAAATGAGTCGAGACGATGCAATACATTTTTTCTCGCGGGAGGCCTAGTTTTCCAAATAACTGAGTTCGAAGATCAGAGTTCGTTGGAGACTGACGCTGGGGACTTGCGTTGGAAAAGTTGGCCGTTCACAATCACCGAGCCACTCTCCTCTCCACCGTAAAAAGAATTTAAGACCTTCTCTTGCAGAATACAGTAGCACCTAATGAATACAACGATCATTCCGTAATTATTTTCTGCTGAAATTAAGTATTGTATAGAGAGAACAAATTATTATATCCAAAAGTGACCACTCCTCTTGGTTTATACATTTTTCCCTCGGATCGTCAACTCTACGTTCGATTCTTCCCACGTTTTATAATTGACTGCTAGTAGAAAGTATTGTATAGAGAGAACAAATTATTATATCCAAAAATGACCATTCCTCTTGGTTTATACATTTTTCCCTCGGATCGTCAACTCTACGTTCGATTCTTCCCACGTTTTATAATTGACTGCTAGCCTAGAAAATTGGATAGCACAGTTCGGTCACCGACCAATCATCGGATAGATTACTACGCCAGGTGTTTCCTGTCCACGATCTATACGTGTTTCGCGTGTCACCGTATTTCTCTATCTATTATTTGGGTGGTTTTTCCTGTTCCCTTCGACTTGGTCCTGCTACGAATTTTTAACAGGAAAGTACTCTCGCCTTCATCATTATTCGCGTAATTACGTTAATGTTCCCGTGCCTCCGGTAGATGAATTCGCTTATTAAATCGCCACTCATAATCGCGGCTGATAAATGCGCGGCGCGCGCGCGCGAGAGAGAGAGAGAGAGAGCCGGTAAGCTCGACTGAATTTCGTTCTTTTTTTACCCTCCGATTAATCGCCGCCGAGAGCTGGGACGACGAAAGCCGCGATTTATGCAAATATTACTGCACCCTCGATGCCTTCGCGTGCACCGAGATATATTGCACGGCTCACAAAAATGACACGATTTCTCCCTCGAGTACGACGTAATTGCAACGATGGAGTCGTTTTACCCGCGAGAAGTGCATTAAATATTGCAGCTGGCGTGTCGCGTGCCGTGGAAATATTTTGAGTACCGAATGTTATATCTAATAGGCAGTTTCGGGAATATTTTCCAAGTTGGAGGACGTTTGTCGCTTCATGGATTCTTTTTACGGTCGTTGATTCGCGTTCAAGCCTGGTTTTTTAAGAAGGGTCGAAGCTTTGACTCGTTTATTGAATTAATATGCGTGAAGAATGCTTGGAATGGATCAGGTTCCTTCAGCTCAGTGTTATTTATTTCTAAACAACTTTTGTATACCTGTTTATTTTTCATACCACGTTAAAATAATGTTAAAATAATAATATTGCAACGTGTTATTTAACAGAAGCCTGTATAATGTTTATGATTTGATCGAGGATCTTTGTAGTTTGCCAAATTCGCCATATTTACGCGTGCCAGGCTCTCGAAACTGACGATGTGAAATATTTTGCAGTAATGGCGGCCCTGGGCAGCAATAGAAAAATCCCACGTGTGTTTATTTTCGCGTGCCACGCCAAGAGGATGAATTATGAAGAAATATAGGAACGTAATCTGCGGGTGCTCGTTTAAAATGCGCCGCGGCTCCGCCGGGCCCGCCGGTCGCTATAATTAGTCCGTGGCTTTAAAACGGCTGTTAATTAATTTTTTTGCTAATTGTTTTCAAAACGCCCGCGCCGCACCGCGAGTACCTTTCTCTCGTGGAAATTACTTCTCCGCTTTTCATCCGCGGTGTCCAGCAATGCAGTTCGCCCACCCTCTACCCCCCTCTCTCTCTCTCTCTCTCCAAAGCACGATCATAGAGTATGAAACCCTTCCGTTCGTACAGTACACGTACAGCGTGATATTAAAAAAAGGTACTGAAATTGTAGAGGCTACGGCACTTTGAAAAATGGACAAAAAGGGTTTATAGGCATGCAGTCGTGCGAATAATTATATAGGGAATATTCAGATTGCGTATAGTAATCATGGTTTCTAAGTAGACAGAGTGTGAAGCGTTACTGCAGAAATAAATCCTTTTCAAACAAAATTGGTAATAAAGTTAAACATTCATTTAATATAACAAGTGGAAGAATTGTAGCGGAATTTTTAATTTAATGGAAAGTAAAGTTTCAGAAAGTTTATACTTTTGCTTCCTGTGGTATAAGAACTCTTTGCAACAGTGACAGTAATGCACAGTGTCCTACACCAAGTCATAAAAAGAAAAGTAGCAGTAAAACGTAATTTCGAGAGAAATCAGAGACAGAAATTTGAAGAGCTCTCGTCGATTCGAAATGTTTCACAGTGTTTGGAGAACCAGTTTCGTTTCTGCTCGCTGCATCGGCTTCGCCTGACTGAAAGTCGCTGACGAAACGACTCCTTTCCCAGACCCTTCGATCAAGTTCTCGCCCCTGGCTTCCTTTCATTCCTGTTACAAAAGGATCGGTCATCTCGTTACTCTTGACCAAGGCACGATATCCCTTTTCTACCCAGCCTTTCTCTGGTCACTCGTTCACGCTACCTGGGCGGCATCCACTTATCCAATAAACCAATTCAACCTCTTCCATTCTACTGTACATTGTAACGCATCGTTAACTTTGAGAATATTTTTTGACGCAAAAGAATCGAGTTTCCAAAGGGAAAATTCGATCAATTTATTGGTAGGGTGTTCACAAATGAGGACTTCCTGGTAAATAATTTAATTGGAACTGGTATCATTTGTAGGATTTTACTTCTATTTACCTTCAATTTATATTCATTATATACATTATTTTTTAACGGAAATAATCGATTTTTCAAAGGCTAAATTTAATCAAATTTACTGGTACGGTGTTCTAGATGGGGACTTACATGTAAATAATTCAATTGGAAGTGGTATCACTTGCAGGACTTTGCTTATTTTTAATCTTTAATTTATGTTTATTATATAAATTATCTTTTAATGTATAATTTTGTAATCTTATTCTTAAAATACATAATTTCAAGTTTGTTTAGCGACGTGAAGAATTCTCTTCACCCGGGGAAGAAACTGAGAAGGTTAATCAGTTGCTCGTGAGCGCCTCGCCCCATAAATAGAATACTGTCGCTTTCCACGATCGCGTTTGCATCCAGCGGTTGAACTCGCGTCTTGGTGGTTACGTGCATGCTTCACGGTGAATGGAAAAGCTACGTAATCTCGCCTGCCATGTGGGATCCATGCCCGAATGGAATTGGAACCGGATCAAGCTGTTACGTCACGGCTTTCGTTGACCAACGCTGATCTTTTATTAATCGTAATCCAAGATGAACAAAATATTCCTTGATCGATATTTCAAAAGAGGAAACAGGGATAAACTATTAGTTTATTCTAACTCGCAATAAGAGTATATTTCATGAATTAATTATTAGACGTAGGTTTTGTAGTAGTTTACACTCATTTTTGTTCATAGATAACATTTTAATTAAATATTATTAAGCCTTGAAGTACATTACGATTGAAAATTGCATTATTAAGTTGAAAACTTCACAGTGAACAACCAAAAGGACTGGCAACAAAAGTAAGTTTCAGGAATTAATTATTATGTACAGGTCTTGTGCATATTTAAATTTGTTCTCATTTTTGTTCATACAAAACACTTCAGTTAATACTTTCGTTGCGGATGCTCACATGCGCTTCCTTTGCTTTTTTAGTCGGTTTGGTCGCATTTAGACCGCCAATACGATCTAAGCATTCATGTTGGTCTGTTCTTTTGTGTTTAGTGTCGTGGTTAGACTTTTGGACAATTTTCTTTCTGTGTTTACCCTTATAAAATGGATAATAACCAACCAGGACTTTCGGGCATCAAACCCCGTAGGGTAGATATTTTCCATCAAAAAAAAATATAATTGTAACTCCCAGTGAACGGCTATTTATTTTCGTCCACAGCGAAAGTGTTAAATATTATTAAATCTTGAAGTTGTGCTGGAACTTGGTATGAATAAATAGGATTAACGTTATTGGGGGTATAATAACGATACACGCATGGTTGAAGATGAAGTAAGTCTGCTTTTGTGTGTCTGATTTTGTGACATTCTATGTTTCTGAATAGGCTCCCCAGAATTGTAAAGATTTCTTCCTATTGATCTGGCCCCATGACGTGGAAGTAGGTCTGTTGAGTGGCTCTATGTGTAGACTTCCCCGTGCCGAGCGTTATTTTTACAAGAAAGGGAAGCTTTCTACCTTTTCCTCGGTATATTGTTCTGAAATCCTTGGAAATCAGACGATGACTAATAATAGATAAAAAGACTCGCTACGGGGCTAGGTATACTGCCGTTCACAGGCCACGGGACTTGTGGCTACCAGCAAACCCCAAATTAATCGTTCTTACCTCACTTTGTTTATCAATTCCATCGATACACAGTTGCTAATTGCTCAGTGTTAAATTTCACCTAACTATTTCTCTGCTTGGCGCCTCTTAGATAGGATTCATATAAATATAATTAACTTCCTTTTAGTTATTTCAAATACTTAACGATAAAACATTTATTCTACAATTCAAATTCTAATTCTTACTAAACACACTTTAAGCACGCAACGAATAAATGAATGAAAGAATAAACAACTGCCTCGAAATCCCTCGTTTGCTACTGAATATCTGTTCAGACAAGAGAGTATCTATCTATTCATTCGATACCTGAATGCAACGTGTTGCGCCGTTTGGAACGGTCCGTCGCCGTCGGGCAGCAGCGATCGATCCGTCCAAAATATTTCTTCGACTGTACGTGCCTCTCCAATTGGCAAATATAATCGCGTCTGAGAGTAAAAGGAGTAAGAGGATCGATCCAGTTTCCTTGAGTTACACCTCCAACCGAGCTGTGCGGTCCGGGCCAGTTCTCATCGCGTCGATTAAATTAAGTCCCGACTCGCTGCTGCGAACGGCGTGTTCCTTAAGGCTGTTGTCTGGGATCTTGCTCCGAGGATAAACTTCGTTCACCGCAGGGATGAAGTACCGTTGATTAGACGCGTCCGCCGTATCCTATAATGTATAAGTAAATTTGCAACGGCACAATGTATTGGTATCCCCCCGTTCATTCGTTCCAGACGTATTTCTTTCCGCGGTGGAAGAGGCTAACAATCGTTGACGTCGATTGGCCCGACAGAATCGATCCTAACGAGCCGATCACGAGGAAAATTTCATCACTCTTTGGGGATGATACGACGGAAAGCAGCTGCCTACCTATTTAGTATCAGTAGTTTGATTATTATTCACTATTTAACTCGTTACTGGGTGAAATAGCAGAGTTCATTTTGAAATTCCTGAATATATACAGGCTCTGACTTTCTTCTACTTGGTTAGTATCAATGATTCGGTTATTTTTCGCTATTTATTTCGTTACTGGATTAAAAAGTAAAGTCAATTTTGGAGTTCCTAATACATTTTCTAACTTCATTAAGGGTTGTACAAGATCACTTGTACTACGTTCAATTTTAATTATTTTTACCTGCGACAAATCGTCTATGTTCTTAAAATGCGAATAAATATATGTGTAAAATTCGTATTAGCTCGATATTATTTTCGACAAAGGATTGTTCGTCGTGAATAATACCAATTACCACGTGGAGGCTGCTTAATTAAAGTCACTACTAACCAACAAGTAACTAGTTTGTGATTTCAGTTACCAAGCAATTACGTTTCTTTTGAGTAGCTTCGTGTGTGGACGATGTAATACTTTCCGAATATTGGGCCACATAAGTTTTGTCCCGCTAGATCGCTGAAATATTACCCTGTGAGTCCACTTCTTTATTCGTCGTCCTTCTCGTCTTAAAAATCCTCAAAAGAAAACTAAAAATTGACGCTGTATACTAGAATACCCCCAATATCGTAATTCGTCGCGACCGCGAGTAATTGCCGTCTACCATGCGATAAAAAAAAGAGGGTTTCCGTTTGCGGGAGGATTAATTAACCTGTCGCTGCAGTAGCTCGATCGTGGTCGGAGCACGATGACGCGCGTGCAGAGCTCGTGGGAAAGGAACTCTCCCCCGTTTAAGCGCGCAGGTAAGTTGCTGGAAGTTGATTCGAACTAAGCAGCTTTACCTTTTCTACCTTCGACGGCCCTGCGGTGAGCAGTTTGATCGACTAAATTGCCGGCGGGCTGTCAGTAACACTCGGTGTTCTTTGCATCCTCCCCCGCGTGAAAACCGCCCCGCGAACAAACCCGATCCCTGGGATCTCTCGTTTTGCGTTTCAGATTTACCTGTTCGAGCCGCGATAAACGTTTCCCCGTCCCGAAATTTCCCCCCGCTCCGTGGAAATTAGTTTACATACGTTTCGGGGCGGGAGCGTTTCAGGGTTTTATAACAGCTGTTCGAGGCCGAGGCTTGTCCATTACCGGTTCGCGTGTACCTTCTCTCTTCGTCGATGCGTTTCTCCACGCTATGAGGCATGGCGCGATGACACTGATCGCGTTATCATACCGAATGACATGTAAAAGGTGGAACGACCGCCAAGGAGGCGATGGTTTATTGAAAAACGCGAGGACACGCGCTGGAATAAAATTTCTTTCGTGGATGAAAAATTGCGTATCAATGACTGTAATGACTGCATCAATTTAGGATTGGTGGAGTTAAATTGTTACGTTGAGAGCAAATTTAAGGGAATTTTTAATAAAGAAACTGTCTACAAGGTTTTAATGTATTGCATAAGACATCGATTGTTTTTTGTACATCGAAGATAGGGATTTTTATGATATTAAAATATGTCGTAGCTTATATAAAATTAAGGGGAGTTTAAGTCATGGCTTCTTAATTGTTAAAATTGAAGTGAAGCGTTCAGATCAATTTTACGAGAATTTTCAATAGAGAAACTCTGCGTAATCTTCTAATATGTTGTTTAACAGGAAATGGATTATTTTTTGTACATCAACGATAGACACTTCGATGATATTGGAAAATGTTGTAGTTCATACTAAATGAACGGAATTTTAAGTCACCATTTCTGTAGTTTCAAAATTATTTTAAAAGCAGAGTCTTGCATATCTACCTGCGAATTATGCAACGTGAACATACACGAGTTGACGCAACGCATAATGTGATCGTGCTAAGTGTCTCGACCTGTATTAGAAATTTAATTAGTACCTATTTAATCTTACCTATCGCAACAGTTATTTTCAAGGTTCCGTTTCATAATGGGAAACGCGTCGAGAATGTAAAAGCTTCGATCTTTCCGTTACACGTTCGCCAACTTAATTGGAAACGGATATCAGCAGCGCGGCTAATTTACAAGTAGAAATTCGTTCGGCTTTTTGTTTCGCTGTTTCCCCGGCCGTTTTAATCGCGATCGTTGCATAATTTCTGAATATTCCCGCCGATGTTATTCCTTGGAGTAATTTACAGCGCGGCGACCGGGCGGAAAATTTTTTCCCGGCGTCCATCCTCGAGTTACCATTAAAGTTGCCTCGAGAGTTTGTCCATTAAAAATTCTCCCAGAGCGACAGGATCGCCTGGTAGGATCCATTCCAATATTGGTAATTGCGATTTGATATTATTACACGATACTTCCAGTGTTCTCGTTTTGCTGAAACGTCGCTGAACTTTCATCAGAGACGTAATTTCGCTTTTCTCGTGGACGCGGATTACTTCTGCCACGTGTTCAACGCGAAAATAGCTTGAAAACACGTACGTAGATTCAGGTAAATAAGGAGGTAAACGTACGGTGCAATTTAAAGCGAATGAAATAATATCTTGCACGAGAATGTTGCGTCACTGTTTGGTCGAGGCTCCTTTTCATCCTGGAGAGGATTTTAATCATCGTTATTAGTTATGATTGATCTTAATATAGAAAATAAATAAATAAAAATTCTTTGCCGAGTCAAGTCGCTGAAATTAATATTTATCTCGGCGCTGTGTCTTCGTGTTTAATTAAAGAATTTTGTAGACGTACACGAGGTCTGCGTTATTACGTTTGCTTTTACATATACGAAGAAGAGAGAAGTCGCTTTTCCAGTGTATATTTATTTCCGTTTCGTATAACATTCAAGAGAATCAAAGAGTTGAACCTAACGTTGCTCTAATACTCGTGAAAACGAGAGTTATATTAAATCCTCCCTCCAGTTTTGTCACACGTGTTTTCGGAATGGAGTTTTCTTATTTCTATTGTTTTCGGTGTCCAGTGTCCCGTAAAACATTAACATTCTTTAACGAACTCGGGACGCGTTCGGTTGGCTCCTTTTTTTGCCGCGCAGCCCTCTTCGATTCACGCTTCGAACACCGAATTCCATTCTCCGGTGACAAGGAAAAACTTCCGCCTTGTCACCGGATCATTCCGTCGCGAACAGTTAGAGTTGAAGACGAAACGGGATCCGATCGACGGGAAGACGGAACTTTTAATTGGTTCGCGTGCTACAAGAAGACAGCCGATGCGTGACTAACGAGCGTCGCGCGTTTTTACGCGCATCCTGCCGTCCTAAAATGGAAACGCATTCATTGCGGCTGACTAAATTGAAGAGGGAAGGGTTTTCGCAACAAAATATGCGCAAAGAAACATTTGAAATGAAATATACCGTTTCACGTTTTCCGGGAGACGGATCAAAGAGACGTGGGGTACCACTTTACACTTCCTGGAAAAATATACGAAGAGATTAGGTGCTCGTTACCATTTTACATTTATCCAAAGGTAATAAAAAGTGCTTCGTCTTGTCTTTCATTTCTACTTGTTCGTTATTAGAGGAAATTTTTGAATATTCTTATAGGACGCCCCTCGTCACTTTTGGCGGTGCGAAGAACTACCAAAAAGCAAGCTAACTATGCAGACTATATTTCTAGGCTTCTTAATGCGTATAGCGTGTGTGGATGTTGCTATACTCGAGGAATCCTCGACCAACCCAGCATTACGTGGCGAGACTACACGGGTGCACCTTCGCTTTCGTGCTCGTTCGACTTTCGAATCGAGACCAGTCGCGTTTCGTACAACTTCTCATGCAGGAATTCGTTACTTGGTAAATCGTCTTACGTGACACCCAGAAAAGAATCTGATAGGCTTTCGAGCCGAGACGAAGGCATAAAGAATACTCTCGTGACGTATTTTTTTATTAGAAAATAAAATCCTAAAGTCACTGTTCCAAAAACTTTTTACTTTTATCAAATAGGACCTAGGTATTCTTGAAAATTATGAATAACTGATGTACGTGGGATTGCTTGTTTCTCTTCGTTGCTCTATTCATTGCAGAATACCGTCAAGTTAACCAAGATGATGCTAAAAATCGTGATGCAAAAACGATATCCTCGGTATTCGATAGCTTCCGGATAATTCAATATTAGAAGAGTTCAAAAGAGGAGATTCACCTTGCTGGAAGATCTACCAAGTTTCCAACATTTAATTAAAGTCGTTCCATACAAAAGAACCGAAGCTACAGTGTTGCCATTGCATTATTCATGGTCTTTTAATAGTGGACGTTTCAATTTCTCGAGAATCAGCGTAATCGTGGTGTTTTCCCTTTTTGTATTGAATATAAGGATCACTGTCGAGACTGGAAAATTCTCAGAGTAAAAATAGTTTCGATTAGGATGATATGGAAATTTAGAAGATTCGAAAAGACGCAAAGTAGTAGTGTGGAAAGTAATCGAGAATAGTTAATATTAAACATTTGTATAGGCGCTACTGCCGTTTTTCAAGGGATTTATTTCACAATGCTTATCGAAGAGTGAACGGCTCGGTATTCCCATTGAAATTCTTCGCAATTGCATAACGTCATGCAACGCAGTGAAACGTTTTTTCGCTGTCGAAGGTTTCTCATTATACAATCTCTTCCTTTCCAGGAGAATTCGCCAACGAAAACGTGGACTTTATTCGATACCAAAAAGGAAAAGCCATCGAGATAACTCTAGATTTTGATATCCGTTTTCGAAATTGTATTTTATCCGTCTATGGATTGAGGCGTGTCTGACCATAGACGACCTAAGTCACTTGCCTGCTTTGTTTCCTCTTCTACTGCATCGCGTTGCACTCCACGATTAATCACGCGTTGCTAGATTCTTTTCTCGTAATTTATCTATACAGTAATTCAACAATTATTTCAAACAAAACCTAGATCGATGCAGATTTCCTAATTATTTACACGTTTATCAGCAGTTCTTTAACAAATTCTCCGGATTTTTATTTCGACCCTACCTTTCGCCCAATAAAATTACAGCATAAGCTTCTTGTCGCCTTCGGTAATATATTCGCAAAGCTTCGCAGCAAAAATCTGACTTGTAGTTACCATTCTAAAAAAATTCACGAATATAGCCTGTGAATTCTGTGTAGTTCCAGACGGCATAACCTCTCGAAACCTTGGATTCGTGCATGGGCAGAGTCAAAGGTTTAAACTATTCTCATTGTATTCCAGGTGCGTGCCTTTTTCGGATAATTTTGCGTAATTGCGAGGGATAATTGCGCACGCGACAGCGCCACTTGTCTCGCTTCCTTTTTGCGCACTTACAGTCGAGCGAGTTCTCTACAGTTCAATGGAGCATTCTCCAGCCAACGGGTCTCGCGAAGGAATTCGCGCGGGCTCAAGTCATTTAGACACCGTGAAATATTTTACGTTTCAGCATTCTATACGAGCGTCTAAGACGACAGGGGAAAATCCGCGCGAATTTCCAATGGGACTGTCGCGCGGAGGATCTCATTGCTAAGCCATTCCCGTTGCGAACGCTGCTTCTGGCGAGCTGCCAACTGGAAATACCTCTACAATCACTTAATAATATCGGTACAATGATTATCCTACCCTTGTTATATTAAAATACATTTTTGCAGTGTTCTCCTAATTTTCTAGACAGTTATATCTTCAGCTTTGCGCCTAAAATGCTCTTGAATCACTTTATTTCCTCGAATATTTAATGCATTTGGAAATACCTGTACAATACCAGTAACAATGATTATTCTACTCTTGTCATATTAAAATTTTTGTTCAGCGTTCCCCTAATTTTCTAGACAGTTATGCCTTCAGCTCTGCACCTAAAATGCTCTTGAATCACTTTATTCCCTCGAATATTTAATGCATTTGGAAATACCTGTACAATACCAGTAACAGTGATTATTTTACTCTTGTCATATTAAAATTTTTGTTCAGCGTTCCTCTAATTTTCTAGACATCCTCAGCTCTGCATCTAAAATGCTCTTGAATTCACTTTATTCGCTCGAATATTTAATTTATAGATTCCAAGTATTTCGTAGTACTTGCAGTGGAAAAGATATTTGTTTCCGGATTAACGAAGTCGCTTGTAAAATTCCGTCGAGCTTCGAAAAAGTTTCGAGTCTTTATCCATGGCCCACCCCTTTCCTTTTTCACTCGAACTGCTCTCTCCCGCCAGACGTGTCGATGCTTAAACGTCCCGAAAGAAGATTGCGATTCTTCTCCTCTTCGATTCCAATATTTCCAAGTTTCTTCGGAGTTCGACTCGTATTCGTAAAACATATTCTATCTGTTCACCGATATTGAACATTGTTTGCGAAATAGAGCCCCGTGGTTCTTTAACCGCGGTACTCGAAGCCTTTGGCCAAGTACGAGGATTTTGCGCCTCTTTGAGCATCGAGCCGTCCCCGCGATATTACCTGGTCGTATATTTTCAGTAATGCTTTCCCATCGAATACAAATGCAGAATTTCGTTTCATTCGTCTCTTATTTCGGATTAAAATTCATGGGATATCGTAGAATAGCCATCCATGTTTTTGTTCAGCCTCGCCGTTCAATAGCGTCGACAAACGCGTCAATTTTAACGCGGCAAGATGACAAATGTATTTGTTAGCGGATTTTTTTAGCGACTCGGAATAATGGGTGAATAATAAAACGAGTGGCAATTAATTCGTGGCGTTTATTCGGCTCGATCGCTGTATTCGCGCTTGTTCGGGGTGAATACAGTTTCGTATTTCCTTTATTTATTATTCGAAGTTTTGGTAAAAATTCCAAGCTCGGCTTGTCAGCACAAGTAGAAACAGTGAGTCATAGGTCAGACACGTTGCGACATCAATTTTCTTGACGACAAAGCCTTTTCGATTTATTTTTACGAGTAATAACGTGGACAATCGTATAAATGAACAAACTAGAATTATTTAAAATCAAAACGCTCGCGGCTGGAAGCGCGGTTAAAATTATTTTCAACAGATTTCGACAGACAGATTTCGGTGGGCGAATTCGACGCGAATATTTCGTGCGTTCGATCGTCCGCGGCTGTGTCGAATTACCGGCCAAGCAGATCCGCTTTAGAAACTCGCGGCAATTATTAATGTTCTCCATTAGGTGTTATCCCATCGAGCGGACGGGTAGGAAAAATCGCCGAGCGTGTTCGCGCGTATTCAAGCACGTCCAGCAATCCCCCGCCCCGTAATTCGAGGAAAATCGTATTCCGATTCGCTACCCGCCGTTAATCGCATGCACGGTCTATCTTGCGACGCTGATGCTGCGACAAAGGAACAGCGGTATCGCGGACGATTTTAACGAGACTTTTCTAGGAAGCTGGGATCGATAATTAACGCTGGATGTTCATCGAACATTTTTTCTTTAGTTCCGTTTTTCTTGAGAAATTTATGTGACGCGTCTTACTCGAATTATTATTATAGTGGAAGAATTTATTTTATTTATTCTGAATAATACCTTACCTCCTGTCCAGTTTTCTCTTGATTTAGTCACGATGGAATGTCTCGTACTAGTCTCTTACATTTTGTTCCTGAATCTTCTTGTACAAAAAATGATCGAATCCACCTTTAGTTATAATCGAAGGTCTCGTATTATAGTCTTAGATTTTCTTCTCGTTACAATATCTTCGTATCCGAAGCGAGCTCCACGGATCCTGAAATTATGACCGCTAATTAGTCCAGGTATCGTATACGAAGCTAACGTGCGAAGTCGCTAGAAACGCGGAGAGTATGTTCGCCCAAGTTTCACGAAACATAAATCCTTCAGAAGATTTAGTATCATAACTGTCTTTCTTGAAATCGTCTTTAAATCTTGCCTAGTAGTTACCAGGTAACGACGCTCGACTCGACGTGTCGGAGGGATATTCGAGTTCGGGTTTAAGCGATTCAAAGGCAGGTTCGAAATTAGGTTCGAACCCGTCGAAAGGTGGAACGCTGGGTTGAAATCGTTTCGAACTCGATATATTTCCCCGTTATGTTTTCCCTCGGACTTATTAATTCGCGAATTCGGCCGCAGTTTGCCAGACCTGGGCTTTTAATCTTCGCCCCATTAATTATTAATTCGCCCGCTAATTAAAGACTCGAAAAACAAACGTTGCGTACCACCGTTCACGAAGAAAGTAATTTAACAACTCCCGCGCATTATTTCGTCCACGAAACATGTTCTTCTCCGTTTGTCTTGGCGTTCTGCGCCGCTGTGCCGCGTGTTGGTCTAGCAATTGTTATCCAAGAGTAAAATTTAGGTAGTTTTTCTCGAATAATAATTTAACGTGGCGGAATAGAGCGTTTCCTCTTTCATCCACGGTGATAAAAGTCTAATTTGCCTTGAGGACGATCAGTTTCGTTTTCACCAGTCGTAAAGCACGGCGCTGAGAACGTTTTTGTTTATCAACCCCGTATTTTAACGCTGCGGAGGCAACAGTATCCCCATAACTCCAGGGTTTTTCGTTTCGCCCAAATTCGCGTGCGTGACGTCGAAAAAAATTTCACGACGTGGATGGAGCGATCGCGTAGCAACGAACGATCCGTTAAAATTGGTACATGACGAGCCATAATTCTGACTGATTAAACATGCATGGCATTTACTATACGCCACGATTTCGTGACGTGGCAATACCGTGGCGTGCTCCGGTGTTTCTGCCCTCCCCTCTCGATCGTTTCTCTTCTCTCTATCACGCCTACCCCCCTCTGATCCCGCGTATTTGCTTCAATTCGCTGTTTATCCGCTAAATGCACGATAAACAATGGATCTGCACCGGCACAACCAATAATGGCGGCCTTACCGTGGGCACGACCCATCGATTCGCGCGTTTCACGTTACTAAAATAGAGCCCTTGTGCCTGTAATCCACGTTTAACGTATAGCAAATGACCGTCCCGAGCCTAATACGCGTGGAAAAAATGATCAATCGCGGGTAATTGGATTTTCCTTTGGACCTTTCCCGTAACGAGCTCGTTATCGATAGGTGGGATGCGACTAATGCGTGCGCTTTGCGCGATAAGATGCAGCAACGCGTACTTCGTGTCTCGGATTCGTAGATTAAGGATGAATTCCATCCTTTGTCGCCTATAGGGAAAGATTTGCGATGAATAGGAGTTAACGAGTGAAACAGAATCTGTGAAAAGGTAGGGTAAGGATGAGTCGTGAGGGACAGTAGCGTTAGATCTGCGTAAGCGTTGTGTTAGCCTGTTTTTTTAGAACTAAATATTGTCTGAAATAGCTATGCTTTTGTGTATTCCAAAACAGTTGTCATTGCAATTCCAAACCTGTTAATTTTTATTGTATACTAAATGTTGTCTGCAAAACCTATGTCTGTTTTCCAATTGTCATTGAATTCCTTAAAAAATAATAGAAACTTGCAAAGACACGAACCAGTCAACTACCCCAAAAAATTGCATCTGCCCAATTTCCACTAGAAAAAAAAATACAGATACGTGTTGCATATCGATACCTTCTGTGTTTCATGGAGATACAAATAAAACCAGAAAGAGTCGTGCGTTTCTCTTCGTTATAGCTCTTTCAATCCATGATTTTCGTAAACTGTTCCCGTTTTGTTTTAACCGTGCCGATCCCCGAGTCTTTTAATTTCCATTTTTAATTAGTAAATCCACCGAACCGTTCGCCTGGTTTGCCCTCTGGGCCTCTATCCCCCCCACCGCCCTCGCCGTTTCGACGGTTCTCGTTTTTGCGGTAGCGAGAGAATGCTCGTTCTACCTCGAACCCGCTTTCGAAAACTCCTGTCTGTATCTGTATCATTTGATAAAAAAGTCGAGCGAAAAACAGGGCAGAAAAAACAAACCTTTGGCGGTCCTAGTGAAAAATTTCACGCTTCGCATTTTTTCCCGCCTTCCGTGCAACTGCATATCTTATTTGACGAAGTTATATTTAAAAAGTCAACGAAATAGTCAATCGAAATAAAGAAAAATATGCTCAAAAACGCTACTATTGCAACAAATTTCGAATAATCACTTTAATAGGGCTACTCAGAATTTCGTTGATTCGCTCAATTATAGATGTTATAAATGTATATGCTTGAAACGTTTTTGTGGCAATTACACGATCTCAGCGGGGCTGTCCAATGGCCAGGGTGGAATTTACACATCGAGATCCGCGATTAAAAGAGCACTTGCGAGAACGAGATCAGATTGAAAGCCCTCTGGCGGCGAGGGGGCCGCCCTCCTCGTCCGATACTCTGTTTCATCGGTGTTTCTCCCAAATTTTTTCGCCTCTCTCGCTGGTCGTTGCAGGCGTTTTAGTGTTTTATTTTATATTCGCGACGCGAAAACGAGCGTATCGCGAGCCAACTTCGAAAAACACATTCCTCGGAACGGTGCGCGTATCATTTCGTCAGCGGGCGGACAGAAAAAAATTGCCAGTGAAACGGGATTCTCTTCGCGGTGTTTGCTGCACCTGCGCGCGATTATACATTCTGTGTTTCTTGTTTCACCTCAGGAGGCTTCGCGAATGCGACTGGGGCCAGGTAAAAACGTATAAATCCGATACAATGCCAGAAACTAATGAAGAATGCAGACCAAAGATTACATAAACATTAACCCTCTCAGACCAGAATTCTTTTTTTGACTGAATTAATTTCGACTGAAATTAGTATGGAGAAAATATTTTAAAAATCTTAATTGTGTAGTTTTCGAGGTCTTTCGTCATGTACACAAATATGGATATTCGCTCTAAACGATAGTGTCGGTAATGTATGAGTCTTATTAAATTTTGTGTTTTCAATTGTGACGTAAGTCTGAAAGGGTTAAAGACTTGAACTTGAACAGTTTGATCGATATTTTTTCATATAAATTCTCTATTTCTTGATAATTTGTGCATACTTAGATCTCATGAAAGTAGAGACTTGGAATAAGAATTGATTTAGCGAAGGTTTGTTAAATAAAAATATATTTCTATTGCGTTGATTGTATAGTTAGGTACTTTTCGGGCAGTAAGATGTACGTTAAAACGCCTAACGTGTATTTCGCAGCTACTTTATGGCTAATAGCATGATGCACGTGAAGTATACCCTCGGAGGGTAGCCAGCGAGCTAACAATAGTCGTGGCCGAGCCATGGAATTTACCACCTGCATTTCCAGGAATCCGCGACTGGATGTCCCTTGAAACGAGATTCCTTGTTTAACCAATCAGAATGTCAGGGGAGACGTTCTCACCAATCGTCGCCCAATTTACACAAGTGATCAACGATATATCATTCGCCCACCAATTATGTTTCTCACGATATCCACAATTTCTTCAAAATTCGAGCAAGCTAATAGCTAATATCTTACAGAACTCCAATTTTGATAATTTCGTACAACCAGAGAATTTGATAATAATTCTAATAACTCCTTGAAAGTAAATTTTTAAACGAGTATACAAATAACGATACCTCGTTAAATACTCTCCAATGATCACATCCACCGAGTTTCTTCGTTCGATAGCATTCGCGTCTATACGTTGACCCTTGGGCGATATTTGCGTATCTAAATTAGAGTAACTTATTCGTTTCTCCTTGGAGAGAAGTTGTCACACGAACGGACTTGTTGCGTTGGTCTCCCGCGTGTAGCTCCCCGTCGAAGCAGTTCGGTTCTAACTTTGCTCGACGCCTCGGTAGTTTTCCAGTTCCCTTCATATCGCCGGTCGGCGAGCATTCGAGTGATGGACCGTGCTAAGAACTTGCATTTAATCCGTGGAGATTGCACAGTCTGGACACAGGGAGTATTCTCGGTGGACCCTAGTTATGCAGATTTCGACACGAATGCTCTCTTAGCTGATTGGTTCGCGAGCAAAGCCGCTCTGCCGTAAACTTCCAGGTGAGCTATGTTATCTGGTTACCAACCAGATTCGGCCATAATCTTCGTCGAAGAATTACCAGAGCTACTTAAAGTCGAGCGACTGTTTCGCAGGCGACCATTAAATCGATTTGAGACTAATTGAGGACTGATGACGAAAGGAAACCGGGTTGCGCGTCGCAATGAATCTTATTTCAAAGAGTTCCTTGCGCCATGTATCGATAAAGGTTTTCATTGGACAGAGAGATCTTCGATTCGTATTTAAAGCGTCGAACCTGAAGACATTCTAATTAATTAACCAAAGGAAAAAATAAATAACTCAAATAACTCGTTTTCTTTTATTTAATTTATGACGTAGCTCTTCGTTTGCGAATTCATTCTCGTTGCCAGGGTATTTCGGAGAATTGTGCTTCAGAATAAATTTCGTTTCTCCGTTTTGGATGCAACCAGAGTCTTTGATAAGCGAACGTGGAGCAAAGACTGAATTCCGCGAGAAAAGAATTATTTTCGCCCGAGAGTTCTGGCGGTTCTTTCCAACTTCGGGTGTGTTCGAGCCCTGGCAGCCTATCAGAACGTCAAACTCTGTTTTCGTAAAGAAGAAAAAAAAAAGCATAGGATGTTTAAAAAGTTCGCGACTCCTTCGCAGTTCATTCAACGATAATGGTAAGTTGGTTGCTTCCGGCGGTGAAGTCCCATAGGAATCCCAGCCCTGACTCGATGCTAAAGTCTCTAATTAACTGTCCATCACTTCATTCTCGTGATGAAGGGACGTCTCAACTTATACCTCGAAACTCTAACGCTGCAGCTTCCCGAACTATCGTCAATTTTAAAGGCCAACGCGTGTACGGGAATCGCCGCGAATTATTGACAGTTTTACCTTTACATCCGTTTCCGTCCAAAGTTGGCGTCTGCCGTAACGACAAGTTATTTTTACGATAAATTCATGGAATACGAAAAAAGGATCCCTCGCGAGGTCCGGCACGCAAAAATTAAGTTAGGGTTTTCTATAAATCGAAAGCTGAGAAGAGAAAGGACAATTTATTCCAGCGCAAATGGTGTTCAATCGTCGTTATCATTAATCAACACGCATCGAACACCAAATAAACAACTCGTCTCCGTCGCAAAGTCTCCATGATATTTATTCAAATCTCCCGACTTCGTTTCGCAGTAGAAATCTCGAGTCGCACACCAGGCTCACCGGAGATTCGCATCGAGGGAAGTTTCTAGCGAGACAGTTCTTGAAGGAACGTTTCACGAGCCGTCAACCCGTCCGATAACTGTGTAAACCGGCTGTAAGCGGTGTAAACATGTAGTTACCGTCGACGATTTACAAGTTTATCGTTGGCCAGATCATCGCAGCCAGGACGCTGAGGAATTGAATATCAGTGCGAGTTCGTAAGGTAACGTTGTTGTCTCCGAAGGGTGACAGGCGGTTAATTAGAGGCAACTCTCTGTCGGAGTAACGGAATTCTAAAGGGATTTTGGACGGTTGAAGACGATAGCTGCGCTTCATGACTGACACGCCTTTGTAATCTTTCCGGTGCATGGACGTTTTGTGACTATCTCGTCTCGGAGTTCAAACGAGACGTTTGATTATCTGAGAGAGGCCTTGCTCGAGTTCTAGACTGTTCAAAAGCACTCTTGATTAATTGGATAAGGGGTAGTTGATATTAGTTTTTGTTGTTGTTGAAGAATATTAGTTGGATTCAGTTTATTTTTGGAATCATCGAAAAAGATTCAGCCTGTGATTAATTTTCGTTTATTACCTTCGACTCCATTTTGCACGAGCAACGATCCTGTTTTTGCACGCCGGCCTGCGTATTAATATTCTTCGGTCGACCAACTACTTCGGTAAACTGGAAGCTCCTACCGCGATAATTCCGCGTGGATATTTTATCGGAAAGGCTTAAACTTCAGACACGGCTTAAACTCACACGCGTGCAAGTGCAAGCGCACAAACACGCGCGTTTGGCCAACGATTCGCGTCAAAGGAGCCTGAAGGATGACGCAGATCGCGCCTGCATGAAAAAATAACAGGTCGAGGAACTTGCGCTTTAAATCCTTAATGGCGTCACCCATCAAAGCTGAAATACATTATTGATAGGAGCCGAAGTCGCGTAGACAAACTTTATTTACCCGCAAACTGTTGTCGGGGTAGAAATTCTTCCGATATTTTTGTACCATTTTTCTTGGCTACTTGTGCGTTTATTCTCACTTGAAAAAAATTGATATTTAAATACGTTTAAATAATATACAAAACGTTCTATCATTCGCTGTTGCCATAAACCGACACGGAGCACCTAGTCCAGTTATTAAATTCGTACGTTTATTTTGAGTTATTATTTGTCAGTGTTGCGCGGTCGCGTATGATAAACTCTGAAGTTTAAACACAGCCGGCTTATCGCAGCGTGCGGTTTTTCGCTGGTTGTTTTTATTTCGCAGTTTACACTCGCCCGCCCGTTACGTATCGATCTAGCTTCCGTCCAATAGGTGTCATATTTTTCGCTAATATTGGATCAACCGATTGCTCGTAAATCGTCAAACAATCCGCGCGGAAAGGGAGCAAAGGGAAACCGTGGAAGACAGTTTCTCGAATCCTGTGACGCTCGTATGGCGCTTTCAACGATAAAATTCACGTTGGAAAAAGGGCTTTTTAATCGGTTATGTCGAATTTAATCAATTGAAATGAGCCAAATGGGGAAAAATTCGTTGTTCGGATCTCTTTCAACACTAAGCCTACCATGACTGATCAAATGACCGCTTTCAAACTTCTGTGTACAGTTTTTATATGAAATTGTTTCGTGCATTCAATTTGATTCCACGTAAAATATTTTCGCATTTTATTGGAAAAAGTGTTGGTAGGTTTAGTGTTAAACGTGTATTGTATAGGTTTTGCAAGTGACTTAAAGTCGAAACCGAATTCTGGAGGATAGATGCTCCAAATCCAAGATCTATTATAACAAATGCTTAAGGTTTGAGAGTGGCATCCTACTAAACATAAATTGAAGCTCACCAAAAAAAATGTATATATCAAGTTCAATACTCGTGCTGTAAAATTACTCTGTGTATTTAAACGTAGGACCCAGAAAATTCTTAAATTTTGGCTACGACAACTGCCACCAGTCCTCCTCAAACAATGAAACACCGACCACCTGATATCTTTAAGCCACCGCGAACCGAATCCATCGCTTGAATACTTAATTCAACGTCAGCCTCGGAGACACCCCATTCCATCTTTCCATCGTGCACCGTCACTTGAAATACTTTTCCCGGCACTCGCGGTTTACACCATCGACCGAGACGTTTCCACGGTGGTACAACATTGTTTATTGGCCGACAAGCGTGCTAGCGTGCATAGAGAAGCAGCTACGATTGCACAGTTTGACGTAGCACGCCGTTCCCACCATATTTTCTCTTTAATCTTTTTTGCTCGGTCGTCGCTTCATTCGGCACGCGATTCGTTCAATTGAAAACCGACTACGTACAGCCGCCATCGACTGCAACACCCAGGGAAATGGAACGCGCGTGCACCTACGAGGGGAACAAAAAAAAAAGGATGGTTCCGTGATGTCCCCGCCCCAGGTACACTATAATTTTCAATCCTATATTTCGTCGTAATTTATAGGCTTGCAGTGGCTACATTGGACATGTCAACGCTACTCGCGCGCGTCTATCGGATGCAAACGAACCAATCTTCGCTGCGTGGACGGTTTGGGGAGGTATTATTCATAGGGGTACAGAGAAAATTGTTGGAGAATGTTAGGGTGGACGGAGGAAGGCTCTGTTGGAACAAGGAACGAGGTATTTGGATCAACATTATCTCAGTCGTCGTTGGAAAATTGAATATTTTCTTGGGAATGGTAAGCAGGAGGATAAATTGGTTGTCCGTGCCTGATGTAATTCAATTTTAAGAAAACAACAGTAATACTTTTAGACTCGTTCGATACGGGTCGACACGAGACAATCTTCTTAAGAAAAATAATGATTAGAGGAAGACAATCAAATATCACGCAATCCAGTCCCCTCAAGGTCCTCTCTTTCGACTTCTAATTTCTATCAACCCCCAACTTGATTTCCGCGAACGCTAGGCTGTCGTTTGCCAGGGTGAAAATGAAAATTATTTACAAGGCCGTTTAATTCCCTGTGTCACGGCGTACAGCGTGTTTTCGCAATCTCGATCAGCCAGGATTTACGAAGCTAGCCGTGGAAAGTGTAAGCCGACGGGCGTTGAACAACAGCACGTACCACGGGAAAGACTCCTTGCGCAATACACGGTGATCTTTCGTGTCGGATCGTCTACACGTTTCGCTCGTGTACACGCCTGGTACGTGCTCAACCGAGAGCCCCAATGAAATCCTATTATCGTGAAAGAGACACCGGGACCCCTTCGCCACTGACGATTAAAACAGCATTAACCTAACGACGAGAATAATAACATTTACCCCCAGAGCTTTCTTTCTTTTGTTTCTTCTTCTTCTGCATTCTTTTTTCTCCACTACTTCCGACGTTTATAATTAGAACAGTCGGCCGCTTTTCCTGTTCCGAAGCTATTACGGGGTTAATGAACGCGATAAGCTTCTTTGAGTCCGCGTGAGCCCCGATTATTTGAATTAATTGGTCGAAGGTGCTGGATTCGGGGGCTTTTCCCACTTCGTTTTGCTAACGAGCTAATTTCAAACTGCCCCCGAAACTCTGTGTCAATAGAGAAGTGAAGGAGTGCGAAATAACAAGGGTTGGTATATTTAATAGACTCGAAACAAATATTATTCAATCTTGGGTTTGAGGCGTCTTTAGAGTCTGTGCAAATTTTAACCCTTTGTACTCGAGGCCTTTTTTTTTTGGTATCTGCTAGCAACTCGAGATGTTTCTTAGCATTCTATTGCCATGAATTCTAAGCTATTTAGATTTGAGAATAAGGTCACTTTTACCTCGCCGACAATCATTTTATTGACACTTCGAGCTCCAAAGAAATTAAACTTAAAGAAACATTATTGCTGATAAATTTGCTGCGTGAAACCTAATGGTTACTGAGAGTCACCTCTCGAGTGCAAAGGGTTAAATTCTCTCTTGACGATCCCAAATGTCTACTAAAAGTATGCAACGTATGCATTAAAAGTAGATACTCAAGAAACTGCTCCTGTCGATATTCATAAAAATATATTAATCCATCCAGAAGATATGTGAAACTATTGAAACTACTACAGAAACGTGTTCGTATAGGGGCTCGTTCGGTACGTTCCTATATCGTAAATATTCGATAAAAATCGCAATTAATAACGTCGCCCAGTTATCGGGGGTTTGTTTGAAGAGACGATAAACGCGAAGGGGTGAAATTTCAAGCAACTCGGTATGGCAGATACAGTTCGTTTCGCAAAAAGCCTGGATGACGAGAGATTCTATCAAATTACGAATGATCGCGTGATAATATCAACATGGCGCATCGCCGAATCGACCAACCGATTACGCCTCTGATAGAATTTTATTTTCGTGCTGCTGATTGTTCTGGAGATGACCTCCATGATAAAAATGTATATACAATTATACACCTTTCTCCATGGCGTGGGAATTATATACAGCACACGTTACGTGATGTATGCAATTGTGCACATTCATTCTTGTATTTTATTTGTACATATAATACACATTATTGAGGGTGCATTGGTATATGCGCTCTCCCCTTGTGAAGTCTGCACGTACTTTTCTATGTGTAATAAGAAAGTTTTACTACTATAGTCTTTTACTTTTTTTTAGAAACTGAAGTTTTTCCTCGAAGGATAAATTATGGTAGGGCAAAAATGAAATGCGGGAATTATTTTAGCTATGTCTTAAAAATACCAAGCGTGATTCACAGCCTAATATTTAACCCTTGAGCATTTCCACTGTTTTAAACTTAAGCTTCAGTAATTCTTCAACGACGAGTACTCACCGCATAAGAACGTATCGCCTCGGAATCGCTGGAAAAGCGACGAACGCGTCCGTTTGTATCCCGGTGGAGGGAAAAACTCGGCAGAAAAGTTTTGACGCGAGCTGCCTTTGTCGAGAAACACGAGCTTCGTATTATCGAGGGAACAGCGGCGCCCACGCGAAACGCTAGAAACAAATACCATTGTAATTTCGACGATTTTTTCTACACTCCATATGACACTCGATACGCAACCGACGTCCGCCTCGCGCTCGTTCGCCGCGTGTCGATGAAAAGCAAATCCATTTTCAGCCAAATTACACGCGAGCTCTCGTGTACGTGGCTGGCGACATCATCAGGCATATCATTTTGCTATCCACCCACAGGAACTTTGGTTCTCCACGTTTGGCGTTTTTCTATCTTGAATCTTTGGGGTTGCAACAGTGGCCCAACGTTTGCTCAGGGCCAGTATTTAATAAAGTTGCAAAAAAGAGGAGCACTGGAAATTGGAAACTGGAGCATGAGACTTTGATACTTATGCTTCGCTTTGTACAAATGGGGTGCTACACACATCCAAAGCGTTTCCATGGGAAATCTTTGGACGCGTAGTGCAAATTCTTTCCACGACAGATTCTATAACGCCTAGAAATTCTTAGATTCGAGATCCATTGAGCGAATCATCTGTCTTCTACTAGAAACAAAGCCAGGAGCCAACTCTATCTAACTCAAAGCTCTGTCCGAATCAAAGCTCTATCCAACTTTCCTATCTATCTCAAAGGCGAATGCAACTCCAATCTTGGTGTCAATGCCACTTTCTCTTTCAGTTTTCTCGCTCGATGCAACAATGCAATGCAAATATGATTAACGCGTTCGAAAACGTGCACTTTCTGCGAGAATTGGCGACGCCTGTGGCTTTGACAGCCTGGATTTTCTCGGAAACTCCTGGTAATTCCCACGTTTTTTCTCTAATCGGCAAAACCGCCGCGCTCGTACGTGTGAGAGCGTGTTCATTTTTTTTTCTCTATTTTCTCTTTTTTTCTCCGTTTGCTTTTGCCGTTCGTTTTTCCCTTTACCTTTTCGGTTGGCATTTGTTTTGTCCGTTGTTTCATGTGCACACGCGGCGGACAATCGAAACGCAACGGGAATTAATATTTCGCGACGCAACCGGAGGTATCTGTATCGTTTTCAGGCTGCCCACTGGCGCGGAAAATCGCGATGAAGCGGACCTTTTGGTCGTATCTGCGTATTGCGCGCCCAATGTAACGAAATAATGACCAGGATGGTCAACTTGCTCCGATCAGTGCTTAACCTTGGTGCAATCCTTCCGCAGATCACCGTGACGAGAGTGACGATGGCTACCTTTGGTTTTTTTTTGGTATACATTTGTTATTCGTGTTGTAATTATTGTTTATTATAGGTAGAGAGTACAGGATATCAATACAATAACGGAATACGTGTGAGGACGCGATGACCATTCGCTCGCGGCCAGTCAATCGAACTAATTAATAGAACAAAAAACAATCGTTCGGCTCGTGAGTCATCCACCGAACGGGGCGTCGATCGATACAGCTGTTTTACGATCAAAACTAAACGGCCGAAATACTCTATTTCCAACAATTCGTAATAATCGAGAAAAATGTTGTAAGCAAATCTTGTGGAAAATTCAATTCCCCATGAAAAACTTCTGTAACATTTTTCTGTATCTCCAACTACTTCCCAACCACAGTCCAATCTTCCTCGCAATTAAAGGTACCGCTGGTTATGCGTTGGAAATTCTTCTCCTGAGAGGGGAAAAAGTGTAAAATCGACAAAGGAGGGAATAAGGGACGCGTGGTACAAAAGTAAAACAAGGTTGGTAGAGTAGAGATTGAAGGACGGGGCGAGAACAGAGGAGAAAGAACCAGTAATCGTCTGTTGGTGGTTACCGGTTCTGCTCCACTGGCTTAATCGCATTCAAACGACTGCGAACACATCGAGCTCCTCTCCGGGAACACGTGTTCCTCTGATTTCATCCGATGTTACCAACCCCAACCCCTCGCTTCGACGCTCTCCCCCTGTGTTCTCGCGTGCGCGAACAACACTCCCCCGCGCTCATACAGAGGGTCGCGTTCGCGTTTAGTAACTCCGCGCATTCAAACACGCACCACTTCATGGAAACGGATCCGATGCAACCACGTTTGTAGCCTGCGCGCGAACCGAACGCAGACAGAGATCCCCGGTCCTGTTCTGGATCGCTGGATGCCAGCCCTGCTGCTTGCCAAAGGATACTCAATCGCATGGCTGTCCCCTCGTCCGAGCATCCCTCGTTTCGCCCACGTCGCTGCATCCCTTCTCTGCATCCTTGAGGACACTGAGCCAGGTGTGCGTCGAGGTGAGCGCTTCGACGCTGCATTATGTTAGGCGCGGAGATTAATTCTGCTCTCGACGCACAGAGAGTTGGCTGATTTTGGAGCTGGAATGGAAAGTTTCTTTTTATGAATCTTGGGAAATATTGAAGGATAAAGCTTTGGCCACCTTTTCAAGCTATCCACATGTTTTACGAACTGTGTTTTAGAGGAGTATTGTGGTTTTTTATTTCTATGTCTACTTATCCTCCATTGAGTCACCCTTCATGCTCGTATCAAGAAATTCACGAAATTAATTTTTATTCGAACGAATGCGATGATACCTGTTGTGTAAACCGTGCAATTTTTGGCAATAAGCCACAAGTGAACCATCAAAAATGAAATTTCCACCCCTTGGACCCAAAATCTCTCTTATCCAACAATTGCACGTCCCTTATCTTCTACCAACGGTCCACGGAGTTGCGTAAAAAAATCCAGTTACGCGTTAATGATCTACTCTGGAGGAGAGTCTTTCTATTAACTGTTATCTTGTTACATAATTTTCCCTGGCAATCCCGAGAAGCGGTTCGAGTAGTCGCTTCGGTCGACACGCGCGCGCATAAACGCGCCGAGAAAATTACATTTCAAGCTTGTTATCCGTATTGTCCCGCAGAACTGCGCGACATTACAGGCTGCCGTGCAAAATTACGTTCTCGTTGGAAAAATTGCGCTCCATCGTCGGTCCCTTGTCTCTCATTTGACACACGTTTCATAAATTACACGACTGACAGTCTCGATTCCTTTTGCCGCTGAACTGTTTCTTTCGCGGCCATTAAAGTCGTTTCGGCGGACAGTGATGCAATTCGGAGCACGAGGTAATTCTTCTCGGAAAGTTGCCGCACAGACGACACACTGCCGTCAATATTCCAGAGAGACGTTTCCGAGAGCGTTTTGGGAAACTTGGAGACACGTTGAAACTGCGACGGAATGCGTGGAAAGCTTGGGTGTATTTACAGTTTTGCGTATGAGCACTGTCACAGCGAGAATACTCTCTAATCGTTATGATTTTGCTATATTCTGAATGTAGATACATGGAATGTGGATACATCGCTAGAGATGCAGCTGAGATTCAAATATAATACGAAAGTGGGTTTGATGGAAGTTAGGTTCCAATGGATGTTGCTTGCTTCCCTATGATTGGTCAACTCAAACGTCGATAGTATATTTATACTACTTATATTCTTAAATTAATCACTGTTTGATGTAAGGGTTACGAGGAAACTGGAAGAAATCAGAGGAATATTATTTTTTAAAGAAGAAAACAGCTTGCATAACGTTTGCATTCGAAGATTGGGATAAAATTAATTCCGGCCCACGCACGAGAAATGAAATTATAATACTTGGAATAAATTTAATTCTATCTCGCGCTGCAGAAATTAAATTACCCAGGGACAAATTGAAATTGTGAAATCTCGATTGTGAAAGGGGACGTTGGCCAAAATGTCATGCTCGATTTCCATTTTCTATAAACGCTTCGATAAACAGTTCATAGGTGGGAATATTTATGGCTGTCTCCCGCTGGACATTTCCTGGAGCACATGAAGCCAGCGGACAGGTTCGTAAAGTCACCTAATTCGTGGCCTAGAGTGTTACGATCGGTCAGAAATTTCAAAGAGAGGTGAAACGACATTTTGTTGTTTAAATATGAAACAAATTTCTTTCACCTTTTTTTTATAGTTCGGGATATCCTTATATTTGCATTTATTATAAGAACTGTTTTATTTTCTACTCGAGCTGCTGATTACGATGGTAAATAAACATAAATTAAAAATTGCCCATCTGGCATTGAACTTTTACGTACTTTCATCGCGTTAAGGCGGGCTGTATCGATTCTGCTCGCGACATTCGGGGACACGGCCGACGAATTTGTGCCAGAAAAGAACAGGCTTCAACGCCTATGTCGGCCAATGTCAAGCTCAAGCAACAGGCTTTCTCTCCGAGTCCACGGAAGATTCTCCTCTTCCATCAAGGTCGTTCCCTCTCTGTTTCACCGATGAATCTTCTTTCGCACCTGACAGCGCTGCTATACAGGGTGTAACAGAATGCGAGGCACTCTGTACAGGAACGAACTTAACAAACATCTAATCATCCACAAAACAAATAGAGTCCATACAGTCAGTCTCGTGAATATTCGTACTTGCTACGTTCATTGTAGAAGTTTGTCTAAATCAAATTATAAGTTCGACGTTTCCAAACAAATTTCTCATAATAAATATATACAAGCGTAAAGTTTATTTATGTACATATTTATAATGAAACATTTGTTTCGGGAATTGGAAGTGACATATTTCTTCAACAGGTATAAAGGGTACGAATATTTATGAAACTGACTGTATTTATAGGACACTGAACACTCGTATAAAAATGTGATTAAGCTGGAAGTAGTACTAATAGATGATAAACGTGCACGTTGAAGAAGGTAATTTCGTATTTTATGATGTGTTAAAGGGACAAAGTTGTATCGTTGTTTTAAAAGAATTAAGAATAAAAATTGAAAGATATGTTCAAATTATAACTAGCCACTGTCTAGCAATTGGCCCTTGACCGTGTCGTCGCTTATGATATTCGACATACTCGATGCGCACCAAAATCGAACCTATGTAAATCATTCACGAGAACAAAGGGACTGCAACGCCTGGTAACGCAGACCCACTTCCGGCGTACGTTCGGGCGTCGAAGTCTCCCGTATCCAGCATATTCCTTTCTGTTTAATTCCCACTTCCCAACTCGATACGAAAGCTGAAATTGCCTCATTAATGCATTGAAAACTAAATTAAAAAACAAGTCTCCACTTGTTTTATAATAGCAATTTCATAATAGAAACATGCAAACTTAATCAAAGTGGCTAACTTAAAAAAAAAAATAGCTACTGTTTGCAAAGATAATTGCTCATCTCTAGCTTATCGAAGTTGCAAGAAATTGGCAGCAGCTGTAGTTACGGAAAGGCAGAATTAATGTTAGAAAAGGAGTACGTCTATTTTTCCTTCGTTCATGTTTCTATGTTGCCGAGGAAAGTAGGTGTCATCCATTCTTGAAACGTGTTTGACTTGTTAGCGAGTCTTGGGATCGATGCAATGGCAAATGCAAAGACAGAAGCTGCTCGCGGTTTCTCTCGTTTCACGCGGTCAACGTCGTCCCGAATGCTCGAGAAAACACGTGACTGGTACCTGGAATGGGGGTCATTTTTATTTTCTCTCGGATGCTGCCCTCCCAGCTGGTTCCGTTGCGACTTTCACGCGCAACCTGACCAGAAGGAGAGAAGGTCTTCGAGTTACAGGATCGAGTACACCTTGCCCGATGTGTTGTAATGGTTACAAGGCACTCAGAACCACCCCTCGAACATCATAATCTCTCCTCTGAATTCCTCTGCTACAAATAATTGCAAAGCTTACGATTAAATACAGTTAGTTCCATAAATATTCGCACCCTCTATTGAAGAAATCTGTTTAAATTAAATGGCAGGTTTGATGTTTCCAAGTGTACGTTCGTATAAGTACGTTGATGTATATATAAATATATACGTGTATAAGCTTGATCATACGTACATATTCATTTGGAAATATCAAAACTGTTATTTAATTCAGATTGTATAACAGACTGTATAATTATCAAAGAACGAAACGATATCACAAAAAATTGACAGAGGATACTGTCTACCCCTGACCTGGGACAACGATCGAGAACTCCCCTGACGTTCCATTACAGCGTCCAATAAACGCTCGAGTCTTTCTTTTTCGCGAAGCTTTGCTCTCCGAGCCGTTCCCGTCGCTCGCTGCGCGATTCAATAACATTTCGTTGATAAGTTATAACGCTGGCTCGAAATGGGGTGGTAAACAGCGCGCCGTGGGGCAACCGGGACTGCATGGAGAGAGGGGATAGGGGAAACGAAATGGGCAACGGGTTCGGAGGGGTGAAACGCGTGTATTCGGCCGATCGAGAATTTTACCGAGCGCTCGGCGTGTCGGTGGCCGCGAAATATCATCGACGTCTGTGGCCCGCGGGCCTGCCGCGTCATTGGTCGCCGAAAATTAACATGCGAACGACCAGGAAATATCGGACGAATTAAAAAACCGAACGAAATGGGTGAAAAAAAGGGTGGACGACGCGCGCGCCGGGGGGAAAAAAAGCGGGGAAAAAATAAATATCGGAGGGGCTCGGGGCGTTCTCTACCGTCCCTATCACCCGCTGTTCGTCTCGTGTTTTTCACGCTCGTCCACCCTGCTGCTTATCCCTTCCGCTAGATGGTACGACGTATGAACAAACCAACCTAGAGTAGAGGAACCTTTTTGGCATTTGCGAGATTGCGTTTCACTTCAAGGATTGTAAACAAACCCTCGCTGCACTGGACGTTTAAAGACATACTTTCTTAACACGAAACCGATACATTTGTAACTATTTCTACCATGATGAATGACTAGTCTTAAAGACACTTTTTTCAATTAAATACAAAAATATTTTACGTGAAACTAAATCGAATAATGCACGAAACAATTGTATATAATTCATGCATAGCATATAAGACTGTATACGTAAAATGGTAAACGGTCATTTCAATCTGTGGTAGGTTTAGTGTTAAGCATAACTTAACTCTTTAGCCTATAAAGACGTGCGAGTTACGTGATAGGAAATTCAAGTTATGGAAAGCACGAGTCGGACACGTCGTTTGAACGTACACAAGAGACTTTATACCTGTCTATAGTACCCGCGGTAATCGTAAAACAGCTGCGATATTGGGCCTTTTTTAAAAACGAATTCCTCATACCAATCGATACCAGTCCTAATCGAAAAGTTGGTGTACGCCGGAAATTGCATCAGATCGCAAAATTGTTATTTTTCGACTTATTTTTGCACGAGGATTGGACTGTGAATAAAGATCTCGTATGTTTTCTTGTCACCTCGTTTATCAACGTTGATGAATCGCACTTGGTACTCAGAGTATTAAGAGGAGCAGTGAAGGGATTGTCCCTGGGCCGGGTTTTGATTCTGTATCATCGCGTTGATCCGTCCGTCGCGAACTACATGCACAACAACTGGTTGCACGTAATTCTAAAAGGGATTTCGATGGAGCTTAGGGTTAGGCCACATTTGAAATTGAAATGGCGCTATCCCTCCCCTGTTTAAGGAAGATATCGCCCTGTTTCGTGTAACGCAATAGGAGGTCCAAATTTTTAACCATAAATAACCACAAAATATAATATAAAAAACAAATATATATATATTGTGAAATGACGAGTGTGTTGCTAATAAATTTTCTCTTTTGTTACAGGTAAGATACGAAAGTCCTTCCGTCAGATTTGTGACATGATTCTTGGGTAAGTTTGAAGATTTTTTTAGAAATTAGCAAACATACTTTTACGTTAACTTGCTTTTTACTATATTTATGGGAAGAAGTATGCGTATAATGAGGTAAGCTCTTGGGAATGAATTCTTTTTTATTCAACCCAAGTGGATTCACAGCAGACGTCTTGTATAACAATTACCTCTGTTTTCCTCTTAGTCGGAGGCCCGCCATACTGTGCAGACAAAACAGTCATCGTTCGGATACCTATCCTCGCGGAAATCCATTAAAACATCCGTATCTTCCTCAAGTTTAAGCGGAGAAAGCGACACTTTTAAAACAAGATAAACTGAACCATTAAAAACAGTCGACATTATACAATCTTTATTTAATAACGTCGCTCTGAACGAGTTAAACGTGTTCCGTAAAGAATTCTCCGAACACTTAACTGTTCTCCGGTAATTCGATGCTTGTGTAGTAATTAAGACAAAGCATCCGATTCAGAAATTCTGGAAACAGAAGAAACAGAATGTCTCGAAGTCTCCGATGTTTGATCAAGTTTGATAATACCTATCAGTTTATTTACAAGGTTCCTCCCCTTTAGACTTGGCGACAGGTAAAAATAGTTTAAACGCATTTTATTTGGAAGGCTTCGAGTACATGTATATCCTGTTTGAACAAACGCTTCCAAACATAATCTGAATTCTATAATTCATCCACCGAATGTGTCCACCGACTTCCCCGTTGAATTCCAAAAAGAACAAAGGACGCGCCATTACACCTGGTAAAAGAGCCCGCAAAAGACTCCGTCGCGCACCCTCGCAGCGCCCATTTATTCTCCCGCGATGACCAGGCCAGATGGAGGAGAGACAGAGAGGTGGATGCTTGCCAGCGAATTATTTTCGTTCGCATAAACAAAGTCACGACTTGAAAGGGGAGTTTAAATTGTTCGCTAGTTTTACGTGCCCGCGGCTCTCTGGGCCCCCCTCTCTCCGTCGTTTCGAGGCTCTCTCGCTCCCCCGTCGTCCCGTTTCAACCCCTCCACGAACCCTCTGTCCTCCTCCTGACCAACGATGCGTCCTCGTCGCTCCCGCCTGGACCCAGCATCCTGCGTTGTTACTGGTGCTGTTGCCGCTGTCCATCAGGAAAGATCCCGGGATGCGAGCCTGCGCTTGAAGCCCATTGATTAACCGTTGTCTGCTGCATGTTGCGAGTACCCCCGGAGTGAGTGACAGAGAGGAAGAGGGGGCAGAGCGAGCGCGAGCAATAGGCGGCGCGGAGGTGGGAGGCGGAGATCCACGGTGGCCACGAGCAACGTTTATGAAAACTTTGCATCGACTGCACCACAGTCACGAATAAAATAACGCGTGGATTATATTTCTAAAGCTCCTCCCCCTCCACTTTTACCCAGGACTCTTCCTTTGGACCAAATTCCGCGACTTGGACCATCGAGCATTTATCGTTTAGTGTCGGTGTCACTATCCTCCGCGAAGCATCATTTTTTGGGAAATAATTTGGAAAGCCTTCGATCTGTGTTTAGAATTTATGTTGGTTTGGAATTGTATGCTTCGTGGTGTATGTATAAGTCTTCCTAGTATGTGAAATTTGTAATGTTTCGAGTATCTTGACCGCAACGAAGAATTTTTATGCAGGGGGTAGTTTTTTAGTTTCTTTTGAGGAATTCTTTTACAAGCGTCGCGTGGTTGGGTAACTTTGTATTTTACTGTTAAAATACTTTACTAAAGTATTTTACTAAAAGTAAAAGAAATAGTATACATTGTTTCTTAAAATTCCCTTTATAATATGAATTCGAATAAATATTGTAGAACGCATAAATAGAGATGTAACTTTCATCTAACGATATATAAAATTAATAAGAAAGAATAGCCGAAAAATAATAGTCAGTAATGTTGCAACTTTTATTGTAACTGGCGGAGTTAATCGATTTGTACAGTGAACGACTTAATTATATCTAAAATATAGAGAATAGTTTGC
The DNA here is from genome assembly GCF_026225885.1 of Hylaeus anthracinus. NCBI lineage: Eukaryota > Metazoa > Arthropoda > Insecta > Hymenoptera > Colletidae > Hylaeus > Hylaeus anthracinus. Next base: position 12,543,651 of record NW_026534330.1, on the reverse strand, counting down.
AGAGACTGGTACAAGAACGTCAAAGTGATGGATCTAGAATAATCAATATAAAAAATATCAAAGTTTTATAGTGAAAGGACTTTAGACTTATTCTCTTCCATTAATAAAATTAGTAATCTCAAGTTGTGCATTCTCGTTTTTAGCCTTCACGGTTGTCTTTTATCGAGGGCGATAAGCAACGTCGCCTCGAGCACGATGGGGTTGGTGTCGTTTTTGCTGGAATTAAATACGACTTGATCTCCACGTTTGATCGTCTGGTATTATTAATGAAACGTCAGTCTCCGCCATGATGCTGGACTCTGGCTTGATGTATCTCTTCGCCACGTTTGCTTCGCCCTGAAAGACAAGCGGTTTTCGTTACGTTACAGACGATGGAATCGATTGCAGTAATTAACCCGTCAACAGCGACTCATGTCTGTCTATGCACTTCTCCCTATTTAGTGACACGTTACTGATAGGGTGCAAACGTTCCTTTCTACTTTTACCGAACAGTACTTTCTGGGAGAAATGTAGTCCTTGGTCTCTATCTTGGAATTACTTGGTTTTCGTAGCTTGTAGGAGACAGGGTGCTATTTTATTGCATTTAAGCGTGGCTAGTCTTTGTTCACACAGGAGTAGTTATTACAGGAGTAGTATTTTACTACTTCTAAAAAATAACACCGCAGAATGTGTGAATAGATTGCAAATATGTTAGCTTTTTTAATCCTCTATGGGCCTGTGTAACTTTCAGATCACATGCTGATATATCGACATTTTACCAAATAATTTAATTTTTTGTTTCACAAGATGACGTATACGTCTTAATTATATAATACCTCTGATATTCAATGACAATATTGCCGATTGTTAGCAGCACTATCAACTTGACATATCAAAGTAAATGCCTTGGAAGTTGTCCGCAGAAAAAAAATTAACCGGTAGAGGGTTAAATTGTCTCATTATAGAACGTTATATATTTTTTTATTATAAATCAAACTGTTAGCGTTCAATGACACCGATTGTTACTGCTCAATTGGGAATTAAACTAAACCCATTGCTCTTCTCCCTGCCATATTCCCGACGTCCGCCTCGCGGAATCGTTCCTAGAGAAGACAGAATCGTTCGACCAAGGGAATTGGTTTCGCCGCGGAAAGGCGGTCGAGGTTTGACGAGAGTTCGAGATTTACGCGACACGGAGACGAGTTCATGCACTGTGTGTGTGTGTGGTGGTGGGGGGGGGGGGGGCGATCGGTAAGAAAGCCAGTGCTTGTTCTTATTCGCGAAAGTTAACCTCGCATCGCAGCCTGTCGGTCTCACCGCCAACTAAGAGAATTACTTTCGAACTCGTAGACCGATAAAACAGGCCCTCTCGTTCGCCGCGCAGATCCGCCGGACCTAAAAACTTTCCTAGCTCGTAAATGAGCCCAGCCTCCATGCCGGCGGGTTTTATGGGCCATTTGCATCCGGCTTTAAAAGTGCCGCGAGTCCTGCAATTAAAGGCGCCCACTGCATCCTGGCTGGGGATCCTCTCCTGTCGACCCTCCGTTTTTTGACGGTCCCACTTTCCACAATTTCAGACTTTACGCCCGCCTCACCCCGTCGCTAGAGGGGAAAAAAACGACCTGGCGTCGAAACGACCGACGGGAAAGCACCCTGTCGCGTTTCGAGAAAGTCCTCCCGGGGAGCTTGAAGAACAGAGATCGGTCTTTAACCCTCCTCGGTGAAGGACCTGTAGTTTGCGACGATTCTGCCTGCAGATGCCACTGGGGATCACCTCGTGGAGTATCTTGGGATTCCAGAGAATCACGGGAATCCTGTCTGTGTCCGTCCCAAACCAAACATCAGACTCGTTAACATGTAATTTGTTAATATTCATACCACTTAACACACGTTGATCGCCGCGTCGCCCATACATGGGTGACAGGGATTTTCAATAAAGAATTAAAAAAATTAATTCCGAAGAGCAGGTGTTAAAGAAAATAAGTCTCGATAGGGTTCATGAATTTTGATTTGGTTGTGAAACTAACGCAAATTCAAATGTCAGCTTATATTGTTTCAAACTGTATACAAACAAAATTTGAGCTTTATAAGCGTTTTCATGAGTATGTCTGGCTATGAAATTGCAACAGTGCTTTCCACTGCAGCACTAAACAAATCAATTCCGAAAGTGAAGCGTCAAAGATATTAAATTTAAATGAAATTCATGAATTTTTATGAAGTTACAAAAATAAATACCACGATAAAGGTACGATTATGTAGTATTCAATAGTCTAGGAATATTCGTCTGGCAGTCAACGTGTTATTGAAACCAGCGTCATAGCACTAACTATGCAAAGATTTTCGCCTTTTATTCTCCTACTTTGCGTCAAACTTTCATCGTTACCTGTCCCCCCGCGAATTCACGTGCTCAAATTGATACGTTCCATCGAAGCCAGGTAACTCCGCGGCCCTAAACAAGCACCCCCAGCTCCGGCACCGACGCACCCGATCCTACGAATACTTTAAAGAATCACCTCTCCATTCTCAACATCTGGGAGTCTAACGGGATACGATTCTCCTCCCGCGAACTTTTAATCAGCCAGTTAAACTTTCCAGCAGGAACTCGGCCCCTTAGTCAGTGGCAAACGCACTTATCCATAGCTCGCGAGGTATCAGGAGGATGTATATACGTTCCAGTTAGCGAGAAAGACAACAAAGAGGAAGAACGAATCGCTGTCGTAACCGACATGCGCGTCGGAGGTAAAGAGGAAGACTTCGGCGCGAAGCGAAGGAAAGAAACGGAATAAGAGGAGCATAAGGGGCGAGGGTAAAAATGCCAGACGAGATTGGATCCCTGAAAGTGGTTCGTGGGAGCCCCGGCTGATTACCAGTTTCGTTGATGGATTCTTAGACCAACCCACTCGCTCCTTCGTGCCTTCTTCGACCCCAGTTTCCCCAATCCGCGTCCGCAGACTGTGACAATCGTTCTTGGAACACTCTTAACTCTAGCCTGGCTTTATGGGCGTTTTGGGTAAACGATTTCCTGTATACGTATGTATAATACCGACGCACAGGTGTCCTCCCAAACAGATCGAGCTGATATGCACCTGGGACGGACTGTGAATCCTTTGGAACGTCTCATAAGATCGAGGTCTCGATGGCTATTTCGTTGTTGGTTCGGATGGATAGTCGTGAAAAATGAAGGAGTGGGCCTTGGAATCGCCATAGTCGGGACATTTAAGTCTCGCAGACTCTCGCAGACTTGTCGATAAGCGAGGGAAAACAAATTTTGCTTTACAAATAGGATGAAATTTGGAATATTCGATTAATCTTCTTAACCAGTGGTATAAGGAATAGTTTATTCAGAATGAAAAGTAAAGATCTCAGATTTATCTGTAAGAATGAAGGATTGTTAGTCTTCCAGCGACACTCTTATTAAATTTTTACATTGATTCCTATGCTTCCCTAATGGCGAGTAATATCTTGAATTTTCGCGACACAAATGATCATTGTTTCTACGCGCGAGACGCATCGATTCATTTAATTAGCAACATAAAGCCGTATGCTGCTAAACGCCATCAAAATAATAGGGAAATTGTTAAAAACCGAGAAAACTATGCGCACGATTGCGCGGTTCCCGCTGGATTTCCCGCTATTCGGATTGGTAAATGAGCTGGAAGGTGCATTTCGCGGAATAATTCGGTTCTCGTTTATGCCATATGTCCAACTTGAATGTATTCCAGATTCCACCTGTAAATAGTGCCTTCTAAATCCCTTTCGGTATGTAAACCTTCGGAATTTTGTTTATTTTTAATCACGAATTACAAGTCATCACCTTTCACGTTTAATCGTAGTTACACGTACTTTAATGCGACCTAAAAATGCCAAAATAAATTTACATTTCATACAAAATACACAGACAAACCCCACTTTGTAAAGCCGTTCGTATTCAAACGATACACACTTTATAACAAATTTTTTATTCCGTGTTCAACGACACTTTATGAGAGGAAAGTTACTTCGATACTATTTTTTGATACAACCAGTCCCGAAGTTAATCAGAATTTTATGCACGCCGGCGGATAATTACAGCACTCAAGCCGAAAGAGTTTTAGAACTAATTGCATCACGCGCATGACTGAATTATATACCGGCGGAATATTTTATTATTAATTTTGCGGCCTCTAGTTAGCGCGTCCTTTGAATTAAGGACAATTAAAGCGTAAGCTGGAACTTTATTTATTCGTTCGTTATCTTCCTTTTTTTCTCTGCATTTTCCTTCCCTTTTTTTTTGTTCGTTCTTTGATTCATCAATCGATTTCCTTATTTCTTGCACAAAGGACGAACCCTAAGAAATTCATTTTCATTTCTCGGAGACAGATTTCGCAAACTTTATCAAACACCTGTTTTTTCGGGCCAGCGCGTGCCACCAACTCGGAATCGCGTAATTTTCAACCAAAAGCAACTTTTAATTATTCAGCAATTTTCTTCGTTAACCATTCCTCATTAGCGAATGGCTACTAAAGGGCGGCGTCTCTCATTAATGATATATTCCATTGGAAACTTTTGAAACTAATTTACTTTGAATTCGCGTAAGGTCTACCTGCGTTCGTTGTATTAAATTCACATTTCGGGGACACCGGCGATTCATTGGCTCGTACTTAACGTTTTCCGCAAATTGCCATTGTGTTTTATCAAACATTCGTTGAACGTTGCTTCATGGAACTCGAAGACATAGAGATCGACGAATAAAATTATTAAATCCTATAGCCTTGACTGTAATTGCCAATCTGGTACAAGTGGTGATACAGTTGCAAGAAAAACTAATTCTTTATCTAAAAACACGTCGAAAGTGTACTATAGAATTTTTTTTTTCGAGGTTTCTTTCGCGTGAAAAGAAATTGTGAAAATTCTATGTCTGTGTCTGACCATTGCTCATCTGGTTCTAACTTGAGCTAGAACATAGTACGATCGACAGAAAACTGGTATATAAAATCACCATTAGTACCCCATAAGAATAGCGCAAGTAGAAACAGTCGATCATAGTCAGACGCGTCAGTCAACCCGTACTGAAGCGCACGGCTCAACTTCGTGGTCTTTAGAATTGATTTTCTACAAAACGAAGCATCCTAGAACAAACATTTATTCTACATTTTCGACTCGTTTTTCCATAACAAATCAACTTTATTTAACCTATATGACGACTACAGCCACTCCGTCTGAATTACGAAAGGAAAACCATTCATCTGTTCGTACGTAGATATTTGGCACTGTAAATTAAAAACTTTTCGATATAATTCTCCCTAGCAAGGTGTAGTCTTTGTAAACTAAAAATTATAAAGAACAAATTTTTTTTTATTTATTTTTTTTTTTAAGAGAATTCTTATTACTGACCCTCCCAACTTAGGCTTTGGAACGTCCATTTATAACAGCGTGATCAGTTTCACGCACGAAATGTCAATCCACAGCCGTTCTTAGAACGTAAATGCTACACAACGAGACGCATAACAAGTAACAACGTTCTGACGGAAGTGTCGATGAAAAGAGAAATTGGTCACGCGACGATCGCTTTCAAGCGACAGCCCGTGCACACAATATATCGCGATCGAACGACACGCCATTACTAATTGCCGACAAACCTGTCGTTGTCGTATTTCGTTCGGTTCGCCGTGCGTGCACAATTGTATTAGCGGATATCGATTCTTGAAAGCATTGACTTTTGGCCGCACCGAGCGCGAAACGCGTTGCTCGAGTTTTGCTCTCTCTAGCTATAATTTTTGTGCGTTTCGAATGACTACGTATCGGGGATCAAATATCGAATATTACTTTCGCGACACGAAATAAAATCCATATCTTTTTTTTCCCAACACTTTTTCGTGTCAAACATTATATTTTTTCCTGTAGCTGATACAAAGCACTGTTCACATTGTTTGCTTCGATTTTATAACCAACGTACAGTATTTGTTGTCATGTTAGTCGATTTTGTTTCAGCATAGTACATTCACTGATGAAAGTGAACCACATCTAGTTGGAGGCGTGTAGCATAGTACATATTGACATTTTTTTTTTTTAAATTAAGTTTCATCAGACGTTGAAATTTTTCTTATTAATCGAATAATCAAAATCTTGAGAAGTCCACGCATAACATATGTATAATTTGGTAAATTGTTTTCTTTCTATATAATTTCCTTTTAATTATTATCAATATTTCTGTCGATGGCAGCTTTCGAATGCTAAGCAAAGGGTTCGTCAGAAGTCTAAAATTAGGAAATTGGGTGTTGGATTATGTGTACGTTAACTGGACACCGTTTATAATGCACTTTTCGCGACGATACGCGTTGCGTCGAGTTGTTTGCCACAGCACAACAATTTGCCCGGTTCCATTATTGCGCGTATAATCGCGATCGTTCCACGTGTAATCGCAATTGTTGCACGTATGACCGATCGTCAATTGGTTCGTTGCTAACCGAAGCGTCAGGCCTTCGGGCTAGTGCGAAGCAATTACGCAATACCCGCGCGATTGTAAGACATAAGCTGATCAAATGGTTGTATGCATGATGCATCGCGAACGCTGCCCGTTGCTCGATCAAATAACGACCAAACGTAGACACTTGGATCTGACGATAAAGGATCGTAGCGTTCGAGAAGATACCGAGCACGGAGCTCTCTGTTCTTGATGGGAGGCGGGGTTCGTTTATTTATGAATTTATTCGACTATTTAGGCGTCTGTTATATGGTAAACAGGGGAATTAATTGTCATTCTTAAACGAGCTATTTTTGTCATGAGAGTTCCATTCGAAGAGATATAAATACGAAATAATGTAATATATAAAAAGGAAAAATATTGGATAGTTTCGAAGAAGCTTGTTTCAGACTGATAATTATTTCCCTTTTTATAGATAAAAATAGGAAGTTCGCGTCATTCGAACCGTTTTCGATCGCCTTTAAAATTATAACAATATTCGAAACACGTTAGAGTTCGATAAGGCTAAAATTTATTCGATATAGCGTCCTAGGTAACACCGTTAGGCTAATAGAATACAATTAAGAGTATTACGCGTTCTTTCATTTAAACGAAAGACTGCAACGTAAACCAGTGCTCGATGCGTATTTAAAAATTGGCACGTTACGTAATTTTTCGGAGTTGAAGTCCACCACTGTTCCATCGCATGGAACTCTGGCCTGGGTTGCGCGACGAATATCAATCCTAGAAAGACTAAGAGCTCAATTTCGACCCAAGCGTAAGCCAAAATTCGCACGATTCCCAAACCAGGCAATGTCTCCGTCGACGAACACTGAATTCCACCGAAGCACCCGCGTTTATAATGACATTCGCGTTTACGATTCGGAGCCAAGAGCGTCTGGACTCGATCGATGAGGGAACAGGTTGATTCCCATCGCACAGGTGGGAGCTCGACTACCCCGTAAAGATCGACTCTTTATTTTCACGAGACGACCAGAGAAGGGAGGAGAAACCTGGCGTCTCCTTCGGTCCCGAATGCGATCTCATCAACGATTAAGAACCGCGCCGAGGGCGCAGTCACGCTTCCCACGTCAACCCACCCTCGAAGGGAAAAACGATTGTAGACTGATGTCTTCAGAGCAGTGGTGGTCATCGAATCTCCGCTTCCATTCTTCCAAAACGTGGACATTCCACTTACGGTTCGTCAATGCTCGAACCCTTCGAGTTCCCTTCTTTTATTAACCAGATAAATCCCTTCAAGACGAATGTCTCCCTGTCTATCCAACTGAACAGACCGTCCATCCGTCGACAGGAAAAGGAAAACGTCGTCCTGCGTTTATCCAGTTTGTATGAACTCGAGCTCGACTGCTCGGTGTTTCGTCAATTCTCATTTCCGTCTTACGAAGATATTCTCGAGCAACTCCTTAGTGATGAGGCGGTGAGGTCTCGTTGGACTCTCCGTAGGCCGGACGTAAAGCCTGCTGTTGATGGCGTAGAGCTTAGGGCTGAGCTCGCACCTCACGTTGAACCACCAGTCGCAGACGAACACCGCCTGACTGAACTGAGTCCCGTTCGGGCACAGGAACGTCGCTTGTCGGCCGTCTATGTCGCAGTAGTGCCAGGCCTGGCATCTCGTCTCCACGTCGGCGAAGAACCCTGGGTAGGGCTGGTCGTCGCAGTAGAAGTTCGTGTAAGGCACCTTGCCCAACACTGGGTAGTCCGTCCCTGGACGACCTAAAAATTTAAGATATGCGTCAGTATACGTTTGTATTAGGATCGGTTAGGTTAGTTGGAGTCATTTGCGTTGAGAACACTCACGAAAGAGACTGGATCCGGGAAGAGGAGATGAAGAGAATTTCTGGGTAGCTTGCGATAGTACATTATCGTTCATCGAAATATTCTATCAAGTAACTAGTTTTTTATTATTTGAGAACCTCAGATAAGGTTCATATATACAGTAGTATGTATAATACAATTTACGTTTACATTACATCTGCAGTTTAGATTCTTTTAAGAAATCAAAAATACATAGACAAGTTTCAATATTAGAATCGTAACAAGCGATTCAACATTAAGTGGAAGACACAGTTTTATATTTTGGAGCTTTTTAATTAGCTTGATCCTTGAACTGTCGTAGAGCCTGCATTGCCAAATCACACGATTGATGTCTTCGATTTCATAATTGGATTTACATTTAGGGTCGCTTATTATCTTAATGCGGGCGAGACAGGCAGTAAGATTGTAATGCCCAGACCTAATACGATTTACTGTGACAATAAATTCTCTTTTATGTTTACCCCAAAAGTACCATGGTCTGCTACTATCATTGAAATATAATTGGAAGTATTTCATCCCTTTAAAGCCACCCTGGTCCTTAATCATACTCAAAGTGTTCTGTCTAGCTTTTTCTTTATAAGTTTCAAAAATGTCGGTGAAAGGAATTTCTAATATGTTCAAGTTACACGAATGCGTAGCTGTTTTGGCCAGATTATCGGCTTTCTCATTACCAAGTATTCCTATATGCGACGAGTAGCTAGTTCTGTAGTAGTGTCACGAAATACCACCGTGTGCTGCCTGTGGGTTAGCCTATAGCTATCGAGAAAATTAATAAAAGTATTACTCATTCAACTAACTCCCTTCAAGGAAGGGAGTGGAGCAGAGAAGAGGGGGATGAAGGGAAGTCCTAAGTAGTTTGCGATAAAATACTATCATTCATTGAAGCATTCTATCGGATAACTAGTTCTGTGGTAATATGACGAAATACTACTGTGTGCTGTTTGTGGGTTGGACTATAGCTAACGAGGAAATGAATAAAAGTGTTAACACCGAAAGAGCACGATGCAAACTCTAAATTATGTGACTGCGGACCTTCATCTTCATCCCATTAACTTTGAATGAGTCAGGAGCGAGATTTCTGAGGCTATTATTATTCATTAACGAATTCATTATTATTCATACGCTTACATCCGTCTGGTAGACGTAAAAGCGCTTCAAGGATTACTTCCTCGTTTCTTTCATTAAAACATTCCTATTTCAAGCAAAGTTCTGGATTCGGTACAAGGCGATCGATAGAGCGATTGTACACGCCAGATGATTTTTTCTCCTCTCGCGAAATTATGATTTTTCCGAGCGGTCGACTCTCGAGGTTGTTCGGTCACGAGAATTTCGCGAAGGCGATCCAGTAAAACGAACAAAAATCAGCCAACCGTCCTCGACATGGTCGCGTTCGATTGCAATTCGCATTTCCTTCGAACAAGCAACCAGCTATTTTCCTCGTGTACAGCCAACGAGACGAGCAATAAAATTTATTTAAACTCTCGTCTGCTGCTCGTTCGAATTTCTATTTTATTATCTGTGTCTTCGACAACGTCCTTTAGAATTGTCGTAGTGGAAAAATAAGGTGACTTTGAACAAATGCAGACAGTCCTTACAATAGTAGTTAGTCATTCGTGCAGGGAAGCCATCAATTACGTTCTTTAAAAAATAATTAAATTCTTTAAAAAATTAAAGGTGTGGTGGTGTATTAAAATTAATAATCAGTAGTGTATAAACTTATTACACCTTGATTAGCTAAGTAATTCGTAAGAGTCCAAGCGTCGAATACGACCAAGGTTCGTAAATAATAGAGCAAATTTTTCCAACCATAAAAATATCGAACCAGGCCATCCAGGGGCTGGAAGAGTTTAATCCACCCTTCCCAATCAGATCGCCAGTTTCCAAACGGCAGGAGGGGATGATTATTCAGGTGAAGAGGCACCCAGAACCGTAGTTTCGCAACGGAAATCTCATTAACCGATATAACAGGATACAGTACGATTCCCAGCGATAGTTGGCGAAGACAAGGAAGAGCCTCATGATCGTCCCTTTCCCGGACCGATCCGCTTCCAGCTGCATGATTTCCGTGAGCGGATCGACTGGAACGTGAGCAAAGCCCCTTTCCGCAGACTACTCCTGTTAGATGTATCCTCGATTAATCGCTGGAAATGCCAAGGGGCGAGATGCACCGTACGTGTTCGGCTCACCTGACACCTGTATTACCTGTACAAAGCAGGCACCCTGCCAGGTATCGACGTCCGTCGTTGGCTGCCAACGTGTATAACCACGTCTCGTACTTAAACGATGCATACACAGGGTGGTCACGGGGTGTTTAGTTATGATCATCGGTGTTGGCAACGTAAGATCGAGCTACGCCTGTTTGACACGTTTGATATTCAGCCCTCATCGATCTTACAATATTCCAATTACAAAAATACAATATCGTAGAATTTTATTTACTTTGTAGGATAATGACAATGGATGTCATCATTGCTACAATAGTGGTGCAGGTTTGGTGTTAACCTTCTATGGATCCGTGTAATTTTCAGATTTCGTGGTAATATATCGACATTTAATCGAATAATTTTACTTTCTTTACATGAGGACGTGTACGTCTTAATTATATAATATCAATGCGAATTTATCGAAGTAAGTGCCTTGCAAATTGTCTGCAGAAAAAAAATTCGGCCCATAGGGGGTTAAACTACTATTCCTATAGAAAATTACCGTACAAATAATGCCCTTACTGCTGATCTTTTCCGGTCTGGTTAAAAACTAAAGCTCTTGCATATCTCTAGTCACATTTCTCTTATCCTTACACACAGACATCACGCGCTCTTATCACTCATTCCTAAACTGACGCCTAGCACTCGCTCCCTTAACAAAAACATCTTCAAACATCCTCTTCAAACTGTCGCGCGTCCAAAGTTCTCTTCTCTCACACCTCGGGTTCTCGCACTTTACGACATTTACATGCAGAGGGCTCCAATGGGAGAAAAAGGAGAGGCGTGAAAAAGCTCTCGCTCAGAGACGGATCAAACGTAAACGAGAGGGCAAGGTTAGGTCGCGAATTCACCGAGTTCCGTCGCGCAACTTCGAATTAACGATCGTGTTATCTCGGATAAGTCGTCGGGTAATTACATGTCTCTCGCTTTCCAAAGGGTTAATCAGGCCGGATGCTCGGGGTGGCAGCGCGTTGGCGCCGCGGATTTACGACGGCCTGCCCCGTAAATACAGAGCGTAAAGACTTCTCTCTCGCCGGTGCTCGCTTCCAGGAAAACTTTGTTCCGTCGTAAAAATGTTCCCGTATTTTGCAAGGCTGCTCGTCATCCGCTTCGGTTGCGTGCGAAATTTCATTTCGAACCGTCCAACCGTGCTGCGAAATTAGAGGAACGTCGGTATTCCTGACGAAGACATTCCTCCTTGCACTTTTATAGCCTGGCTGAGTCCTCGCCTCGAGGCAACGCTTCGAACCGTGACTTTTATCGCGAACACGATTTTTCGAAACCCTCGATATTTCAGGAAGAAATCCTTTTTTGGAAATCTGCGATTAGACTGGTGGAATTTTTCTTGTACAATGCGTCGACCGATGCCAATGGGAGGGACTGTGTTATGGTTTCGCAATAGAGAGAACTGTAAAGTTGCGAGTTTAGTACGTGATTACAAAAAGATATTTTCCAAGTTTTGATAACACGATCGACGACCTTCTAATAAATTTTAAGGTTGAAGGATCGCGAACGAACACTTTGAAATAAATAATCACTTTTCCCAGCGGTCGTTCCTCTCATTAAAAATGTCCAGAGCTCGCAATTAAACGAGTTTCGTAATTGCAGCGGTAAATTTCCGTGCAAGTGATCACAGCCGAACCCGTACAAATGGAAATTGAATCAACGGAGACATCCGTCCCGCGTTAAAACGCTATTCGAGCTAAGGCAGTCGAGGTCCAGCTGCAGCAAATATCCCAGGATCACAAGGAGCAGCTTCGCTCATAAAGAAACAAATTGCTCCGAGAGTCTTCAGTCTCGAATTGGTGGACTGGAATAAACAAAACTCGCGTATGCGAATCAAAGCACGTTTTCCTACCGATTTCTCCTTTTCTTCTCGTCTCCTTTGTGCTTCCATCCAGTCTTTCGCTTCTTTATAAGCCTCTTTTTCTTTCGAACAAATTCCTCCTAACGAGTCCCAGCGATAATAGATATCTTTACCTCTTTGGTCGTTCCGGCTGCTCATTATTATCATCACGGACAATTATGATCTCGCATGGAAATATGTGAGCTTTCTTTTTATTTGTCTCCGTTTTCTTTTTCTCATTTTTTACCCTTTTTTGCGCCCGTTGGCTTGATACGTTCGAAGGGAAAGCTCCTTGTTGCCGTCTCCTTTTTCGCTATTATACTGTGCGATGCGTTCGACTGTAATGCGCCTACCAATAATGTTTTCCCTGTTGCCAGACCCATCCATTAACGAATATATGCCAAGGGATTCCATCGACTCGCTACGCGCATAATGGGACATCAATCGAGACCGGATGCGACGGCTGAGAGACTTTGAGGCTCCTTCCGCGTGTTCGCTGCCAGCGTTTTTAGGTTGTCTACCGTTCGCATTGCTTCCTTTCCCGTGTAAACTCAATGGGGAATCTTTCTCGAGTGTTTCTTAATCGTTTAGCTGGCCTTTGCTCGTTACAAACGATAAATAGCTTCTCTTTCAGCCTCGTCGAGCACTTAGTTTTCTTCGAAGTTTGCGATCTTTGATCTATGCGTGTTTGTAAAAAGGAGAATTTTAAAGATTGGATATTAAAAATAGAAATTGTTAACCGTTTGCACTCGAGGTTTTTTTTCTGGTATCTACCAACAACCCGAGTTGCTTTCTTAGCATTAAGCTTAGATTGACTTTGAAGGTGTAGCCCGATTTGTGGTCGCAAACTAATTTGACAATCATTTTATCTATGAAACTTCGAGTCCTAAAGAAATAAAACCTAAACAAACATTATTTATGGTTGATTTACTGCGTCTCGAACCTGGTGGTGACCGAGAGTCAACTCTCGAGCGCAAAATGTTAAAGTTCTGAGGCTCGATACGTTCACCCTACGAGTATTAAATTTTCTTTTTATGTATTGAGACAGGAGATTGAATCTATAAAAAATTAAATTGATTCCCCTTGAACCCCCTTATTCCACAAAAGCAAAATTGAGGGGTATTTCTTCAGACACCGTCCTTTCAGTTAAAGTTCCGCTTATCAGCTGGTGCAAACGTATCCTCTATCGAGTCCCAAGTAAAAGTTTTCACCTGCGGTTTCTTCGACGCCGTTTATAGAAAAATAAACGCCCGCGGGGATTACTTAAAAGCGACACCGCGTGCACGCGAACTCGCTTTCCGATGGCAAAGCTTCTTAGCAAATTATAACCAACCGTGCAAGCTTTTCTCTCACCCTGTCGTCCGCTTAAACAACTTTGCATCAGTATGGGGGCCCTAGCTTTCCTCGATCTCTCCTCCTCCCTCTATCACGGCGTCTCAATCTCCACCTCCGCCTCCCTTTCTCTGCTCGGGTGTTCCTGCCCCATAGCTATTCGAATCTCATTCGACGAGCAGCATAGTTTCACGTGGCACATCGCGTGCATCTCACCAGCCAGGGATACGCTTGTTGTCGCCGCGAACAGAGAGCCACCGAGCGACATCGGAGCTGGCGCGAGGGAGACGAGGCGAGAGTCTATAGAGACGGAACGTGCACTTTCCACCGTGGTCGCAAACTCGTCCGTATCGCAGTGACATCCATACGAAATTCGCACCTTCCACCCGCTTGTCCGACCTGTTTTGTCACAGGAAGAGATTCCGTGTACCCGCACGGAATAAACGTCCCTCTATGCTCTCTCCTCTTCCTCGCGCCTGGTTCTCCCTTTTCAATCGCTTCCTCCACCTTTGTTCTCATCCACGTTTCTCTCTCCCTCTGTTGTCTATACAAGGTGAGGCATTTCAAGCAGGCCAGGGAAAGGATTCGTTTCGCGGATGAAAAACGAATTTTTCGAGGCATTGACGTCGCGTGCATGTAGTGATGGGACATACAAGTCGTAATCATTGATACTGTTCAATATATGCGATTCGTGGAGGCTGGAGTGTTTATTTTAAATGTAAAACGAATATTTGATATTGCATTTTATTGTTTTACTCTTTCTAAGACGTGTCATTTAAGCGTAGTAGCGAATTGAATCATCTTCCATTGTATTTGATCCTCGATAACCTTGAATTATCCTTAACCAGACATTGAATCACTCGGATCTTTATCTAAAAATAAAAATTGGGAAGCTGCAATCAAACAGTGTCCTATTTCAGAAAATAAAATAGCGGGATCCTTTTCACTTCCAAATTAAGCAAGATCGGTCGTACGATTTCGAAGTGGCAGAGTTCCTCAGGCCACCCTGTATATCCGTTTCTCCATCTGCCTTGTTCTCCGTTCGCACGGTGTCGTCCAGGTAATTATAACTTTGGTGGATTCTGCGTCGACACCGCGAAACGTATCCCCGCGTTCTCCTTTTCATCCCTTCGCGCGCCGCGACGCGTCGACGATCGTTCTAATTATTTCGTTCTTTTAGGTCGCCGCGGTAGCGCGCAGGCATATACCGGAAGCTTTTAACGACAAGCCACCCCCGCGCTTTAAAAACACGGTGTACACGCAAATACGCGATCTCTCGGACTCGTCGCGTGTCTCGTAATGCCCGTTCGTTCTCATATGTAACTCTTGAGATTAATCTCTCGCTGTGCTCCAGATTTCTCTGGAAGAAAGCATCGCTTTTGGTCGTTGAATCGCTGTTTCGAGGATCATTGTTTTCATCACGTTTTAACGCTAGAACTATCGAGGATGTGCTACTCTATTTTTGAAATTAGTGAGTGTGTATGATTAACCCTTCCAAACTTGGCGTCCACAATTGAGAAAAAGACCAGTTTTCCTCGAAAATTACACTATCACGTTTTGTTTTTATCTAGATTAACCCTGAAAATTCAATTACACTAGTACGAGAAAAAAAATATTGTAGTTTAGGTCTGAAAGCGTTAACTTAAAGGAGTAGTACATCTAGTTTCTCGAGTTCCATAAATGTGGAGAATTGCTATTCGACGTGTCCGCGTTTGCCGCAGACAATATTAAAATGCTCCAAAAATGATATCGATCCAACGTAACCCTAAATATCCACCTACACGAGGTCGCACGCTGAAACGAAAGCGTGGAGAGACAGGGTACTCGAAATACCACCCTTAATCGACAGCTTGTCTGCATGGAGACGTCGGTGGAAGCGCGAAACGAAGAAAGGGAAGAAAGCTCGGTTCGCCAACCGATTCGTGATCGTTTCGACTCGGAGCCATCCACTGTTTGGCAAATGAAGGACGAACGCCCGGGATATGCGTCGGCCAGGACTGTCTCTCTTTCCCTCTTTTATGTTCCCTCGTGGCAGCCATCGTCATAAAGTCAGTCAGGCGAATGGGACGAGGTTCCCAGCTTTTCCCCTCTTCATTCTTGCGCTCGCTACTTGCCTCCTTTCTCTCCTATCCGTTCTTCTTCTTCTCCACGCTCGTCTACTTCGTGACGGTTCCTCCCTCTGGCTCGCCAGGGATGCGCGTGCTGCCCCCTCTGGGGGTGGTAGTACATCGCGAAACGCACGGAACGAAATCCACGGTTAGATTCGACCAGGAAGGAGAACGCGATCGGGGGAAGGAAGTCGGTGGAAAAGGAGAGTGAAGCTTGTTCTTCCGCCCCCATCCCTCTGGTTCCTCCGGGTCCTGCAGCCCTGGAATGCTTCCGCAGGATCCCACCACCTTTGGTGGTGCAGAGGTCGCGTCCCGGGCTCGAGTATTTCATTATCTTATCCGAGAGTGCAACCGGGTGGGGGCTGAGCTCCAAAGGGGAGACGAACGTGGCGGTAGGTCGGCACCGTCGCTACCCTTCGAGAAATTGAGAGAAACGTTAAGTCAATGAGAGAAGTCTACGCTCTGCCATATTGATTCAACGCAACCCCCTTTTTTTCGTCACCCTCTGGCGAGCTACACCAGTTCGGTTTTAAGGTCGCTTTAAACTCTTCCCTGCGAGCAGGAGGGTGTGTTGTCTGGCAGGTAGATGGGGGTGGCTTAACGCTTAGTATTCATACGACTTTCCTTCTAATGTATGTTGGGGCAAGTTTGCCAACCTTTCTTGGTTATCTATTTTTTTGTGAAATTTATCAATTGTTCAACTCGACCTCTTCAGTCGGTAATTATTTTTATCACTTTTTCTATAGAATATATAAATTGTTCAACTCGATCCCTTCGATGAGTCATTATTTTATAACCTTTCTGTGGAATATTGTAAGAGTCTAAACGAAAAATAAGGCACGGGGATTCGAACCCACGATCCTCGGATCCACAGTCGACCGCTTTACCTACGCGACCAACCCCGTACCCTACGTATCGTGTTCTTATTTGACTCCTTATTGTTGGATATGGGAGGCGCGGATACTACACAATATATAAATTGTTCATCTTGACCTCTTCAGTCATCATTTTATCCTAAAATTAATTGACATTCAAGCTGATATTAATCCACGTTATCTAGCAATTTTATCACGTTGTACGAGTGGACAAGTCTTGAATATAAATGAGAAAAATCTCAGTCATCTGGCCCAACAATATCTTTGCCATACGAATTACGCAGGCATCCTCCATGGTAACAATTCCGCGGCACAATAACCGTTACACGCTCGAGAGAGGGTGGCGATTTTGCGGTGGACTGTCGCCACTCCAAACACCTTCATTGTTCTAGAACCCGTGATCGATAATCGACATAACGCTGGACTCGCTGCGCGATCATCCGAATTATCGAAACGTTTAAATCCGTCTTGGGACGACGTTAATCGGATCAGCACGGAGAAAAATAGTTACGAAGGATTAAACGTCTTTATCGCTCGACGGAGCTTAATCGGATATTATAATATTAGATTATTGTTCGTTGGAAGGAGACAAAGCATAGAGAAGACCGAAAAAGAAAAATAGGGAACGGAAAAACGCGTAACACTCTTTTGTGCAGAGTTTAAACAAATAAAATGGCCAATTTCTGTTAACCCTCGTTCACGAATTATTAGATACACTAGATAAAAAGAAAACAGGCTAAAAAAATAATGCATCTTTCGTGGACCTCAACGAGTAAATCTGCAAGTCGCACTCCTCGTTCAAAGTAAAGCTCGAGGTCCTCGTGCACGGGGAATTTTCTTCCAGACTTCTGATATATTTTTACGGTGAATCGACTGGTTCATAGTTGCGCCCTCTCACCCTCGAGCGTGTCTGAACGGCCATGCAAAATACCTTTAACGGCGGACGTGTTAACCTCGTTTCCCGCTATCTTCGGTAGCCATGCTTTAAAGTCGCCGGTATCAGCGCCTCGCCAGAAGAAAGGCGAGCCTCTTTCGCTTAGTAACATTTCATTTAACGCGTAAATTTTATAATCGACCGTTACACGCGTATTCGCAATAAATCCGTTCCAGCGACGCGTTCTCTTCTTCGTCGTTCGTTTAAAGGCTGCTGGAAGGGGCCGGCGAGGGTGTATTCGAAGCGACCCTTCGTAGACTACATTATAGAAATTTTCCACTAGGAACGATTACCGTCTGCGAATATTTCACGATCGATCGAATATCGAGGGACGGGGTTTGAAGGGTGCCGCGCGCCTGCACAAAGGGCGAGAAGAAAAATCAGGGCCCTGCGTTACGTCAGGTCAGGGAAAAACCTTCAAAGAAGGTAATGGAAGGCAGACTAGCGTGACTTCTACTTAACGGGACACGGTTAAATATTAATAACACGATCGATCGACGCCTTTTTTTATTTTATCTTCTTCTTTTTTTTCTGGGCGAGATCAGTCGACGCAAGCGCCTCCTCGATTGAACCATTCGCGAAACTCGTTTTACACTGTTTGATTCTGGTCATCCATGCTCTCTAGGAAGTCTGAAGCCTTCCGTATAAATAAATTAAATTAACAAATTAAACAATTGAGCGTACTTTTGAAAAGATACGTCAATTGCGAAACAAGTAATCGACCAACCCCGAAAAACACGCCTAACTCGATTTAGAATTGAACCAAGAAGATGGCCTCGCGAGCTCAATTGGTCGCGACGATAGAAATTGTGGGAATCGACGACGAGGCATCGATGTTTGCACAGTCTTCGAGCTGTGTCGAAATCTCGGAAGATGGCGAGCAATTTTAGAAAAGCGTAAAGGGAAAACTGAAGAAATTGATCGTCCGCGGGTGACGTATTTACATTTGTCTCTTTCTATTCCCGTTTTCCGAGGCGAAATACCAGCCTGGATCTTTCGACAAGGTTCCTCGGTTTAATCGAGCGCTTTATGTAATTGTGGAAACGCGAAACGAAAGACAAGATGGAGATACATAGACAATTATTGCTCGCCGAGGTATGCAGTGATTCTTCTCGTTCCGCTTCGCCTGGAAATCTTTTTATTACGATCTCCACCGTCTGGAAATTGCGTTTAAGGGCGTTCATTAGCGTCGCTGCGGGCTGATTTGTCTTCCAATTTCATCAACCCTTTCGAAACTGATTGACATTCCTCGCAATCTCTTCTTTATTCGTTTCCGCGATGCAATTTATTGCCACAATATTGCAGAGGATTATTGAATCGTTCGCGGGAGGAACATGAACCGTATTCTATTAATAACTACCGTTCTTTAAATTTAGGTGACCCAGCTTTTTATGAATTCAAACGCCACAGTTACTGAAAATCGACGCTACTCGACCACATGGTTTCGTTATTCAACAATTTTGCCAGGTTAGATCTCTGTATGCGATTATTGTTTGTACTATTGTGGCCGAAAACAAGACGAAAGAATTCGAAAAATATATAAAGTGGTCATCAATTATCTCCGTATATCAATGTTCAACTTGCCCTTGGCTCGCTTAAAGAAAATAATTTTTATTATATGAATTACTCCATAATAAATAATAAAAAACTGTATAAACCTGCCTATCACTGAGAAAAGCCATCCAAGGTTCAACTGGAGTCTCACAAATAGCAGCTTCTCAGCATCCACAAGCTTCTAGCAGATTTGCTGCGCATTATAGTTACCGAGATCGCCACTGATTCTACGATACCTTGCGCGCTCTATCAATTGTAACGCTGACCATGGTCGCAAAAAGAGTCCCTCGACATTTTCATCGCTCCCTGAGAGCCCGATCGGCTCGCTTTTCACGCGTTCGATCGCGATTTCAAAAGAACCCAACCCGCCCCCTCGAAGAGAACTATGAAAAACGCGAGCAACTAAAAGCAGACGGATGAAAGCGTTGGAGGAGAGCCGTTAGGGGTGGGGACGACTCGAAAGAGATCGGGGGAAAGAGGAAATTCCTGGAACCTTGCAAGGGTGGAACAGTTGGGGGAGGAAAGGTGGAGCTGAAGAGGAGCAACAGCTCGCAAAGGGGCAACTTTCCGCGAGATGATCTTGTTTACGTACCGGGTATCGATTTACCGAGATCGAGGTACTCCCTCACAGAGGGACTGAGGAATCCAGGCGGCACGGCTGGTGCCTCGTTGGTCGGATTGTTTCTTTCATCCACGTCCTCGTAGTAGTAGTCGTCGTTGTCGTGGTCCTCCTCGTCGGGGTTCAGGGGCTTCGCTCTCTTCGACACCTTGCCGCCCCCGTGCTCCCCTCCGCCGCCTCCAGTATCCCGCACGCTCTCTGAAACACGATCCACGCTATTTAAAACGCCAGTCGATCGACGGGATCCCGTCTACTCTACCCAGACAAGCGTTTCGGGATAGATGCTTGGTTAAACGTTAGTTAACATTTGGTAGTTAGAACCTCGAGAGTTACGAAGAGCGAAAAATTGGGTGTTGGGAGTCTTCTTGAGTCACGAGAGTATACTACACATTTTACTTCCTGGTGGTATACATTGGGGAATGGTCGATCAGAAGTGGAAGAAGATTCAGGTCGTATTGGGTCAGACGTCTTGCTGAGGCTTCGTGAGGTCTGAGACTGTGCAAAAAATTAATAAATTCACAAAAAATATACATTTTATTAAATTAAATTCTTCGAAATTTAATAAAATTTTAGGGAATTTTAACATTCAACACTGTCTATATTCTAGTCGCCTACGCTATACATGAGGAATGATAGATAAAACCTGAAAGAGGATACAGACAGTCTTGGGTCAGACGGTCCAGTCTGCCTTCTGTCAATCATCGCGACACCTATGGCTATACAATAGTAACTCGATATTACACTAATTCTATCTACTCACTGTTCTTTTTCCCTACTACTACCATCTTGATAAAGCTGCAAGCGTATTCCTCGATAAACTTCAGCGATTCTCTTAACCATTCTCCTAATTCCAAGTCCAAGGCTTCGAAGAACCCGCCTATACCGACTTTCGAGGCTTCCAATTGAATCTACCATTCGTTTCCAAGCCCTCGAACAAGTCAACAGCGCAAAACGAAACGATGGCACCGCTGCAGCCACCCGTTGCTTTCAATCCTCTGGAAAAGCTGCTGGCCACGCAGACTTGACCCAGTCTTCATCGACCAGGAAAGTTTGGCACCCATTCAACGGGGCAAAGTTCTCGCGGGACACACGCCTCGGACAAGAGAAAGAGAGGTCGGGGGTTCAAAGTTTTGCGGCCGTGTCGCCGCGATTACGCGAACCGCAGGGTCGTAGTAGCTGTTGCGTTATTCACGGGAGAGATTCGTGCACACGGCCTCGCTGGATTCGCTGGTTGGCCCCGCACTTTATCGAAGCTAACAGGTTCGGAAGTCTGCAGCTAATTAATTTCAGCTTTGTGTGTATCGTTGTCGTTAAACATTTCCTCTGTCGGACAGCCCGTGATTGCGTTCCCCCGCTGAAATATTCAAAATTTTGAAATCGTTAGGGTTCCCGTGTACACTGCACACCTATAATCGCGTAGGAGAGAGCCGGCGCGGATCGATTCATCGATGGCGTCGAGGAATCGAGTTTTGGTACCGCCCAAATTAAGCAACTTGAACTACCGTGACCTGTCCGCTAGCCAACCTGTTTTTTGACGATGTGTCATTTTTTTTACGAACTATATCGTGCGAGAGAGGGGTTACGTTGGTTGAAACTGTAGGGTACAGCTTTGATATCGAAGAGGGTGGGATCCCAGGGAGCTAAAAAAAATTAAGAACTAATGTTTAGGGACTAAATGATATTCAGATTTAATTGTAAAAATAGGAGCTGACCTTGAAGAGGTATTGGAAGTAATCTTAAAGTAATTTTGTAAAATTTCACGCTGTGTTTTTCAAGGATCCATCCTTAGAACCAAGCATATCTACAAAAACGTTTGTAGTGGACAAACAAATCCCACAATGGTATAGTCCGTAATTATCGCCTGCTCTTCGTAACGTATAAGACTCAAGTGGCATCGTCCGTACACCAATTAATCCACTGCGTTTAGACGCATAAAGTTCGGCTGGTCGATGAGCCGTTAATTAGCTTCCGCGTCACGGACGGACCGGTATCAAATGGGATGAACGCGGGATCGTATCCACCTTTCCTACCGAAGTAACACGTACACGACAATGCGCGCAAACAATACACTAGAGCCAGAATTCCTCGTGAACCCAACCATCGCATGCACCGAGTTACCGGCCATTAAGGACTGAAATATTCCAGAAACTAAGACAAGTTGAATCGACGAAAGGATTTTAGACGTGCTTCCCATATACAAGGATTTTTCTAGCCTAACTATAAAGGAATGTTTAATTAAATAGGGCATATTTAATGTTCATGAAATTCACGTGCTATTCATTTTAATTTCTTTGGAATTAACTAAATCTATAATTCGTTTTATTTATCGTTCTTATCAACTCTCAAGTAAGGCAGTTGTAGCGTGCAACTCTATTTACTTTGTCCCCTTCATTGTCGAAAATAATAACGAAACCCTGTTCCATCATTTTTCTTTGCCATTGCAACACATGCGTCATCCCACGCTGCAATTACCTGCTCTTCGTCTGAAAAACGGCGCATGTTTAATTGATTCTCGTCATAGAGGGTAGTCGCAAAATAAATAGCCAAATTTGAGATACGTACTGCGCCCATTGTAATGGTAGACGAACGTTGTTTAACCTCGTCGACACTGTTTTCTTTTTCCTTGAATAAACAAAATATCCTTTGCATACCGCGACTCGTTCGTACTTTGATAAATATGTCCCCCAAAAGAATTAATTTAATTTCTATGCTTTTAACAAATGACGCTTTATAATATTCGTTTCTCAACGGAGCTCTTTACAAAAAATAATTATACTACCGTAGGTCGTCTAAAATATTTCTTGCTTCATTTTATCATAAATCCAACCCTTTCATATTCGCAGCATCTTTTTGGAAGGACATTATCGCGTCCCAATTTTATATCAAGAACCAATTGAAACTACCATTAACGCCACCCTCGTTCACTTCGGAACAGTACGGTTCGCCATAAAAATTTCCCTCGTTCTCTTAAACGTACACGTTCCCTCCAACTCGAAAAACACTCGTTTTATTTCCGTTTCGAAGCATTCCCAAAGTAAGCTTGGGAACCGTTGCGCGTTCCTTTGTTAATTAACGACCGTTTAATTACCTAGCCGAAAATTGGGTTGACCAGGGGTGGGGCCGGAGAACGATGATTCGTAAATTGCCCAATTTTTCGAGGCATACAACCCCATTCCACCGGATACCGCGTTTCTCCGTCGAGTATCATGATAATTAGGGCGCGATGAAAACACCGCGGTGCGCGAATTCGTAAATCGCCGATAGTTAATTAACCAGGGAGGTTATCTCGAGGTCGATCGATGCGTACGCGATGCCTCTCATCGAAAACAGGGGGTTCTCTGTACGTTTCCTTTTTTTCCTTCTCTCATTTTTTTTTCTTTATTTTTTTAAATTTTCAAAGTCCTCGGGCGACGCGCGATCGATTCGCGGAATTCGTTTGTTATTACACTCAACAACGTTAATTTAGTTCCGTACGGGGAAGGGGGCGGGGCAGCAGAACGCATCCGATACTTTCGCCGTGGAAACGCAGCGAATCATTGATAATTATTTGGTATTCGCTTGGCTGCCGAATAATTACACCTGTTTGTTCGTGGCATTTAATACAGCAAGTGTTATTTGATTTCGCGTCCCTACTTACTCGCCCGTGTTTTATGAAATTTGGTAGCCCGAGCGTGACGATATTGCCCAGCCTGCTGGAGGATGCTGCCGTATAAATCGAACTCGAAGGGTGGCCAAAGTGTCCGAGTTGGGTCGGACAGATGGTCTTCGAAAAAATTAAAAAATTCAATATTTGTATGTATTTAGAATATTTAGGAAGCAAAGCTTTTACGAGCAGTTTTGCATTTTAACATATATTTATCTTGATTAGTTAGAAGTAATATTGGTCTACGATAAAATTATATATAGCATAAGGACGAGTATACCGGGTGGTAAATTATTTTTATGTTCTACCAGTTTCCGAACAGCGGCCAAAATATATTTCATACAGACTACTACTGTTGTTTTAAAGTGCAGTCTAGAAAACAGGATGAAAATTCTGTACATAAATATTTGGTGTGAGTCCAGCCTCGTTGGGAATAGTGTCATATTTTTTTTTTTTATTTTTTTTTTATTTTTTTTTTTTTTAAGAGGTTTTGTTTCATAACAAAACGTTTCGACGCGATACTTTTTTAATAGCGATGCGTTACACGATCAAAATTCATTTAACGATCTCGACTTACTTTTATCCGAGGACTCAATCCACAACGCGATTTTTCCAACACGAAGTGCAGTCAATTATTTTTCGCGTTTCCCGCTATTCGATCAATCCGTCCGAAAATAATGGAAACCGCGGGCAACGCGTTTTTCTCCAAAATCGTTACCAGAAATATTGCAAAATTCTTCGTTGCGCTGTACCGAGAGACTCGATTTACCCTAGTCCAACATCTTCGAGCAGTACAACTCTTTCCCAACTTCATTTCTCTTTCCCCTTTCGCGCTGCAAGTCAAAACGCTTAAGATTCACGATCCGCGTTTTCCACAATATTCTTGATCATGTATCTCCCCCTATATATATCTACTCCAAAAACAAAAATAGTTAAAAAATGTCCTAAGTATATAAGGGAAAAGTTAATAATTGGCACTCTCTAAGAAAATAGATGAACTGTGTTGCTCTAAAAGGAAGAGGTTAAATTTTACATACACATGATATATACAATATTTACAAATATACAAAATAGTTACTATTACCTAAAACGAAGAGAAACGAAATTTAAATGTTCTCGGGTCTATTATTTATTGTTCATTATTCCTTCACTGTTAAAGCTGTCACTCGAATATGTCGATTTTGCACATATGTTCTCTTACATCATCGATGTACCTATACATAACATCAGAGGATATGCTGAACTAGTCAACAAGTGCGGCCGCAAACGCGACCGATTTTACTTGAGAAAAGCCTCCTTTCTTTACGAGTATTATTACTATTATTTCCAGCGAATATTATTAATTCGCTTCGTAATTCCTTGTACTTGCATTTAATTAAACATCTCACATCTGCGACAGTAACGAATTACGAATTTCTCTCCAAATCCATGCGATTTCGTCTTGTCCCGTTGGGATGTTCGTCCCCCTATCCCGCACTCGCGTGCAGCAATATTGCAAATTTCTTTTCTCGATGGAGGATAGTCGATTCCCCCTGCCAGTACTGGTCCAGCATCTCCCAGTGCAACGCACTCCAGTCTTTCTCTCTCTCTTCTTCGGTGCACTCGGTTAAAACGCTTATCGTACAACGCAAGATCGGGCCAGCGACCAAGAACCGTACGCGTCTGCACGAGCACACAGCGAACCTCTTCTCCTGGGCTAAACTTCGAAGCTGACTCCGCTAAAAGACGCCTCCCTCCGAAACGGGACTCGAAAGATCGAGGCGAGCCGTTCGCGAGGAAATTCTTGAAGCGTACTAACAACTTCGTTCCTGAGCAGGGACGGAAAAGCGCGGGACGACGGAGAGAAACGTGGAAAATTCAAGGAAATAATCGCGCGGCACGGTGAAACGAAGGAGGACCGACGGATGACGTATAAGCTGCCCGAAGAGCCTGCAGAAGAAAAAAAGAAACCAGGTACCCTGTTTCGAAGAAAAAGCACCGTAACGAATTAAATGGATGATTTAAATAGGCAATTAGATGATAGTTTCCACGGATGAGTGAGGAATCTTCAGCGATTCGCGATTCTTACTCATCAACGCTGGGCGATTGGATTGGATCGATGAATGAGATTCGCGAGGGCTCGAGGAGGATTTCGGAAGTTGCTTTGAGTTAAAATTACGGTGTCTGCACGGACAGAGTGGATTTTATTTCATCTCCGAAATAAAATGTGTTTT
Organism: Hylaeus anthracinus; assembly: GCF_026225885.1. Classification (NCBI taxonomy): domain Eukaryota; kingdom Metazoa; phylum Arthropoda; class Insecta; order Hymenoptera; family Colletidae; genus Hylaeus; species Hylaeus anthracinus. The sequence goes on along the minus strand of NW_026534330.1, from coordinate 12,518,066 downwards.
CAACTACTGCATGGTGTCCTCGTGCCTCAAATACGAAAGAATTAGAATCGATAGAAGATCACATAGAGTCAAGTACGTTAAATATATCCATTCGAAGCAATTTTGATACCATCTCCCATCTCCAGTCACTCTCTGGACCCACTTGCCAGTATCCTTCGGCTCCCAGGAACGCTTTCAACCTCCAAACGGGCTCCTCGCGCCCCAAACCCGCAGCAGCTCGAATCGACAAGTCATCTCTGGTCAGTCCCACCCCTCTGCCGGTGCAATCGCCGCGTAGCACGCGTACGTGCGCGTAGATCGCGAGTTTTCTCATCAAAGGCGGAACTAATTACGCAGGTATCCTGTGCTGTAGCGACGCCACCCCTTCCGCGATCCCAGTTACGAATCTCCCGTTCACGATGAAATTTCAGGCAGGCTGCGAGGGTTGGGTTCTGCGGGGTGGCGTGCAGAGAGGGATGGCTGGTTAACGGAGAAGCTGCTGGAGGTGGAAGGATGTGCAATGGATGGAAATACAGACGGAACGAATGGACGTTGCTTCGGGGCTAAACAGTGCGCGGCTGGGAGGTTGCGGAAGGGTGCGCGGAGGCAAGGGCGGGCACTGACGGGCGGCCAGGGGTGTTGGCGGGGGCACGGGGTGCCGAGAGCTTCGTTAAATAATTAATCGATCCGCGCCGCCTGACTGTCGAGGATTCCTTTCTATTCTCTCGCAGTTCGCACAAACGTTGCGTTTTCTGAGGTTTCTCGTAGTAGCGCCCCCGCTGGATGGGATGAACAACCGGTTCAAAGGTGAAATCGCGCGAGGAGGGGGCCAACGGCGATCCACGCCAACGAGGGAGCGTTAGACAACCTCGCAAAGCGGTCCAACATGCCAAAAGGGGTTAAGAATGGTCGGACTCTCTCTAGATCGCGCGTTCCTAACCTTCCTGAACTCTAAGAACACTCCAGCGATCTTTGTACTTTAGTCGAGAATAACATCCGGGCAATCTTTATTTAACGAAACAAAATATTTAATTATGAAAACGGCAAGAGAAATCTGGAACCAGTAATGGATCAACGTGTCACCAAATCCGAAAATCAACTAGCGATACAATTCCAACCCTTCCAAATAGAAGACTGCAAGTGACACCATCAAGATTGAGAATTGGCCACAGAACTCATTGCTACAAAATAACTAAATCACATCCACCTTTATGCAACTTTTGTGACGTGCCTCTTACAGTAAAACATTCAACTGAAGAATGTCAGAGTATACAACGCGATCGAGTAGAGCTTCAAAGTTCAAATAGTATGCAGATTATCCATAATAACAGAAACGAACTTCACAAATCGATCAAGATATTAATGAAACGTGGTCACTAAAAAAACCTCGTATTTGATCAGAGCTTAAGTAAAGTAATTAAAAACGAACCTTTATTCAAAGAATACAGATATTATAGAAAAAAGAACTTTCCACGAATCTTGCACCCAAAGTTATCCGCGGCAACTCTCTTTCAGTTCCAGCTTCGCTCGCCCGAGCTATCGAAGAAAATCACGAGGATGAGCGATAACGACGAATGGAGGACCATTCTCGGAGGACCCTTCTCTTCGGAGAAATCCAAAATTTTACGCGCGGCCATTCGCAGGTGATCCCCAGGTGGTGGGCAACCGCAAAGGGGCTTATAATAAAGGATTCGCGGATTCCTCGAGCGTAGGGTAGTTCCGGCGAGTTCGAGTATAAATAAAACGTGACGAAATTCCCCGAGAAAAATAAGCGAGGCGTCGAGGGTAACGATGAGCGATAACGACGAACGGCGAGCGCGTTCCGTGACGGGGCAATCTCGTTTCGACGCTCTTTCCTATTTTCCGCGATGAAATTTCACCGACGGTAAGAAAATCATAATTAAAATCGAGCGCCACGGAATTCCAGAGGCGAATAATTTCGGTTCCCTGTTCCGCGCCAGACAGAAAAGATATCGCAGGGGAGCTACCTCAACAAAGGCGATCCAACGGGCACCGCGGCTGCAGGAGAGGAAATGAGCACGGATTCTGGTCATTCCCCGCTGCGTAACCTTCGATTAAGCTTATAACCACTTAATTTACGGTTCGTCATAACGACAGTTCGGGAATCTGACGTTAATGAATTCCAAATTTCGGTCCATTAATTCCGTCAAATATACGCGTCCAAACCCCCCGAACGTCGACCCTCTGGCCAGTGCGAATGTATCGTGAATAACGCAGTAGGCACGTTCCGCGGTTTCCGCTCGTTATACGCGGCCGGAACTATTACAATATTTTCATTCTTCGTGACCGCGCTATATTACCCTCCGCGCGAGAGATTAATCGTCCTATTTAAAAATCGACTAGCAAAAGCGTCTCACCCCGAACCAGCGAATTCGAGCGTGCATTTTACATTGTTCTCGACGAGGGGATTCCACTCTTAGTCGCCGGGAGGATTTTTTAAATTTAAATTGGTCTCGGGAAAGTTTAACTTAAATGGCTCTTAAATCTGCTAGTGTTATAGTAATGGACGGTGGTAGGAAAGGGTGGTTCATTGGATTTAAAAATTGGTACAGGTAAACAGTCCCAAATATGAGCCACATTTAAAATGAACACTCTTAGAATCATTACAAATAACTAACTACACCTGATCTATATTATCAAGTAATCAGATCATCGACGTTCAGAACAGAACAAAAGGTTCCTCTCCGCGAGAGGATCTAAAGACCCCAACTATGGCGACAAAACCAGTCCTGTAAATCTTCTCCAATCTCTACTTGCACATAAATACAGGTGAACACGTTCTTCCCAACTATACAGGTGTACCCAAATGTTTTTACAGAGGTTCGCTCCACTTTCAATTGATTCCCGAAGTGGATGCTTCTTTTCCGTGCCTATTTACACGCCAAAGTCTCCATTATTCCCGCGAAATTAAGCCAGGCTAGTCAAATGGAGGTTAAACGACGATGGTTACGGCGATGCGAACTGCACGGAACGCCCATATTTTGTAAAACATCATAAAGCGTGTCTCTGCCCCGTGGGTTTCATCCAGCAGCCCCTCTTTCCGTCAGCGGTGTCGGTTCTTCTTGCCCGCTCGATGGTATCGCGAAACGAGCAAAAAAGGCTCGCGAAAGAAAAAGAGTCGCGTAGCTATTTCCTGCGTTTCGCGACGCGCAAATATCCCAGGGAAACGGCACTTTAATATTGCGGCACCGCATGAAAATTCGCTGTACGAGAGGGAGGGTCGTCCCGGGTCGACGGTGGGGTGAAGGATCGCTGACGGGGTCGATTGTGGGAGGAGACTTTCAGGGGAGGGTTGAGTGTGTCAGGAGGAATTGTGAAAGATTGCCGATGTAGTTGCTGGGACTCCTCTGGCTTTAGTTTAGGAGGTGGCAAGGTGCAGCGTTTGATGGTTGAAACAATTGTAGTTGAAGCGTGTATTAATTAAAGCATTTGGTAATTGAAGCGTTTGGTGGTTGAAGCTTTTGATAGTTGTAGCGTTTAATGGTTGAAGCGTTTGGTAGTTGAAGCGTTTATTAATTGGAGCGATTGAAGGTTGAAGCTTGTAATAGTCGAAGCAATTGGTAGTTGAAGCTATCGATAGTTGTAGCGTTTCATGGTTGAAACGTTTAGTAGTTGAAGCTTTTAATCAAAAGACACCTCCATTGTGTTGAAATTTCCCTGATCCTTTCCTTAGTCAATTTTTATTCAAGTTTTATTTAATCGCCCATCATTTTCAACCCCCTTAATGAGCCTGCGGTCCGCCCAGCGAACAAAGCATGACGACTCAACAGCCGCGAAAGATAATTATATGAACTTATTAAAATTTAATAAAAATGAAATGATTGAGCGTATACATAAATACGATTTTGTTAATTTGTATTTATACGCTGATTATGTGCGCATCCCGTGTGTTTCTTCCAGCGACGAAAAAAAGTCGTTATATTGTCCTAGTGGAAAGTTTGTACAGTGAAGAGAAACGAATCACCGATTCCACTTGAGCAATTTAAAATTTAAATTGGGAGTTGCCAAGCTATCGGAGGCAAACAACGTCGTATGGGGGTGGAACATTTTTAGGGGAGAAAAGGGGAATCGGGGAAAATAGCGAAGTGCATGGAGGGTGTCTGAATGGGCTTTTTCAATCCTAAGGATGCGATAATTTCCGTTAAACAAAAAACTTTGCTCCCTTAAGTACTACAATTCCATTCGAATATGTCCTCTGATTAAAAGCTTCGTTAAACGGCTGCAATTGGACAAGCAAATTGAACGAATACGGTTTGTAAAGATTAAAATGATGTTATAATATTTTACATCCTTGATATTTCTATTTTTTTTTTTTTTTTTTTAATTGTTTCGACTCTCCTGCTTACGAAGATCCAACCTGCGCATAAATTGCACGGACGATGTGGAAAAAGTACAGCAAGGTTGATGAAGACGGGTAACCGAGCTCCCTGTCTAACGCAGACCGCTGCTGGAAGTTTCGTTAATTATTTAACGACGGAAAGATTGACGCCTTGTGGCGAGGGCTTCTTTTTTCCATCTCCCTAGAAAGACGCGCGAAACGCGAAGAAGAAGCTAGCGATCGCGTTGAACCCTTTTCTAAATTACTTTGGAGCTACCCCAGAATATTTGTTTGTACCAAAAATGGACAGAATGCATTAAATTAGTATCTGGGGATCAACTTTAACATTCAGGGAACTTTATTATTATTTTTGAGAGCACGTATTTTATGATGTAAAATTTTAATAATTAATTTTGTATGTTGCAGGTAAGAAATTCCGATGAAACGTATCTCCTCGAAGCCGGGAGCTCCGAGTAAGTTTTTATAGCATGTGTCCTATAATACATCCAATGTACTATTAACTAATAATTAGATTGCGGATATTCATGCACAATAAAATCTTCGCAAACGTGCCTACAAAAATTGAACCTAAATAGGAATTTATTTTATTCTGCAAATATTGTAACATGAAATTTACTTTCAATCTTTTTTACAATCTTGCATATTGTTTGCATTTTGTAGTTTCTTGCACATTCAAATTTCCTATAAATGCATAAAGATCCGCAGTCTACTAATAATAATTTAGTAATATTCAAACACAAATTGCATGTAATTATTCTAACTGACACGTTGACAAACAGACGTATTGAATATTACGCACGAATTTGTCGCGGAAATGTTCATTCAATTCTGCGGATTACAAAATTACAAGCTCGCCGTTTCTGGAGCCTCACGTTGCAATAACTCATACAGTTTAGGGGCCCCGTACTGTTACGACAGATTTAATGCGACATATAAATTCTAACTTTCACCTAGGTGTCGTTGGAAGTCCGCGAATCTAGACGGTAGCGTGAGAACGTCAATTAGTATTTTTACACGAGTCTTCGATTTAGGAAACCGACCAGCAATCCCCTGGATCTCGTCTGAAACCAAACATTCCCTTGGGTGTACGCCACATCAATAGCTATTGAGAAACAAGAAGGAACTCCAAGGTTCCATGGCCTAACCAAAAGTCAAAGTTTCCACATCCATGAATACCGAAACAAAATCGTGGTTTCAAAGAACAGTAAATTTGTATAAAGCAAAACCTGCCCAGGGAACCTAAATAGTTTAATCTGAAACGTTCTAAGAAATCTCGCTAAAAAAGATATCCTATTTATTTCACTATGCTCCGTTAGAATTAAAATTAAAACTATCAACGAAGAGAAGACAATTTCCCAAACGTTTCCAAACGTCGGCCACAGGTCGAGTTTAAAAATCAGCCAGAACGGTGACACTTTAAACGCTTCTTTACAATTTATGAAACTCCTAACAAACCTCTCCCCGAGCTGGATTTTGACCAACCACGCTCAAAGTTAGTTTCTTTTCCGGTTTTCAAGCGCTGTCTCCTTTGTCGCGGTTCCGTTTTCACAAGTTTAATGCACGCAACCTCGATTCAATCGTGACTTCCTCGGGAACAAATTATGTTTGGATAAAGTTTCGTAGCATACAGCGAATAGGAGACGTTGCGAGACGCGGAAATCAATTTTTCTTTTAGAATACCAAGCTCGGATATCGGAAGTGTTCGACTGAACGCGAGACTTTCAATCCTCCTTTGGGAATTAATTCCATGAAAATGGACGCAATTGTCGACTTTTCCTTTTATACAGCGTTCACTGGTACCTCAAAGATTAAGACAAATTTTGTTCAATTCTAAATATCTGTGTATTAAAAATGGTCTCGCGCAACGTTACCAAAGTGCCATTATTTGGAAGCCGTGTAAAATTTGCAGGAATAGAATTAAAAAAAATGGAGATATCGAAAAATTAGTTAGAAATTATATTCTAGGAACATGTAACTATCCCACTAAATCTGTAAACGACTTTCTGCTTCTATTTTCAATGAAAAACGAACCAAGGAAAGATTCTTCCGCGATTGTCGCGTTGTACGTGCCTGGAAGACGAACGTTCGCGGCCAATTTTGACGAAAATGAGAATATATCCTGTGCGCATAGCAGTTATACTGCGAGCACTTCATTTATGGTTTCCATGGAAATGGACCGTGAGTCTACGCGCTGAAAAGTGGGAAAGAGAGCGCGAGGCTGGACAACGCGGGACGCGGAAAGGGTGAATAAGCTATTTGACGTAGAAATCAATAAGGCAGAGTTTGGAAAAAAAGCAGCATCGGGATCCACGTCTGGCGTAAACACCGGAGGTGAAAATAAACGAAACGAAGTGTCCCAGCGTCGGGGGGCTGATTTACATTGACAGTGACGAGTCGTATCACCCTCGCGGTCGCACAAATCCTTTCTTCGCCTCTTGCGTCTGATCTTCCTGTTTCTGGATCGTTTTTATTTTGTTTCTACGATAACCTCCGAGCCCATTGCGTTGTTTAACACAACGACCGATAGTTGAGGCTGTCGCGCATCGAATTCTCTGTGTGGATTCTTTTATATTATACAGATATCCATCGAGGAAACCGTCTCAGTTTTTAATTAGAGGATTAACGATTCCTTTCTAAAGATGGGTTAGGTTCCTTTACCTAAAAATTTGAGATAACATCTATTTAACGTGTACATCTACTCTATGAAACTCTGCTCTTCGCTCTAACTTCATTCTTAATCCTTTCAACTCTGGCGTCTACAATTGAGGACACAAAATTAAAAAACTACCGACACTATCATTTATTTGTGCGTACGAAGAAATACCACTTTTTCTTGAAAACTACACTATTAGGATTTTTTAAAATATTTTTTCCATACTAATTTTAGTCCAGACGAGAAAAAAAAATTGTTGAGGTATATTCAGGAACGAAATAAAGCATGCGCAGTTATTTAACGTTTGTTAAAAAATAATATAAAGAAAATATACTACCATGTAACGAATTTGGTACATTGGTATAGCACTTGATATCTGCAATAATTATACACGATGTTCTTGGATACAGAATCGGTTTTTACAGGTTTTTTTTTTTTTTTGTCTTTTTTTTTTACTCTTAACAAACTATACGTCCGTTCGCTTTGACATTGATACAAGATCTGAAGCGGATACTTTCACACTCACCCACATTTTTTTCTTTCAGTATTGCCACCTATGCTAACTGAAGCAGCACCAACGTATGAAATTATTTCTCTAACAAAAATAATTCAGGTCCGACAGGATTAACAAGTCAAATCGACTTCTCTTCTCATCTATCGTCGAAACAAAATTACTTTCATCTGTGATTCCTTCGAGTTCAGTCAAATAAGCTGTCTGTCGTACAGAAGGTGATTTTACACTGAATCGCAGGGAAACCAAACCTCCCCATTTGCATGGAATGCGTTCATGAATATTGGTGAAGGTTTCGGTCCCATTTTTTGCAATTCTTGCCAAACGGACAGTAGTTCAGCCACGGTAGCGTCAACTTGATTCAGAGCAGAGAGCGAACTCGGCTGGATTCGCGACAGGTTAAGTAATGTTGATTAAAGCCAGCGACCATTCCGGGATTACGCTATTATTCGGCGAAAAGTTTGACGGGGAAATTCAAACATGGGTTAGCCGTATAAAAGTAATATAAAATACGAGCGAACGTATAGTATTACGATGAATTTCTTTTTTCTACGGTGTCGTGAAATTCTTTCGAAACTACTCGATTTGCCACCGTCCGCTGCCAGATTCTGGAGGTTATGCGATTTCATTTCATTTAGGGGCTTGAATTTCGAGTCAAACTAGAATCTCGATGCTTCGATTATCGTGCGTATATAGAATGCTTTGCAAATGTATTTGGAGAAAAAATAGTGAAAAAAAAGAAATGATTCATTATGGAGTCATTCGAGCAGTTAATATCAAGCGAAGCAAACACAGACAGACTTAGGCCGATAGGTGAAATTAATGTTGCAAACCGTTTGCGCTCTTTGTTTTACCTACTGAAGAATTGGGTCCACGGTCGGTGCAATTAGTTTCAGAGTGGTTTGAAACTGGTCGGTTGCGCTGTGTGCGATCGGCCTTAGAGTTTGAATGTTGATATAGGCTTGAACTAATATCGATCCGATCGAGTATCCTTATAAAAATGAATCTGCAACAACCATTTCCAACATCCATTTTTAAAATTCATAAAACGAGCGAGGCTTAAAAAATTCCATAAAGAACACTTGTATCGTAATCGATCAAGCAGCCTATACAACACGATAAGTCAAAGAAATCTGTAACCTCCTCGATGATTAGATCAATGCACCGTAAAAAAAGCTATCCATCAGTCGTCAGGCGATGCATGGGATCGCTGGAAACAACGAGTCATCGTGAAAATGCATTGCAATGTTGCCTCGCACACACTCTCTGCCAAGTATGACAGGAACGTGTTAATCATGGCGATCACGCTCCCAATGGGTTCGTTCGTTGATTTTCGTCGAGCAGCTTCAAGGTTCGCTCGTTTTCACTCTCGCTGCAGCTCGAGGCGTCTTAGCATGCGAGCCACGCTTTAGAAAGGTGATGTACAAGTGTAGGGTGGCTTTAGAATGCGCGATAGGTGTGCCATCCGACCGTCCCGAGAGTTGCTAAGACCTTAACGACTCTTATAGCCCGATTCACCGATAATCGATCGAGTTAGCCGCACAGTGCCAAGGAAATCCTCTCTGGCTTTGGTTCTTCACTCTTTTTACTCGTCGAGCGATTTATACTTCGACGAATCCTCGTTCAAAAGTGAAAACCATCCGACTCAAAGGTGTCCACGCGAATTTTTTTAATTGATTAGATTTTTCAACGCTTTTCCCTCCCTCGAATATAAATTTATAAAGCGATATAAACTACGTATCAGCTCGAACGTCAGCGAAACTTCGATTTTGAGATTCATTTTTTCGACGGTCTTTTGGTCGTTGTCGCGCAAAATTCATTAACAACCAATTTCGGTAAAAATGGGCAAATATGATTACATATTTATTATACGGAATAATTCACTGAAATTCCGAGCGAGCGCTTTTTGCCTGGCGCTCATCGCATTTGCTGCAATTTACGAGAAGCGCGTACGCGCGAAAATGGGGGAAAAAGTCTGCGTCCTAGTCTCTGCGATAATATTTGCGCGCAACGAAAGTTCCCTATTCGAGCAATTGGAAACACGTTAAATCGCTGATTATCTTTGGAATGCTATTACCGTGAATATAGGCGTTGCAGTAAAATTTTCATTCTTTCCTCGAGTCGATTAAAAATAAACACAATATTTTTTTTAAATTGGCTCGTACTGATGAATACGTTCTGGTCGAGGCGAAAGTCTTTTAAATGGCCCTGAGACAAATTGGGGAATTATCTTCGGCAGATCACCCTCCAAAAAGAAAAAGTATGCAAAATGAATTATTCTCGCAGAGAACAGAGGTAAATTTCACACGAGACGTCACGTTTGCGACAAACGGACTGCCGCCGCCCGCGTTAGGAAAAAAGAACGGGGAAATAATGTTCGCTGCATCCAGGTGCGAGCACGAGGGGGTTAAGAGGCGCAGCGTGCAATATTCATGACAGACGATCGCGGGGCAATAAACAGGCGAAGCCGCAGCGACTGTTTTCCATGGAAAAACGGCAAGGTGTCGGCGTCGAAGCAGAAACACGACTTCTTGCGAGAGTTTTACAACGAATAGCGCGGTGGCGGCAGAAACGCGTCGGGGACCTCACGAGCGAACGCGTGACGACCTTTCTTGCTCCGAGTCAGCCCCTGGCGAATGAAATTCTGAGCAAAACGAACGAGAAAAGCTTTCCGCGTTGAACTCTCATTCTATTTGCGAGCAAATACGAGACTCCGTATCCGTTTGACTGTGCAGCCTCTCGTCGATTCGCGAACCTTTTAATCTTAGGCCACCAACCCCCCGAGTCTTTCCATCCCCGTCTTCTTTCTCTGCGCGAGAGTCGACGACGGTATTGTCTGCCGCGGGAACGCGTGTCTTTCGATTCTTTGTCAATTTACGAGGACGCTAATAGAGAAACCGAGACAGTGCTCCAGCGACCCGAAGAACGAAGTTTCGCGGCTTTGTCGGATCGTGCCATGTTACTGGATCGTTTTGTAAGAATTGAAATTAGATACCGCGGGCCTCACCGCAAGAAAACGATTCTTTTGTAATTGCAACACGAGCACCATTTACAGAGGATTGTAACTGGGTACTGGGAGATGTTGGTAGCCGATTTTTATTAAATTGTGCAGGCTGCATTCTAACTGCAATACATTCGAAAGTCGATAAATCTGAGTACTAAAAGTTTACATCTATATTCTTCACACCTTTCATCCCAAAAAAATTGCCAATGAATACCTAAAATATTTCCTCACTATTTCTATTTGAAGTAATTCCCAATTATCGTCTAAAATTCAGACAGTACTTGTAGAAGTACGACCTCAAAAATTCACCTTTGTATTTCTCACACCACCCCTTCAAAAAAATTCCCGCTGTTTACAACTCAACCACCACGACTGCAAAAACTCACATCTGTACCCTTGACACTTAAACAAAATTCTCTATTCGAGTAATCCTTTTGAAAATCCCACCCAATGGCAAAATTCGCCTTTCGGTCTCGTCCTTTGAGCAAAATTTGGGCTAAACGCAGCTCCAAGACGTCGCGAAGAATAAATGCGCGTCGATTCTCCAGCGGGTCCTGAAGAAGAAGTTCGAGTGCCATTAGAACAGGGTTTACGCAACAGGTAAACGTTGGATTATTGACTCGTCGGTTCGACATGGAGTCGCAGGATCGGGTGTGCGTGTGGGAGGCCGCAAAGTGCATGCACGTGCACCTTCCCCATCCACCGAAGCGGTCTTCCTCGACCCATAGAGAGGGAACGAGCGTGTGTACACAGCATGGAATCAAATGTAGCCGCAATGATTGCGATGTGTATTCTCATTTCCAGCGTATTCCCACATTCTGCTTGCACAGGAGTGCATTAATGCATGCAAAGGATTCCATTGAACCTCCCTGCAGTCTAATTTCGCGGTGTCCTTTATCCTGCGCGCCCCCACCTCCGCCTGGATACTTGTTGGCCGGTTTATTAGCCGAATAGAGACGTAGCACGGAATTTATGGAATATGTAGCGATAATCGACCGCGAAATTTACCATTTCGTTGGACATCATACTTTTTCTTCTTTTTCATTTCTTCTGTGGTCGTTTAATAGCGTGAGTTGCTCGAAGATTATCCGACTCTGTTCAAAATTCGAGCGAGGTAAAATTATGATATTGTGCTCTGTGAACATTGTACAGGCGGCAGTTTTTGTCACGATAGAATATGCAAAAGAAAAGTGCTTATGAAAATCCATGATCCATAAATTAAATATGAGCACCAAAGTAAAAGATTGAATGTACTGAATTCCTTTCTATGGCTTAAAATTCGCATTGAATTCAAAAGCCAATTGATTCTGTAAATAATACTCCTTTTTAATTCTCGATAGCCATAATACAATACGTCGAAAACGAATGGTTCTCGAACCTGCGTTTGTGCAAACTTTTCACCTGGCTCTCTATGCACCCCAAAAAGAGTTTGTCCGTTGAAACTTGAAACGAGTCAGTGTATGGTTGAAAATCGTCCAAATCTGGATGCGAACGTAACGACACGGATATTATAACGTTATAAGGGTATTCAATATGACGCGAAATTAATGCCTGATTTAAACGGAAAGGCATAAAAGTCGTCGGACGAGTAAAACCCCAATGTTACGTGGAAACAAAGGAAACAATTTGAAATTTTACTCCCATGGAGTTGTATTAAATTGACACGAGAGTCCTCTTGTCCATAAGTAGGACCCGTTCACCATTCGCAGGTGCAAATTTATTTCGACATTGTGAGGATCACGCGAGTGCGTTCGGTTTCATTGAATCCTCCCTCGACAAAACTCCCTCTGGTAGAACACGGAACGAGATTTTAAATATTACGCAAATCTGTATTAACCGTAAAATTAAAAAAAGAAAAATGTATATATATAGTAGGTACGCTTGTCAAATTGTGCCGACATAACAAAGGCGAATAACGAGCGTGGGAGGGATTTTTGCGCGTACAAAAGTTACAGAGCGGACCGTGGCGACGACGCGTATTCACGCTATCGGAGCAGGGTTTAAACGAAAGCTAAAAATTTCCGTTTTATGAAAGTCATACGCTTTAGTTAATCGTTGCATAAAACTGGCGAACGTTAAATGAAAAACGTGCACGCGTATCGATACCGATATATAGGAAATTGAATTTTTATTCTGACGAGGCCCGTTCACGCGCAGATGCCCGCCGCTCTTTTTTTTTCCTCTCGTTATTTTTGCAACTTCTTGCCCGGATTATGATTGTAAATATATCGGGGAAAATCAGTTTGGAGAGTTTACACATTTGTCTGGGATTTTGATCGTCCATGCGGGTTATTAAAACGAAAGCTTATGGATGGTATTCCAAGTGCTTAGATATGAAAAGTAAATGGAAGTTTCATTTATGTCGATACAGGGTAAATGGATTAAGGCTTGTGAGATATCGAAAAATGATAAATAAGGAAGTTTAAAGAAATATTTGTATGCCAGATTGATTACGAATACCAGAATGTTTAATAACATCTTGATATACTTGTGACTACTTTACAATGTAACAACTTTTCAAAAGGTTTTCAATTTTCATTGTTCTCCGGTCTACTTCGGTCCACCGCGAATAATTTAAAAAAGTATTATAGCTTCTACGTGTTGTACACTCGAAAGCCATGACGTCAACTATAAACAAATAAAACACCTGAAAAAAGATAATGCGAAACCCTGCGGTCATTTCAAGAGGATTTTATTCGATCAGAGAATTATTATTGTGTCTTTGCCGCACACGTCGCGTCCATTCGTTTCGGCTAATCATATTTTTCTCCCGCGTCGACACGGGTCGCGCGTAAAAGAGCTTTGCGACGATATTTGCACGGGTATTTTGTAATGTTTTTTCACGAATTACGCTTCGCGCAGCGGCGTTCGCTTTTATGGGGCCGAGGCAGCGAAATACGATATCGAAACAAACAATAGTGTTAAACAATGTCGCTCCGGTCGTGATATATAGAAATCAGAGGAGGGCACGAAACGAAACATCGATAAAGATAAAAACTGTAAACAAAATACAAGTGGACGAGCAGTCATTTTTTCTCGGGCAGCTGCGTTTTTTATTTATTTTTAAAAACGTCTCGACTGTCATACGTACGTATAAATCGTGAATTCGATTCGACGAAATTATTCTTTCGCGAGAGTTCGACGCGTCGATGTAGTCAAAACTGTAGTCTCTGGTTCGATATGGGTCGAAGACCTTTTTTCTTTTTGGTATCGTTCTGAGATTTATGGTAATTGGCGAATTTATAGTACGAGGTCTGTAGGACTAGTCTTGGTTAGGTCTTGAAGCGTTCATTCGAAGAGCTAACGTAACGCACTTGCTCGATACAATCCAAGGATCCTCAACCTCTCATTTTTAACATATCAAAACAATCCTCTCTACCATGACACGCGAAATGCCTGCATTAACCAGAATTTTCCCAAAATAAACGTCTAATGTTCGTAAACCGTCTCTGAAAGTTTCTTCCAACGGATCTCCGGCAATATTTTCAACGTTTCCTAACAATATTTTCCCCTATTTCGTTCAGAAATTCTTCGCGTCTGGTCGAGGCGTTCGGTCGAAACGACTCGACTGCAATTCCCATCTCGCCCACCCAGAGTCTCCTAACTATCATAGCAATTTCTCCGAAAACCTCTGGGAAAAGCATCGCGTCCCGGCTTATTCGACTGTTAAGTTCGCTCTCTCAGGTTGGTTTACAGGTCGGTACACGCGCGAAAGATGGATGAGCCGGTTTATAGACAGAATCGTGCCGTGGTTGAGGCTTACGTAAACCTCTACGTTACGTAACCCGCGTCCAGGATGGAGTTAGAGGAGCGCACATACGCCTAGAGATCGCTTCGTCGTTTTGTAACCTGACGGAGTGTCGCCCGATTCGTGATGGCTCGATTCATTCCCTCGAGTGCTATTCTCGGGGAATCCATAGGGTTAAATTACTCGATAGGTGTCGAAGACATGTTTTTATCAAGAGAAGATAATGAAGTAGGCCTTCTAGCAATTTTAAAATACGGAGAAACGGAAAGAAACAAGTGTAAAGGTCGATTCAGACTATACGACACGGACCGGCAACGACACGTACCGGCACCGACACGACAAACATTAAGACACGCGTATTAATGGAACTATTCACACTATTCCCGTTGACGGAACGTTCAGATCGGTGTCTGTTAAGTATGAATAGTTCCTTTAAAACGCGTGTTTTAATGTTTTGTCGTGTCGGTACCGGTACGTGTCGTTGCCGGTCCGTGTTGTATAGTCTGAATCGACCTTAACTGTGGGTACTTGTGATACTACGTTTTTTCTATCTATAAAGTCTTTTCTTTAATTGGTCCCTGGCTCATCTTTTCGAGATTCTGTTAAATGAGAAAAGAGTCAATACGCTCCTAGAACGATTACGACACTGTTGGAAGCGTTTATGTTTCGTCAGGGGTCCTTAAACCTATTCTATTAAATGCACACTAAAAGTCACGTTTCGTAATAGTGCTTGGGTACGTTGACCATGCAAAACAAGTTTTGCGAAAAAGTTTAGCACGTCGACTGCCACGTCATACATTGGCAATTAATTCTTGGGTTACCGCGGTGTACAAACGCTGCCTTTGGAAATTGGGCTACAAAACAGAGGCTGTGGTTGAGAGGATTGATTGCGATCGAATCTAGAGCGACGCACGATTTAAAACGGTCGAGGAAAGAAACATAAAGTCCGAGACGTTGGTCTAAAATAAATTATAAGTGGGGACCTTGAATACTCACACGTATGGACGAAATAATTTCTGAATTTACGAAAACAGAATATAGATCCAGAGTCTCAAAAATACCAACGGGCAAAGTAAGTTCCTGTAAAACTGGTTTATCTCGAAGAATGGGATACAAAAGTCTCGTGCAGGGTTCGATCTAAAATAATGTTTGCAGTGGCGCATCCAAGATGAAAAGTAATTTCTCGCGAAACTAGAGTAATAGCTTCCAGCACCTAGTCGCCGTGAATACTAAAATACGTCGCTGGTTCAGCTTCCAGCGCAGATGGAAGTGTTTCCACGAGTTTGGACGAGTAGGATCACGTTGCGAACAGGACAAGCGACGTGAAGTTCTCGATAATTCCGTGGAAAGCAACGACGCAGTCGATTCTCATTCGCGTTAGGTCAGTCCCGTGTTCCGGGAGACTTTCGAGGATGACGACGACGGCTAGGACGTCGCGGCTTCCTTTGGGAGTAACCGAGGCAACACACCGTGGCATAGGAAAACAGTAATCACGGAGTAACTCGCAAGAAACGCGGAGGACTCGGGGAGAAGGTGTTGGATCGAATTGGCTGTACTGTAATACGAACCGCAATGCATACAAATGTCATTTCCACCTCTCGAGGACTCTCTTCCTTTTCTCACCTTCCCCTTCCTTCCTTCCTTCCTTCCTTCCTCCACGTTTCCCGGCTCCATCTATATAGGGTGTTTCGGTAACTTCGTTACGAGTGCTCCTTGACAAACTTAGTCGCGACGATCATTTCATTTTCACTCTTTGGGACAGATTTGTCATTCTTTTTTTAAATCGTCAACATAGCACTGCAGCGAACAAACTATCTCATTACTTTGAACCCAAGTCAGTCATCGAATTTTCTGTTTATATTGTAAGTAGAGAGTATTATTTCTCGAGAGTGCCTTAGTCCCATCATATTTTTTATTTTTATGTTTCTATATCCCTGCATATATTTTTGTACTGATCCACATTTTTATGGTCCACTCGTCCATGTGCACAATGATTCCCACGCATCATTTCTAATCGTAGCCCTATCGATTGAGATACTCAATTTTTTAGCGTATAGAAAGAATATCCTTCACTCTCGTACATCTCAAGCTTCATACACAAGCTTCTAACCTTAAACTCGGCCATATCAGTCAACCTTCGTCTTCTAAATTCTAATTCTAAATACCATAAAAGAAAAGTAACCTTCACCAAAAAATCAGCTAATCTCTCAACGCAAGTTCCCAAACGCCTCCGAAAGGAAGCTGGACTCGGAGTCGGCTCGAAGGAATTCTTCCGCGAAACAAATTCCCACGACCGCGGGAAGAGGGTCGAGACCTCCCCTCAGAAACATCTGCGCGAGAAACCCTGTATAACTCTGTTCCCGTTCACGGGTTTGTGTGCTGGAGCGAGCAACATCGCGCCTCGTATACGTGTCTATCGAATCCGCTAACAATGAGATCTAATATCGTCTACCGAATTATGCAGCTCCTTCCGTACACGATGGCAGTCTCTTGGCGCAACACACGCCCACCGTCTCGACCTCTCGGCACCTTCCACCCTGTATTACGGCTCTCGAGAGTAATCGAGCTCGCCGTTACCGCGAAATCGAAACCGGCGAATTTCTTCCATCGACTGGCGTACCTGGGTCCGGAACCATCGGAACGGGGGGAGAGGGTACGTATACGCTAAACGAGAACAAGCCCCTGGACAAAGGAAACCGTGGCTGCCGCGATACTACGGCGACCAGTTCAATTTTCGAGAAACGTTTCGGCCCCAGCGCGGATAATAGAGGTCGAAGAAATCGGTGTAATGAACTTCAGAAGGTGTTAACTAACGCTTGGAGTTCCCTCGCGGCCTGGGGGCACTCTTGCACGTGATGTGCCGATTAATAGCCGAGCAAAGGACTCTAGGTGTTTATCCGAAGTGCATTAGAGACGTAGGAATATAGAGAACAAGCTGGTATTTCTATTGAAGGTACAGACAGGATAGAAACTAAATAGTTAATCAGAGCAAGTGCATTGGAAACTTAACGGATGATTCGCGCTTGGGTGCCCTTAAAGATGGATCGACTTTGGAATACTTTTGTTTAGGTTAGTTATTCATTTTTCTGCATACTAACTGAAAGTACAGAGCATGCGCAATTTCTGAAAAAAGATTATCAAACATGTATTGTGAAATAATTAAGCTACAGGCATCGATGTCACCTGGTTGTAGCACTTGTCAAATAATTTATTAGGTCGTCCCATAAGTTCATGCCGCTTATTTTTCTGTTACTCAAATTAATATATGAAACATACCCTTAAGTATTCTAAGACCGATCGCACACGGCGCAACCGATTTGAAATTAATGTTGCAAACCGTTTGCAGTCTTTGTTTTACCTACTCCACTATCTTTGTTTTACCTAGATCCACGGTCGCATGCAACTACATAGTTTCAGAGTGGTTTGAAACTGATCGGTTGCGCCCGTGTGCGATCGGCCTAATAAAAGATAATCTCTCTCGTTTTACAATATTTTCTCACCTTCCTGACATAGCCATTATACAGTCGCTATAAAATTTCCGTAGTTTTTTTCATTAAATATTGCCGCGGTCTACAGAACGAACTTATGGGGCGACCTAATATATTGAAATAAATCAACTACCAATACCCTGTGACTAACTAAATTTGTTTCTCCTTTTTACAGTTACATCACTTTAAACTGATACGTACCTGAAAAAACAAAAATATTCCTAGGCCTCGTATATCCGTAACCAGCTCTTTTCGAACACTACCAGAGACAATATAAAAAAAAACACGACGGAGTTTGTATCCCTGCGATACTCTCGTTGAACGTTACATTTCAAGTAGGACGGAATCGATTTCAGTTGGGTAACGCCCCTTGTAAGTGCACTCGTCTCGATGAGTTACAACGAAGTTCCTATCGATTTCGTTCATCCCCGTGGAAAATGGAAGACATCCACGTCGCGACGCGCGCAGAGTTAAGCGTCGCGTGCAATTAAAGAACCGAGAGTTAACTCGCTTCGATAGTTCCAGGCTCGTCATTTAACTCCAAACTTAGCGGTTGAAACATCGCAAGATGTTCGATTTTGAAAGGAGGGTCTCGAACGAACGTCATTAGTCTCGGCGCAATCATCAAAGGGTCAGGAACAGAAAGTATCCTGAGGTGGTTCTTGAGAGCAATCGGAGCGGGTCTGTTTTGTATGGAAAGAATTCCAAAATAGTTGTTGCAAAAGCTAGTGAAATATCCATTTTTAAAAATATACATTTTTCATAAAATGGCATCGTTTCAAACTAAAACATACAAATTTAGTCTAAAATTGCGATACTTAAAGTTCCAGAAAAAGTGCAACTATTAATATAATAAAAAAATCCTACGTATTTCACTATACATACATGATGATTACATAAAAAGAAATTCAAGTCGATTGATTGAAAATTAGCGAAGACTAGAGAGCCCATCGATTTTAAAAATGCTGCTTCGAGAAAAACACGTTCGAAGTATCCGATTTTAAATTAACAGCGTATCATTTTTGTACATAAAGAGAGTACTTTAAGCAACAAAACAGAAACTCGATTTTTTTAAACGACCAGAGTCGGTGGTGTAATCCTTTAAATAAACGAAAAGTAGCTCAAAATGCTTCAAATGCCCCGAGGTTGTAATTTTCACCGTAAAAATCCTGTAATTGGGCTACAGATAAGACTGAAGCTGACGATAAGAATTCTCCTCTTTGAGTTTCGCGTGTAAGGTTGGGGAAATACGATGGAACGCTGCATCGAAATGAACAGCGCCGCGCGGGCGTCGTGAAATTTTTGCACCGTCGACCACCGTCGGCGCTTTTCTTTCCCCTCGTAAAAACACCGTATAACGCGGTTTAAAGACAAACGCGCATCGTAACAAAATCCCATTTAACCAGTTGGTTGCTTTCCTTTTTACGCGTGGAGACGGCATAACGGATGTTAGGAAAAGGTAATACGAGCGACGCTCTATCGCGAAACGTGTCCCGGGGAAAAGGCGTGTGCTCGTATCAAAATTTCCCAGCGATATAGCGGACCGGTTTCTTTTCGGAGTATTTTGTATTGTCGAGCGTGCAACGTATAAATAGTGCAAACGAAACAAGTAAACCTGGAAAACAGAATCGAATAAATTAGCGTTTTTCGTGGTTGCGCGGAAGCGTAATTATCGCGCGAGATATTCGAAGCTTGTTTATTTGGAAAGCGACATTACAAACTCGTTCTTTGTGGCGGGGGAATTTTTGAGAAATTTCAATTTAGGACTGTTGTCTTTAAACAATCAAGTGTTGAAGTCAACTTTAAACAATCAAGTCTTTAAACAATCAAATAAACGTCTGACGTCGATCAAGTTGTTTTAAAATCATTTATGGATATAAATATGGATACTTATACATATTATGGAGTGTGAATGGTAAATATGGATTATATTAGGTGGTACTCGTCTGAATCCCTTAAAAGGTGAAAAAGTTGTGAAATAAAATGGTATCAATGTAATTCAATAAATATATATCAAAATTCAAATGTGCCTTTGACTTGTTCCTAAAAATTGGGACGATCTTCCTAGACAATTCAGTACGTTTGGAATGTGAGACAACCCTTGTTTGCTACAATGATAAAAAATGAATCGCAAGTATTCAAATTCCAATTTGAATACTTCTATCCCTTTATACCTTCTGCCCTATCGTACAAAAATTCCACCCTTTCGAAAGAAAGTGCAGTAAATAACAGACTCAGGATTGGGAACGAAAGTCCTGTAAAGTTATGCTCGTCTTCCCTCGTCCTTCCATTAAACGAACTCACCTGGAGGCGCCCTTGTCTTTTCATAGTTCGCAATTGTCATGCCACGTAGCAGGGTGAAATTTTTCCATGTGTTCTACGTACCACGCGCCCGGGCACGTGTGCTTCTTCAACGTGACTGTTTCGCATACGTTGCACACTCATGCCAGCAACTCCTTTCCTTCGAGAACTCGAACAGTCTCAGTCGGGAAGGAATTTTATTCCGGGGATCAAAGCCATGCGCGATTATGTGCTCCGGGATTTTTACGGACCGCCATGGAATATAAATGCGAAGTTACGCTCGCTGAACGCTATGGAATTACAGCCAAGGGAAACGTGATTATACGACTGCACGCGAAAAGCCAACGATTCGTCTTCCTCGAGTCCGCTTCGAGATGAATCGATAGGATCGCTGTTCAAAGCGTGGCTCTTGCTACGACCTTGTTGGAAAAATTACAAATATTCGCCTGGCATATAATCTTCTCCTTAATGTTTGTACAGCGAATTTATTGGCGCGATTTCATCCTCGAGAGATGATTTCTTACTTGGGTATCTTTCTTGGTTATTGAAGCAAAGTATCATGCTCGTCGAGGGTAGAATACGGAAGTGAGTTCTAAATTTGTAATTTTTTAGTATTTTTCTCGTCAAAATCCAATTTAGCGTGCTCAAATTTTCACGAGTGTACTTCGAGCTGGATGTAACTCACTGAAATAAACGTCTGACGTCAAAGGTCTCCTAGGGTTTGCTTCGCGCCATAATCTATCCTCCTTAGTGCATCATTCGCGAAATATTACAGCAATTATCTTGATATCATTTTGCAGCGAGATTCTAACGATGAAAAATCACCTGGAGAATTACCATAGATAACGAGCCTGGTGAAAGATGGCAGAAATTTATACGAAAATTAATTATTGTGAGTTTTTAATCGCGTGGGGCAACAAATCCGAGCTTTAGTCTTTAACCTTTTATAAATCAGAACACCTAAAAAAGTCCTACTCTTATTCGTCCCTTTCGTAATTTTAAGGATTCGTTTCACTGTTGTTTACTCAATTTTTGGAAAATTAATCGACCCCCGCACGTCTAAACAGTTTAATCTCTCCTAAACCAAAGCGTTGGTCCTCGAGCGCCTATTAGAAAATGATAGCGGCGTTAATTACGCGTTCCAGCGTTAATCACTCGCCCGATTGTTGCCCGTGATGGTCTTTTTGTTCACCGTGGCATTTTAATTGACTCGATACATCGATTATCTCGATAACTCTGTAAGTGCTCGACCGCCCAGACGTGTGGCTCGAAGCCTGTCCGTCCAACAAACGTGCGCAAATTGTCAAACGAAAAACAATCCCTTGCGTTATAACCAGATCGGTAAAGTATGCGTAATTAAACGTAAAAGACGATGTTTAAACGTTCGCCGCTTTATGCTTGCCGCGGTAAACCCTTTATATCAGCGGTAACAAGAATTAAACGTTCCGTGGCGGCATAATTACGCTACAAAACTGCCCGCCATATTTACTAATTGGTAATCCGTGCTCTCATCCGTGAACCATGATTTTCATTCACTGGGATGCACCGAGTGTTTTTATCGCTACCGTATAATGCGTGCAAAATGCAAGCAAAAGGGAACCCTGGAGGAATAGCAGGTCGAATCCGAATGAATAATAATTAATTCCCCAGCAACAAGGGTCAAGCAGCGCAAATACTCAAGACTATCGCCGGCTATTATTGGCGTTCGTTCCAGTAGAAGGCCAGCTCGAGCGTGTCGTAGCGTTGGAATCGCGTAGACGTTTAATAACGCTCTGTATTACTCGGGAACCGACTTGTTTACACAGGATTCGTTAGCGCTTCCTTGCAGTTCCAGAGCATATAAGGTCGACGTGCTCGGCCGGCAGCTAGCATCGATACATCATTTATCGCGTCTCGAATCACCCTGGATGTACCTGGGCCATTTTCGAGAAGGCCAGTGTGCGCTTAATGTTTAACGATTTATTTATTCATCCTCTCCGCGGAGCTCGAAAGATTCAGGCGTATAACAAGGAGGAATTTGTAGCGAAAGTACCTCTATGCAAAATACTCCTAGTTCCATTAATGTTCGCTTGAATATTTCATATATTTTCGTACACTTTCCCAGCCGATTTCGGTACAGGATTGTTTTCGTGCTTTAACTCTGGTTCCATGTCGAACACACACACACACACACACACACACACACACACACACACACACACACCTCCCCCTCCCCTGTCTCCTTCGAAAATTCCTAGCTCACACTGGATATATAATTCAAACTTTCAGTATCGTTCAACTATCCCCTGACCCCCTCGATTCCCTAAACTGATGGATCCTAAACTTACTCAGCAATTTTTCACGATACCGTCAGGTCCGCAGAAATATTCTGAAATCATCCGTTCACGAACTCAGCCCGTGATTGGTCGTTGGAAAATGTACAATTTTTATATTTAAACTTGTTCTCTGCGCCGGATAGGTTTCAAGATATTCTGTAGAACGAGATGCACTGAATACTCCAGTACTCAGTGTTCCAAAATATCGTATCGAAAAAGTTAGTGCTTGATAAGGAATTACAATTTCTTACGTTCGAAGCGAAGAAGCACTCGATGCACTCAGTTACTTCAATACTCAGTTTACCAAGATTTTGTATCGCCGAAGTTAGTGCTTGATAAAGATTTACAATTTCTTACGTTCGAAGGGAAGAAGCACTCGATGCACTCAGTACTCCGATACTCGGTGTACCAAATACAAGGAACCATTTCGACCCTGCTATATTCTATCTTATATGTTTCTTTTTCAAAAATGAATTGTATTAAACTAGGGTTAGCTATAAATCAAGTAGGGACAATTTGTCTCGGCGTAAATAATATCTATCGTTTTTAACATATCTACTTTTAATTGAAATCTGACCAACAGCAACCGAATAAAATCACTGGAACGTATATATACACATTCCCATTTGACACCCATCGAATTGATTACGTGTACTACTTATCCTCGCCTGGAATCGAACGAAACGGTAATTGCTTTCCCGGACGCAGAATTCAGGGAAGCTGCGAAATGGTAACTTCCCCATCAGAGGCGATAAGCATTTAGGGTAAACGACTTCGTACGATGTACAAGCATTGTAGGACAGTCGATTGCGCCTCGAATGGCGGCATAACACGCATCGCGTGCAAACGTCGTTGCTCGAGCTAACCAGCTCCGACTGGTTTCTCGCGTTAAGGCCATATTTATACTTTCCCAAGCGGCGAAGAGATTCCTCATGAGAAACAACACACGAGGAGGGCACGGGCCGTTGGAACAGACGACGGAGCCTTTATCCGCGATAAGTGACGGAGTTTCTCTGGTGAGTTTCGATTTTCCATGTGTATTTCCGTCTCGAGACGTCTTTCGTGGGATGGTTTACGTCTGTCAGCGAATGTTTTTCCCCTCTTGTTGCGGGCAATTAAAGCTAACCGCCGCGATTAACCCTTCGTGCCTCGCAGGAAGCAATAACGCTGGATTTTTTTGCTGTGTCGCGTTCGAAGGCGGTCCTCGTTTATGGGCATCGAGGTCTAAATTAAATGCGTTGAGAATGGCGTGCTCGAGTAGATTGATTACTCTGTTTTTGTTGGTTTGCCGCTATTGGCTGCGTTTAATATAATAATTAAATATGTGTAAAAGTCATCTTGTAAAAGTAATTAATTGCAATGCGCTAAACTGTGTCGAGGACACTGAGTTTATCGAGCATAAATCTACTATGCCTTGCATATTTGAATATAAAAGTATCGTTTCGCAAACATATTGAATATATGAAATAAATAAAGTCGATCTTGTATTTTGTCGAATAGATTGAGTGCATCGAATTCATTGAATATACAAAGTATACATCAAGTACGTCTCTATACATTGATTGAACCCGCATCAAGCGTAAATGTTTGTCTATTCTACGAACCTCGACAAATTCTACCCTCGTTGAACTGTCACGTCTGTGCAACCCTTACAAAAGCGTAGACGCGACTTCACCGCGAAGCATTCCGTTTTAATTCACAGATTCAAGCATCTCGCCCTGCGCGTTCCTCCATTGAAACTTGGAAGCGGTGACGTAACTGTAGTTAATTCCGACCGAGTTGTTAATACGAGGTCCGCCAGTAAAACGAGGAAGAGCGAACGCTGAAACAATGGCTCTCAATTAAATTCCTCTCTTATCCGAAGTGTCTATCTGGCGATACAAGTGCCGGAACTGAAATGTTCTTGAACTCCCTCTTCCTGGAGTTTTGCATACCTTCAGGACCCCCTCTGTACAATCGATCCCGAGTCATTTCGTTACCTAAACTTGGCTAAGTAGGTCTAAAATTGGTACCTCATAAAATAATGGCCTATGGAAAATGAAATAAATTTTGTTTGATAGTAGATACAAGATATCTACGATACTTTGCCTTGACCTTCGTTCATTACGAATCGGAACGTTCAATGAAATCTTGCAACCTTATATCTTGCTTCTTGCTAGGATTTATGAGCACGTAAATGCGAGGAGCGATGTAACGTCGAGGTAATCGATTACAGTGTCAATTATTAGCCACACCCCAACTTTCCCAGTCCATTATGGAATGTCAAACCTGGAGAGCAAAGAATTTTAGTGATAATGCGAACGCCAGCAAACCGAGAGCTTATTTGTCTCTATCGATTTTGCTCGACGTGAGTTATTATGGTGCCCCGAACCATCTCAGTAGACGTCGTTCTCGAACGAGAATTGTTCTGACGTCTTCTCTATACATTTTATACGCGGTGTTGTGTCTTGCCCGTTGCTATACCTCGAGACTTTCAAAAGTTCCTTCACATCGAGTCGTTAGTCTCGATGAGTAGTATTAGTAGTCTTTTAGTTGTCTGCACGTGTTGATTATAGTGTATATTAAGAGAATAGTCTTCTCTTTTTATTTATTGTCAGTTTGCTCAGAGAATTTAGATTCCAAGTGTTCTATATGATTATTATTCGACTCTAATCCTAGTACAATTTCAAGGTCCCTGCACGTCGAGTCGTCAATCTTCATGAGTAGTCTTCTACTTGTCTGCACGTATTAATTATAGTATTTATTAAGAGAACAGTCATCTTTCTCAATTTTCTCAAAGAATTTACGTCCCAAGTGCCAAGTAATATAATACTGGATTGTAATAAAGCACTAAAGAGCCCAGCAATCGAAATAGGCAGGTTCTCGTCAAAGAGTACCAAGTAACGTTACAATCACCCCAGGAATCCTCCACATCGTCGTGTGTCACTCGGCCATAACTCTTCGAATGCCTCTGCACCTTTCTTCACCGATGAAAGGCTTTAGAGAGAGGCAGGAAGGCTCAGCAACATCCGAAACGCCCGCGATGCGCGCGAGCGGCGAGAGAGATGGATACACAGAGTCGTATAACAGAACTGTCGTTTCACTGTTGCGAAATTCCACGTGCAGGCGTGTGTCGCCTTTGTTGGTAAGACTCCGAGCGTTATTTCCGTAGCTTAATGAAATTTCTTTACAACCGCGCAATTGTTTCGCAATCTCTCGCCGATCGGCAGAAAAAGAAGGAAAAACGAACAGCGAAAAGAAACGACGGAGTAAAGTCTGCGTTTTGCCCGGCTCTGGGGTTATTAAAGTTAGCGGCGACCAATTGCATGCTAACTGGCCGCAAATTAGGTGCGTTCGCAATTTAAGGCGAATTTCGAAACGTACGCTGAAACGACCCGGCCAATTTTACAGCGCACATTCGGTGTTTCGGTTTCCAGCAATCTCTGGCGCCTTAATTCACGATGATTAATCGCGAGTCGCGATTAAAACCTTCCCAAAAGGAGATTGCGGGATTTCAGCGATGGCAAAAGTGGGAAAGCGACAGAAGTGCTAATACAGATCTTGTTAAAAAATTGTTGAAATATCGCTCTTCGATTCGGGGATCTATGGTTCCTATTACGTTGACTGTGGCGTGTCTGGCCGCAGGCAGACTGATTCCCCTGTGCTCCACTAGCTGGTATTAAACATACTATACACTCTGCGATGGCAAATAATTTAAAAACAGTCTTTGCAAAAGAGTTGGGTTCATTTTATTATAATAGAAGAATAGAAAATGCAAATTTATTCGTGGGGATTAAAAATTAACGAATTTTTTAGATGGTGTTGTTTTTCTATGGACTGCTCAACGTTGCCTGCTCCAGGTTGGGCAAGGATTCATTTGCTTTCAAACAGATATATTTCTAGCAAGAAAAAAGAAAGGAATGGTTAAACAATCTTCGTTTAATTCTATTTGAAACTTAATAACGAAGTTCGAATGTTTAAACGTTTCAATTATTCAGACAAGCTTCGAACTTCCATAATATCCTATCGATGATAACATCAATCATTTCTTATCATTGTAAAAAACTTATAGTATCATCTATTCCATGAACGTAACGCTATTCTGCGAACTTGTGGGAACTGAACCGCTGAATTTCTCCGTTACTCAATCCCAGAAGTGGAAGTCAGTTTAACCACGCGTATGTTTTATTTATGATCGAGCGGGAGGGGATCGAAGAGGGCTAATGAACAGAATTTTTCGAATTGTTGGAACAATCGTGAATACAACGCCGGATATTAAATTAATTTAATGTTCATTTAGGCGGGGATAAAAAGTATGCAACGCTGTTGCACACTTGGCCCACTCGAACGGGAAACCGTTTGAAAACGACTGGAATTTGCATTTGCGTCGAATAATTATTTGAACGAGTTTTAATGCAATAATTATCTGAAATAATATGTAGAACAAACGTTGGAAATAATGGATATCTGTATCGAATCGTGTATAAGTGATGACTGTGTCGAGCCGTTTATAAACGACGGTATTGAATTACATAAATTTTGCACGCCTCCGAATTCGTTCGCAATTAAACGATGGTCTATGGATTTTCATGAATAATACGAGATACCTCTTTGTTAAACGGTACAGTTTTGAGTGACTGTAAATATCCGAACGTTATGAAATAATGTCTGTTTTGGCAGAGGAGGAAACCAAAGATCGGCTCGATCTCGTTAAATATTCATGATTCATTGGCAACGACTCCCGAAATAGAAATTAACATAGAAACCATTTAAAATAATTTCAGTTCCTATATTAATAGACCAATGAATCTTCGATAATAAAATAAATTTCCATAAACCGCTCGCGAGGACAGAAACGACACAGTAAAAAATATCACGATAATCTATATGTATATGGGAGGTCGGGAAAGGTATTTTAAATAAATTTTCCACGTGGAATAAGGGCGGACTCAAGAATTGATGCGATACGAGACAAATACGTCGTGAAATTCCTGAATCATTCACATGCCTCCTTGGCGCATGAATGAGAAAGCAGCCGATGTCGCGATCCTTTCTCTTTGTTTTCCATTATGTCTCCCAGGAACGAAGGTCGGGTTGAGTACACAAAACAAATATGGTGGGACGTCTTCGTCGTCGTCGACGTCGATGAAAACAACCGTGACTGCGAGTAGGAGTAAGTGTACGTGTGCAGGATGGGCGTTCCTCTCCGTACAGGCTCTGTAACCTGTTGCTCCATTCTTGAATTTGTCTAGGTTAAGCCTCTTTACCGTTTCCATCCGCGCAAGCCCCCAACGCATAAGTTTATCACTAATGCATGCCCGCGAATTCGGAAATCACGGCTAGGAAATCCGATTAGCGACACTGTTGCAACCGCCCCCCGTCCCTCTTTCTTCAGTCTCGCTTTTTGCGAGCCAATCTTCGCCCCGTCACCCAGGCATCGCCATTAGAGATTTATTTTGTTTGTAAGCGAGGTTTTCTTCGACGACTCCTCTTCTTGGGCTCCGTTAAGACCCCTGAACTTCGACATTAGAAATTTAATATTCGTTGCCCAGGTTTCTGGGATAAATTCTGTGTTTCTCGTCGAGAGACATTAATTTTCCAACTGTGTGGCCAACGCAGCCTTGGTTCCTACTCTGAGGATTGGGGGACATGGGGTCTCAATTCGACAATCAACGAATTAAATCCTAGTAATGGCCACCTTTAAAATTTTTCGCAACAATAGAGAATCTGCCGAGTCACTTTGAATCTCCTTTGATTCCTGTTCTGAGGGTTGGAAGGCATGGAGACTCAGCTCGACAATCAACGAATTAAATCCTAGTAATACGAACCTCTAATATTTTTCACAAAAATAGAGGATCTTTGAAACAGTTTGAATGTACCCATTTCTTAATTTGTTTTGCCACTCGAGGTTGAATCAACGACTGAAAAGCACACATAGTCACGAACCGAGCCAACCGCGGGAGTCTAGAGCTAGTTCGAAAGTAACTTCTACGATGATAAAAGTCCGATGCCCCGTGTGCACGACTTACGTGACTCACCGAAGTGATCTGATCCATTTGTTCCGTTTAATCCACGGGAATTAACTTTCTCTCGTTCCTGGGTGTATCTTGACCGAATACTTCATCGTTTAGGTGTATTTTTAGTGGAACTAAGCTGTGGATCGTTGCATTTAACCGTCGCGGTACCGAGAAATTGATGACGAACTGAAGGAACGTCTTGGTAATTCGATCGCATTTAGAAGAGTTAAAGAAATTAACACTTTATCTACCGGGCTATTTAGAAGCAGACTTTAATTCAAAAAAGAGTTTCCTACAGTAGCCTATCCTACATGGCGATCTAGGCTGACAATAATTTCTCCATCCTGTTATTGGATACATTGAAAGCAAAGTCTGTTTCCAAACACTGAACATTGTAAGTAGACAACCATCAACACAGTAAATAAATTCAAAAAGCTAAATACTGGAATTAAAAAGCCTATAAATAGGCTCTCGGTAAATAAAGTGTTAAGATCCAAAAGGGAGAAAGTATGAAAAAAAGTATCAATGGATAATCCACCAAATGAAAAGCTGAAGAGCCGAACAACTATCGCAATCGATGCCTGAGAAAGTGGAAAATTGTAGACTACTTTATTCATTAAATAAACAACGAAAGCGCAACTCCCTCGAAGCAACTATTATCCTGCCATGCGAACAATTACACCAGTCTACCACACGTATTTAATTTCAATAACGTCTGCTGCGTCAGCCTTCGAATTAAACCGACCATGAATCGACAAACCATTTAAATTCAATCGAGTCACCATTTATACTTCGAGTAACGCCAAATTCAAATTTCTCCATATCTATTACAAATCGAACCACGATGACGATTTTGACCCCGTGATTGAGCTCACGTAGTTGTGGGTAAATGGGCTGCATGTGTACACGTGTCGCGTTGTCAGTCGCACATGCGAAAGTGAAAGTTCGAGCTGATGTACGATATACACTCTATCGTTCCCATAATATCGAAGAGAGCGTCGAACGAGCCAGAATGCCGAGTCGAGTGTTTTTTGCGCGGATACACCCACGACTACATATCTGGTTAATTGATCGATCGTGTGGCCGGTTACGTTTATTCGTTTGCATGATCTCCTAACGAGGAAACGTTACTCGTGACCGTTGCTTAACCCTGCCATGACTTCTGTCAGGTTTCAGACCAGGAAAGTGGAACGTCTGCAGTCTTGAATTTCGTTAAATTTCAGTTGTATGAACTTGTTGAGATTCTACTTTTTCCTCTGAAACGAAAATCTTTAAAAAATCTTTATCTTGCTTTTCATTTACGACTAGTAGACAAATTACAGGAATTTCATCACCTAAGTTTATTAGAAATGTTGTTCTCCTACCCTTGACATTACGCTATTCGTTACAATCTAAATATTACTATATGTATATATAAATGTATTTTATTCAGTCACTGTTTAAATAACCATACCAAAAAATTATAAAGAGAACCCATAATCAACTCGAGAATTAAAACTAGCACCAAGCATAAAATTCGTCAATTTGCTCTGAATACACTGCGCATCAAAATTATACGAACACTTGGGCTTTTGAGGTTTCAGTGTCTTAAAACAGTATAGTATTATTGGTTTAATTGCAAAATTGTCTTAATACATCGAAACCTCCAAAATCCAAGTGTTGGTGTACTTCTGACGCGCAGTCTACACCTTTGCCAGTCTATAATTAAACCAAAATATTTACCAACCGTTTGCACAATATAGAGGCGTTCGATCGAGCCTGAAAACGCGTTGTAAGTGTTAATCCAGTCAAACCAGGCTAATTCCTCGTGCTCAGCGAGTGTTACAATCACCCCCCAACGGTCTCCATTGTTTCGTCGTTTCAAGTTTGTTGGTTCCTGTTTTAATCGAGCACGTAAGACCATCGGTCCGTTAAATGCAATAGAATTTAACGAACAAAGAGCCGGGAGGCACGCGGAAAAGCGTGAAAAACGCGGATTTATCGAGCTCCATGAACTCGAACCCAACGAGTATGGGTCACCGACTCTCCAGTTCGAGTTTGTCTCCGACCAGGCTGCTTCTATTATACGGCCGCATTATACGGGATTGCATAATGGCCACCGCTACTGGCTCGAGTGCTGAAAGAACGAGAAAACACTCGCACGACATTGACCTCGTTGCCGAATACTTTGTAATCCAGATCGACGTGCTATCGTAACGCGCGTTTGCTCATTTGAATTCACGAACACCCTCGGATCTACGCTCTGGCTGAGTAATCTCTATAAATAAACTATGGTTCTAGCCGTTTCGCTCGTAGAGGTCGATCTTTAAACGTATCCCTGGGAATAGGTTCATTTAAATTCTGAATGACACGAGGAAATTCCTCTCTGGAATAGGAAATATATGTATGTATATCTATAGCCGCGTAGAACGCAGCATACCTCGCTTATTATTGCTTCTACGATAAATATGCGGCTAATAAAAGTTATTGGAAATTGAATTTGCAAACTCTTTTATTTCGCACGAATTTTCGATAGGATCGATATTAACCGAGAGAGGCCTCCAAAAGTTCCTCCCTTAATTATCCACCTGCAATACCGCGCGATATCTCGCTTGGCTCGATTTCTAACGTTGTGGGATCTAATCATCTATGGATGCGTTAACTCCGTAAAAGTTACAAGAGTAGCCAAAACATTCTAATCATCCTCGCCGAGACCGAGCTTATTTTATCTTAAATATCTTCATTAGTCACCCCGTGAAGTTTGTTTTGGTCTCAACGGTGCATAAACACTGAGCAACTTAATTGCTCGTAGAAGTAATTAAGTATCCTCTCGCAGAGGAGCACAGTGGATGCAGGTTGATAACAGTTTAACGCACGAGCATGTTCCGCAATTAGTTTCGCAACGTTACAAAGTTAGGCGTTTACACCGGTCCCACGCGAAAACAGCGGAAGGGCTCTAATAACCACCTTTAAAACTCTCAAACATGTCGATACCGTGCTACGTAAAAGGTTCCAATTTTACGGGGGGTGGTTTTCGGGACAATTAGTCGCGGCTTGTCCTGGAAGTTTTTCGATGTTTCGAGTTCAATTAAACTTTCACATTTCCAGGGAGCTTGGCACCCGCGTTACACGAGCTTTTGGCAATGTTCGGTGTAATGTTCATTTTAAAGTGATCGAGTAACCGAGCCAATCGATTATCGATCTGTGGTAGATGGCAGAATCTAATGAATCGAAAACATGGAATGCAATTTTTTCCTAGCAGGCTCCGTTTTTGTGAAAATTGAATTTAATACATGACTTTTCGGTAGGAATTTAAAAATCTTTTATTCTGAAGATGAGATGTTAAAGAAAATAAATCTAGGTAAGATTCCCGAGTTCTGACACGGTTATAACAACAAATACTTTGACAAATCTTAGACTATGTACTTACCAATTATTTTAAAGCAAAATTTTAACCTCGTACAAATTTTCACAAAAATTAGCGTGGTAATCCACGTGTTAAAGGTTTCTCTGGTGCGTGTCTGACCATTACTCGCTCCCTCTACTTGATTTACCCGACGTAATCACCGCCGTGCCCCAAGGAAACTTCAACCCCGATTTCCTCAAAACCGACTGCCGATACAAAAATCCCTACTGCACATTTTCGACAGATTTTTGCACGTAGAATCGGCCCAGCTTCAGTTCTCCTCGTTATCTCTTACTTAGCTTCCGCTATCCGTCCAGATATCTTACGCTCTCCCGCATCGAGAATAGATTAACCCGCGGAGATCGTTTTAAGATTCCGTCGCATTGAAATTTCTCGACGATAAAGTCCAGGTTATAAAGCGAAACGGCACGGCTACAGCGCCGTCAAAAGTTGTAAAAATTAAACGAACGGTGCGCGCACCGATCGATCCGTGGGGTCGCCTTTCGTCGCGGCTCCCTGATTGAATTCTACGAATCCACGCTAGCCGGGGTACTTATTACTCGCGAGCTCGAAGAAAAGGGCGGATACGCAAGGGTGAAACGAGAACGGACGGTTCTACGACTGCGAGACCGATTTTGACGGAGGCGACGCGGTATCCTGGGGGACAGGACGAGGCGCGGGGGTGGCTGGGCGAGAGGGGACGGGCCGACGGCAGTAACCCAGGGCTCTAAAACTAAAGCGGCAGCTCTGACAATTTCGATTTTACTGTCGCGCGTCCCCCTGATCCCTCTCGTCACTGGAAAAAGCCCGGCTGCTCGCCGACGTCAGGGATACTCACGTTTCTGGCTGGCCCATTCGCATTCAATCGCTCGCCCAGATACAACTAAATGTACAGGGTGATTCGAGAAACTGACGCGATCCACGGGCCGTGTTCCGCGAGCGTCCCGAGAGCGATACACGAAATTCGCTCAAGCAGAGCGACTAGACTCTGTCTCAGAGTGAAATATGATCGTTTTCCTCGCGAATAAGAGTGGCGGGGTGGATAAGGGTTGTTTGGGGACAGCTTGGTGTAAGAAATTGAGCGATTAGGTGCGATTGGAGAAGAAAAAGGCTGTGTTGTCTTGAAGACAAGCTTTTACTGGATCATTTTGGGGAGGATTTTACGTTGCGAAAAGAGGGGGCAGAATGTTTTTGAAATTAAAATTGGTTAGAATGTTTTGGGATGTAACAGATGTCAGGGATTCTATGTTGTGGGAAGAGGGGAAAGAATGTTTCTGAAATTAAAAGGGGGAGGAGCACAACAATCTACCACTATAATTGATTCTCTATATCGGTAATTGTTACTAAAGGAACCTAGAAATGCATGAGTCAAATTGACTTATATGGTAATTTAAGTGTGAAAAGGAGAGCAAAGGATTTAATATTGAGAGGGAAGGAAACGGAATATTTTTGAAATTAGAAGAGGAAGAAGTATATCAATCTATCATTATAATGAGTTTTCCATATCAATAATTGTCACTAAAGGAATCTAGAAATGCATGAGTTTAATTAGTGTACACTTGGTAATTTGATTATCAAAGAGACAGGAAGTGCCAATAAATGCAGATGTTGTTATTAAACACGTCGAGATAAACAATAATCATCCTCAAGTATTCAAACGTTCTGGGGTTAAAAAATTGTTTAAATATCGCTCGTGTTACTAAATTCCGGTACCTATGGTTGGTTCTTCTTATTCGTCAACTGCTTGGGTGTCTGACTACGGGCACTCCGTCCGATTCCTCTACGCTCCACTGCCTGGCGCCTTACAGCTCTCGCCTTCCTTTTTTTCGTAAATGACGTGGTGTAAGCCAAAGATCTTCCTTACGTAAACATTACAAGGAATAAATTATCTATCTATCCATCTATCTGTCCAAAGTATCTAGTAATAATTCGTAACGAATAATACCTCGTTCGCCATCGATACGAAAGAGTCGTGAAGACCGTACGACCGAGCGAGATTCAGGAATATTAACCTAACGCGGTTACAGTACAGACATCGCAGGGACGAGATAAAGTCGTAAAGTTAACCGACCCCGACGGAAAAGTCCGGGAGGGTGGTTTTCCAGCGCGCCACCCTGTAGGTACATCGCGGGTCCGCCTACTAAAGCTCTGTAGTTTACGGTGACTCTTGCAATTTCAGTTAATACTATAAAACCCTTGGCACACGTACGACGCTTTCGTCGTCTATAAGCAAGAGAGTTAGGTGCGCCGTGCTCGACTCGTCCTGGAACTTATCGATGAGAAGCTTCTCTCCGTAGTCTCGCTTTCCTAGTAACGGGACGTTTATAATTAAAAGAAACGTCCACCATCTACAGAAATCTCAGTCTTATCACTCGATGAAGTTTATTCAAATAAATTAAACCTCTGAACACATAGCGCGTTCATCGATAGAAAATTAAAAGTAACAGATAAACTCAGCAAGATAAGATAATTATACTCCTATTTTAAAGCATTTACACATTGATTCCACATTGTTTACACGGCCCAAGAAATGATTAAAGTTGCCCGATGTTTGCTAGTATTGGAATCTGTAGTTACATTTACCTGCGTTGCGAATGACGGAACACGATATACCCTCATGCGTGTCACAGAGTGCTTCTCCAAGATCTGGTAATTTTTTATAAACTATGTAGATTGCGAAAGAGAGAAACGAGAGAACCAATCGCGAGACAGAGAGGTTTCGCGGCGCATAAAGGGAGGGGAAACGCGGAAAACGAAGAGATAAACGGGGAAAGATGCACGAATGAATGCGACTTTGTACCTATACGTCGTACTTTCAGTATGCATTACTCTGCACCTGCAGACGGAAACACAGAGATCCACATGCGCCTTTATTCTCCGGTGCACCAGTCTGAAATGTCACCGTTATATTTTTAACGCTCGGTGACAGTATTTTCCAACGAGGAATTCGTCTCGAATAACAGTTGAATAAAAATAAAATAATAAATCGGATAGTAATTATTTTTCGTTGTCGTCGCAACATTTTACTAATTTTCAATTTTAAGAACCTGTTGACTCAAAAACCCACAGAAATTCTCAGATTCGTCCCGAAAACTACACAAAGATATGGTGGAAATGAAATTAATATTCTACACGGTGAAATTCAATCAAGTTGATGCGATTTCGATCAACGAAAGCTAAAAACCGTCCAGTTGTACCGTTGGAAAAGTAATCCAGTATTCCCCAGCGCGGTTCATTATTGTTCTTTTTACGGTCTGATCCTGTGTCGACGCGACACACAATGACATTTTGCGCTTACTAGTCGAAATATGACAGTTTTATTCATTGAAACGCGATTTTTCCGCGCTGGGATGCGCGACATTCAGCGGCACACTAGCCAACGCCTCTAATATTGTATCGGGAGGCGATTGTATTTAAAATTCTGCTCTTCTCTCGTCGCGCTTGCCTCTTTTTCATCGCTGCAGCGGTATCGAACGGTATTGTAACTCGGGGATAAAAGGATTTTATAATTTGCATTCGATAATGCGTGCATTTCTTATACGTTCCCTCGTCTAGGGAAAAAAGAATCAATCCCATGATAAATCCTCAATCTTTCCTTGTACAGAAAGCGAGTTGTTTCTTAATCTTCTCTTTGTGCAAGATTTCCGTGTTTCTTTTCTTTTAAGTAAAAGGCATCCACGTTCCATTAATTTGTAGACAATTTATTCGACTTACCAAGTGAATTTAAATCTAAGGATAAATATGAAATTTCTGAATATAAAAGTTTCCAAGTTTATTCTTCTTTGTTTCTGAACAGGATTATTCTTTTCTGTTTCTGCATTTTTAATCCCTCAAATTATTTCCTTTCCCTGTACGAAAAGCGATTTTCTTTCTGAATCTTCTCTTTGTGACGGTTTCTCACGTTTCTTTTCTTTTGATTAAAACACATCTACATTCGATTAATTTGTAGACAATTTATTCGACTTACCAATTGAATTTAAATCCGAGGATGAATATAAGATTTCTGAATATAAAAGTTTCCAGGTGAAACAGGATTATTCTTTTCTGTTTCTGCATTTTTAATGGCTCAAATTATTTTCTACCATTTACCGTTCAACACTTTCGACTCTGATTCTGTTTTTTCTCTGATCCAATTAAGTTCTCGCAGCTAGTTGCCGCGGATGATGTTCTTATTAATCCCATAAAAGTGAAGTACGTGTAACGAGCGCTCGCGCCAAGCCCACGGAATTAATATTACCGACGACGGGACGCGATAAATCAACTTTTACGACAGAACTCAAATAAACGTCGAGCACGAACTTTAAATTAAAAGTTGCGCGGCTCCATGCACTCTTGATTCTCCTCCTGCCCGTTTTATCTGTGCGAGCGACGAATCGAATCCTTTGAAATTAATGTTCCAGGCTTATTAACGGGCTTACGATAATTATTCACACTTTGCTAACTGACCAGTCAGCTTGGGAGATTCGTCAGGGGCAGACGCAAATCTTTCTGAATACTTCATTTCGTTGAAAATAATTTTAATTTCGACATGACCTAGTCCATCTACCTATAATAATTATTCACACTCTTGTAACTAAGAAGTGAGCTTTTCTAATAGACAAATTTATAAATTACACGCAACATTTAAATTCTAAAACAATTGCAAAAATAAGGTTCTTCGAACCAGGTATAATTACACGCTCCAAAATTATCCTTCTTTAAAAATATTTTTCATTTCGACTTGACCTAGTCCACCTACCTACAATAATTATTTACACTCTTGTAACTAAGAAGTGAGCTTTTCTAATAGACAAATTTATAAATTACACGCAACATTTAAATTCTAAAACAATTGCTAAAATAAGGTTCTTTTAACCAGGTATAATTACATGCTTCAATGTTATCCTTCTTTAAAAATATTTTTCAATTTTCCCAGATCCCAGTCCACGTGTTTCGAGGATTTCGAGCATCCTATGACATCCAACCGGCTCGTGGAAAGTTTCAATGAAAACGGATGTAACGAAACAGCCTGAATAACGTCGAGGTATCGCAAACGCGTGTCTCCCGTCTGGCGTTCGCTTTAATCGTATTGTTCTGGATAATGCAGCTTTCCACAACCTCGACACAATCCGTAGCTTCGGATTCAAGCGTTGGAATAACTGTAGCCCCAGGATGCTTGCCACCACTTACCTCCACAAGGGAATGTAAACACGTGGGAGCAGCTGAATCGAGAGCCATAGCACCGCGTACGATGTATCGAGAGCCGACATATTAGAAATTCCGAAAGAATATTTTCCAGAAACATGAAAACCCCTTTGACTTAATTTTGCATTTTAATAACATTATTTTTCAGCTGTAACGATATTGGAATTAAAATTCATGACTTTCCAAGAGCTTAAAATTGTAAATTTACGTGCGATTAGAGAATGTACGATGAATATTGTTTCAAGACTGTATGGTCCATCTGTTTCTTTAAGATTCTCAAGCATTCTTGTACATTAATATTTCTTTTAATATTATTTTAATAGCTGTATCATTTCCCCTTTCAGAAAGTCTTTAATTTGCTGCTTGCTTACTTATTGTTTCCAATTTCTCTTCGAGAAATTTATCTCTGCAGGATATTAAACTTCGATTCATTTTATAATCGTTTCCTTGCGGCGTTCTATTTCCCTAGAATACAAAACAACAATTTCACCCTTTCTCCTCGCGAACAGTGAAAGGTTTCCTTTTCGATTAATTGAATAATTATTTGTGATACAATAAGCCACTTCCTGCGCGTTCAGAGTACTTTTAGATCTTCGTATATAAGAAAACGTTTAGTAACTTCCCTGCCTTTCGGTATCTTTTGTGCAATTTTACGACAGTCATTAATTTTTCCAATGTATGTAACCGTCTCCTAATTCTCATCAAATTGTATTCGGAAACGCGTAACATTCTATGCAATTTAAAAATAGATTGGAATAGAAATTTAATAAGAATCCTAGGTATTTCATCGCGATATCGTTATCATTCGTTTCAATCTCGTCGATGATTCTTATGCCGAGATGACACATTAACAATAACTTGTCTGCGTCTGCCTTGTGTCAAAAAAAAAAAAAAAAAAAAAAAAAAGAAAGAAAGAAAAGAAACAACTGAATTGTGCAACTCTTGCTCGATTAAATCTTTAACGAATCTACCTCCAGGCAAGTTTTCGCAATCATAAATCTCCTTCGCGAAAAGAAAGGGTTGAGTATCGCTTATGGGCCTTCTATGATCGCGTCATGCTCAGATTAATTGCGCGGACTGGTTCGAAGATGAGTTGGTAATTCTCAAGGCCCACGTTCCCACCATAATTCGGCCATCGTGATATTGCAACTATGCCTGTCTCGGTTAAAAAGGTCAGCATGGCGTCTTTTTGTTTTTAAACCTTCAAAGAACAATTTTGTGCGATTAAGTTCTTATAGTTTGATATATTACATGATATATAAATAAATTATTACTTCCGTTTTCATTGAAACCTTTTTACATCTATGATTAAAATGAACTCTGTATGATAGTGAAATCAGTTGAATTTTCTTGAACAACTGCGTTCTAAATAACTAATCATCGTGAGTAGACAATTCGATATTTGATTACTTAATGTTATCAAATGCTGACCATCGAGATATTAATACCTGCAGTATAATAATATACCTACATACCCTTTATGATAGTCTACCTATGTACCTACATACCTTTATAATAATCGACCTATATATACCTATAAGAATCTTTTAGCCTTTAAAAGTTATTGAATTTAAATTTTCATCTCACTCGTTATTATATCAACTTGTATCGTTAAGATCTGTATCGTTACTTAAATATAAAAAAGTCAACTGTAAGATACAGCACTATTAGGTCTCCGTGAACTTTATTTCTATAAATATTCAAATTTTTATAACTAATTATTGTACATCTCCGAACGCGGATGACACAGAGTAAGACCAGTTCAGCTAATATTATTTAACATTTACATCGCATTAATTGGAATACTTTCACATTCTCCGTAATTTTATAGGATTAGCAATAATAAATATTTTGAAAGCAATCGACGTTTCAAAATTACAGAGCGTTATACCACCTGCAATATTGGTCGCGAAACGTGTCTGATTATAAGTAATTCATTTTCCCTCATCCCTCATTTCCCATTCATTTTACAATTCTCCCATGCATCCCAGCCGCGTTGGTTAATCATACCTCGTGTACATTTGTTTGTAACTTTTGATATGTACAAAACAATTGTCCAAATATGTTTCAAATAAAAGTCAATCAAACCGAAAAAGTGTAAATATTTCTCAGCGGTTCCAATTAATATTCATGAAATTCGAAATATTTTCGACTCGATACGAATTTAAATTTAAACAATCTATCGCGTGGAAAGTACTAAAAATATTCTTTCGAGCGTTTCGTCGAACCAGTTCCTGAAATTCTTAAAGACCAAGCCGAATAATGCGAAAGATCCCGAGCAGAAGTAAACAAGAGAACCTGGATGAAAATACGTTTTCTTTCCGCGGATAGGAAATCGAATCGAGCAGTTTGTTTAACTATAGATTTATTTGTTGATCGTTGCCTCTTCCTCCCGTCCTTATATCAAACTTGCAACTTTTCATTTCGCGTATCTTCGCTGCTGGCCGGCTCTGTACACAAACTATAACTGGGAATTGAATTAACGTTCGTTACCAGAATTTGTACGTATAAGCGCCTAAAGACAGAAACTAATGCATTGCGTTGTTAGTAGCCAATTATCGAGTTCGGGTGTCGTACGATAATACCCTTCGTATCGCGAACTCCGAGCACAGGGGAGCATTGTACACCTATATATAATGCACACTAACTTGTAAGTAGCTACTGTCAAAGTTCGAGCTACAAAATTACAATTCCTCTGGTAACTAAAGGTCGAACCCACCTCAACGCACGTTCTCCAATTTCCTAATGTTCCATCACGTTCATGAAAACTTACTTTTATGGAACGTGGCTCTTGTTTCGTTTTCCTACAATTCCCAGACGCGTATGCTCCTCGAATAAAATTCTAGACGGGTGTGTTTGCAGCTCGTCGTGAATAAAAATTTGGGAAAGGGGATTCTTAGTTAATTTATCATCTGTTTAATATTAAAATAAACCCATCGAGTCACAAGGGAACAAATGTTTCAGATGTCCAAGATCGTTAGAATCTTTTCACACGAAAACATTTAGTTTCTTTTAACTGGCAGCAGGATTTTCTCAGGATTCGTAATTAAAAATATATGATTTACGTTCTTTGATGTAACGCAGAAGGTTTGTGTCGTTCGTGAAAAATTTGGGAATAGATAAAGATTTCATACAAAATTTTTACACACGCTGGTAACTGCGTTCGTATAGGAGTATTTACGGCTCGAATTTGTCGCAGCGCTGTCAAACGTCATTACCTACCAATTTTGAATAAAACGAGTTAAATAATTCACCGAGATTTCGTGAAAGCACCTTTCATACCACGCACATTTCATTTGCTGCAATTTACTACGAAATCCATATGAAAATAATTTTCAAACATCGCTAAATGCAGTTTACGGTAATACCCTCCTCCCGACAAGAGTTATCAAACGGTATTAATGTCTTGTGTACAGCTATTCGTAATTAATCAGCTTCGATGCAGACTTTTGCAAAAATGCTTCTTGAACGTTGCTAATAATCTATGCTCAATATCCGATTGTTATTAACGAACGAGAGATGTTATCGAACAATCGAATAAAGCGTCGATAACGCGATTCTTTTTACCGAGAATCCTTCATAATTAGTTAATGATTTATTGGTTTGTCCATTGATGGTAAGTAGTAGTATAGTAGTACATAGAACGATAGTAACTTTCAAGGACCATTCTTGTCACGAATTTTATAGTTATTAAGCAATCGTCAAGGATTTCAGTGAGAATTATTGCTTTGCTCGATTGTTTGTTACATTCTATAAATGAATTATTAATTTTTACGACTCGTGAAGGATAGTATAGATCCTTGCAACATTCTAGACAAATTTCTATTACGATCTCGATTTTTATTAGACGATCATTGAGGATTTTAGTCTTGGCTACACGTTACTTCGTTAGAAATATTCGCTTTATTGTATTGTTTATTAACTTTTTGCATATAAATAATGGACCTTGGTACTCGTGGAAGATAGTATAGATCATTAGCAACATTCAAGAACCGTTGTTGATACGATTTCGATTGAAATTAAATAGTTATAAACGTTTTTCAGCGATTAGTAGGTGCAAAATTTAAATTTGACGCCAGTGGTGCCATCTAGCGGTTGGATCAGGGAAGCTCCGGTTGAGTAATAGGATAACAAAACGCTAGTGGAGGTCTACGCTTGAAACTGTGTGAGAGAGAAAGATATACCATGCGAGAAGGACAGAGAGCGCCGACGCTGGAAACAGCAGTGCGCATGCGCAGAGTACAGTCATTTGTTCATCGATTGTTTATCGATTAATTACAAATAAGTTATGAACTTTTGGGCACTCGAATTAAAGCTTAGGCTTCCAGGAATCTTCTTGTGTATGTGAATTGAATCCTTATGCACTATTTAAATAGTTAGAAACAATTTAAGGCAACCGTACTTCTGGCATAGTTCTGACTCCACCACTTGTCATCGCAATAATCGTTAATTAATCAATATTCTGCATATTATTTCTGCACTCTGACACTCGTGGAAAGTAGTTGGGATCCTTGGCGACATTTAAGGACTGTTTTCGATAGGATTTTGATTGAATCGAAATAGTTATGAACAATTTTCGGAAACTTTGCGCGAGTACTTCGAGCGTTGGCGAAAGCTGGAACGTGTCCTTGACGCGAAATTCGTTGAGAACTCGTTAAAACCAACCAAAATCGTAACGAAAACGGTCCTTGAATGTTGCCAAGGATCTAAGCTACCTTCCACGAGTGCCAAACTGCATCAAATATGTCCCTAATATTGATTAATTAACGATAATTGCAATGACCGGTGGCGTAGTCAGAACTACTTTGGAACTACGGTTGTTTTAAATTGTTTCTAACTATTCAAATAGTGCATACCGATACAATCCACTTATAGGAGAAGATTTCTAGAAGCCTAAGCTTTAATTCGAGTACGCAAAAGTTCATGAATTATTTGTGAATAATCGATAAACAATCGATAAACAAATGACTGTACTCTGCGCATGCGCACTGCTGTTTCCAGCGTCGGCGCTCTCTATCCTTCTCACACGGTGTATCTTTCTCTCTCGCACAATTTCAAGCGTAGACCTCCACTAGCGTTCTGTTATCCTATTACTCATCCGGAGCTTCCCTGATCCAACCGCTAGATGGCGCCACTAGCGCAAAATTTAAATTTTGCCCCTACTAATCGCCGAAAAACGTTTATAACTATTTAATTTCAATCGACATCGTATCAACAACGGTTCTTGATTGTTGCTAATAATCTATACTATCTTCCACGAGTATCAAGGTCCATTATTTATATGCAAAAAGTTAATAAACAATAGAATAAAGCGAATATTTCTAACGACGTAACATGTAGTTAAAACTGAAATCCTTGATAATCATTCAATACCAATGAAAATTGTGAGAAATTTTGTATAAGGAGTACAGAACTAAATAAACAATCTTGAGAAAGTTAACAAACAATCTAATAAAACGAGGTATGAACGGTGGCGCGAATCCTAGAATTCTTGATAATTTCTTGGTGACGGTCAGAATGGTTTTGAAATGTTGCTTTTGATCTATACTTTATACCAGGTATGCAAAAGTACATAAATTATCTTTAGAAAGTTAACAAATCAATGATAATACTCATAGCGACCAAACGAAAATATAAACAATTGGAATGATGATCTGATATTCACTCCACAGGCTCTAGATCGGTCATTAAATTGTTTTTATTATTTTTTTAATAAAACCTGCTCCAGTTTAAGCCTGATCACGTGGAGTAATTAGACGAGGAAAATTTCACGAGAAAAACGGGGACTCCTTTTTCGCCAAGAGATTCGAAACGAAGTTAGAGATCCTACTCAGATAGGAACTCGTCCACTCGTCGATCATCAGTTTCGCCGGTTCCCCGTGCACGATACACACTTGTCTGTATTGCCAGCACGTGACTTTGGTCCTAAGCTAGGTTTGCTACGTACAGACCACAATATAAAGGACGATACTTCGGAACGATAAAAACAAACAGTCGGGGCTAACCAGAACGAACCATGCGTTTCACGAAATAACGTTAACTCCGACACCGTCTGA
The DNA here is from genome assembly GCF_026225885.1 of Hylaeus anthracinus. NCBI lineage: Eukaryota > Metazoa > Arthropoda > Insecta > Hymenoptera > Colletidae > Hylaeus > Hylaeus anthracinus. The sequence goes on along the minus strand of NW_026534330.1, from coordinate 12,475,086 downwards.
CCAGTCACGTGCGCCATACAAGCCTTTAAAATTCGACGTTTCTCTCTATCCACGACATCCTGGATACGTGCAAACACCTTCCCTCGGCTTCAAATAATTTTCGTCGTTCTTTCCTGACCGTGCTAGCTTACATTCGCCCCGAAAACCAAGCTCAGCGCCTTCACGTTTAAACACACCTCGATTATGGTGTCCGTGGGAGCGCGGAAAATGGATTCTGATACTTGGAACAGGTCACGTTTGCGTGGAAATATTGTCTGGCTAACTGAATTACTCAACACTGCTCGATGCGATACAAATTTTATTTCAACGTCAATTAGTATACAGTTTCCGCGACCTTTACTAACTTTCTTTATCTTTTTGTTTCAGGTAAGAGAACTCAAAATGATTTCAACCCCTAGTAAGGTAAGTGTGTAACATTCCTCGAATAAGGTGCCACTGCATTCAACATTTTTCAATTATTTTATTTATACTTGCTATGAATGATTTTTAGAATAAATAGAAATACTCTTGAAAAATACTTTTCATTATGAGAAGACGCTTTCGTGTGAAACGTAATGTAAATATGAAATGTTGAAAATGTTAAAAATGTTCATGAACCTTCGTGTAGGACTGACTTTTCTTATCTATTAAAGAGCATGTGTGAAACAGACCGAGATGAACACATTTCATCGAGAAAGTAATTAATTAAAACAATTAGCAGATTAACGGACAGTTTAAACCGTGTTCGTGCGTGTTCTCCCTAACAGTTTTTGCACTTCGCGTTAAACATATTTTCCGTCCTCGCAGCTTTTCTTTCTCGGACTCTTTCGTCGACAATTTAATCGTCGCCGTGGCTGACGAATTTCTGAGCCAGCGAGGATCAACGAGATTATCCGCCATAGGGAACACGTGCATGCGTTCGCGAAAACGTCTTGGGGAAACGTTTTTGCTCGTGATTACCCGAATTCGATCACTTTACTCGTTTCCTGGTGCTTCTCAGCTCGCGTCTTCAGCCGCGTCCGAGACCTGGCTTATTTCGTTAGGCGGGCTGAGTAGAAATGCATGGGAGAGTTTAGGGGATGATTTTTGGAGTTAAAACGAGACGAAAATATGGAACAAAGGAGCTTCGTTTGGCAGGAAATCGAATTTTAAAGTTACTCGAGTCAGATGCTATTGGATTCAATATCTTCGATCGTTTTGTTTGTACTTGCTATGCAAATTTTTATAGTTAACTCTTTGCACTCGAGAGGTAAGCAGTCACTACTAGGTTTTCTTTAGGTTTAATTTCTTTGGAACTCGAAGTGTCAATAAAATGATTGTCGTTAAGCCAAAGGTGACCTGATTCTCAAATCTCAAATTAGGGTTCTCCTTTTTTCGAAGTCAATAGAATGCTAAGAAAGCATCTCAAGTTGCTAAAGGATACCAGAAAGAAAGGCCTCGAGTGCAAAGGGTTAATATAAATACTCTTGAGAAATGTATATCGAATACTGTACATATATCACTCACGATACAAAAGAAGATAACTTCATCTTTTATGTGAAACATAATATAAATATTTTATTCAGACCCTTGAAATACTTTTAAGATGTACTATGCATCAAAGATACTCCATTTCGTATATAAAACATAATATAAATATTTTATTCAGACCAGGTTCACAATTGCTGCAGAATAATAGCCCCGTTCCGAAGTGCATAAATAAACAATTTATATTTTATTGGAGTCAATTCAAGTGGCAGAATTTTGTACACGTGTAGCTTCGTTTTCAAAGAAAAACCGTGGATCGATCTATACTAACAGATTAAAGGGGCTCGTAGTAAATTGTGGCGGAAACTACTAGAAAACTTTTCCAATTAAGGAAAAAATCCCTTAGCCTTTGAAGAGCCAGGTAACTTAGTCTAGGACGGTGAGGGTTCGCGTACCTTTGACTCGACGCGTAAGAATTTGCATGCACTGACGCGTCGATTTAATCTTTAATTTAAGAAACAGATCGATCGTTTCGCTTTCCTTTAAACTACAACGATTGCGAGCAATGTACTCTCATCTACAGGAGACTACAAGGACAGACAGTTCAATAAGTATTACAACATATATAGTGCAAAAGAGTATTTACGAAGTATGCTTGTTACAGTATTCATTTCTAATACGAGAAAATACATTCCGATTTGTTAAACAAAGAGATAATTAATTTAAATCGATCCTTCATTTTCTGTATGTAGCATCTTGCCCACGAAAAGAGAAAAAACAAGGAAATTACGATCTCGCACCACCGAATTAAAATAATTAACGATCGATTCCCCGCGAAATTGCTCAACGAGAACTACAATAGCGCATTCAGGAACGAGACACCAAAATTAGAGAGCACTTCAGTTCCTCATTGGCTGCCTTAAACAGATAATTCTCAGCCACGGTTACGCAACGAGGAAACTTGCTACGAAATTATCATAATTCGTCGCGAAACAGCACGTTTCAATATCAATCAAAGACTTCCGTTCTTCGTTGCGATGGAAATTGAAAAAATAAAAACGTATTTCGAAGAGAGTTTCGCTTCTTCTATTATTCAGAGGAATGAAAAAATGATTACTCGAACGTGAATGGGTTAGAGGAAATGGCCTGCGTGCGTGGACGTCTACTTTCTGACGTTTTCTCCTAGCGGAAACACGCGCGCGAAAATACAGCGTTACATTCTTTTTCCGAGCGACCCGCGAGTCAACTAATGACTCGCTCTCAGTAGTCATTGTTCATTGTTCGTCGATGTACATACACGTTGCGATAATCTACGCAACTTCCCTTTCAAGTATTTTTCTTTTACCTTGCCGAGTGGCCCCCATTGCGGCCGCCGAAAGGTGTTCAGCGTCCATTAAACGGCGAACTTGTTGCGTCGACGATGTCTCGAGCATAAACGATTGTTTCATGAATGCTTCGCGTTTCTTACTATCGTTGCAAAACACACTCGATCTCATAAATCTCCACTACGAACCTTGAGCTACGTTTTATTCAAAAAAGTCTACTAACTTTAACATTACAGGAGTCGTTATGAGAATTTTTTGGAGGAGGTAAGTATTAGATGAAATATATTTAAATTTTAGGGATGGACTTGTTGGTTAGTTGGTTGGGTTTGAGAATTTTTTTGGAGGTGGAAGTATTAGGTGGACTTTGTTTAAATTTTGGAAGTAGCTTTGTTGGTTACTTGATTGGGTTTGAGAATACTTTTTGAAGGGAAGTGTCAAGTGAAACATGTCTAAACTTCAGGTGTGGATTTGTTGGTTACTTGACTGGGTTTGAGAATTTTTATGGGTTCTTCGTAATGTTGGGGATTGATGAAACGTTTAAGTGGTGATTACAAACGACTGTTAGTATAAAACAGGAAACGTGAAATTGTGGCAAATGGGAATATTAAACGTATGCGAGAGATATGCACCTATGCAAATCGAAATATTGATATTACTCTATTAATTCATGAAACGTATTCCGTATACATATTGTATATGGTTGGCCAATTAGCGTACGCGATAAATGCATAAAATTCGAGGTCTAAATTATGAAGTCTAAAACGCTCCATACTATGCTCTTTCGAACTGCGCTCGTTATAATACAAGGTAATTAGAATTATTATCAGAATAAAATTATTTCCAACAGAACAAGCCTATCGCATAGCATCCACGCCCACGCGATATTGCTCATTGTTCGATCGTTGCGCAACGATCCTCCACGTGCTCGAGGAGAAAAAGATAAATCAAGAAGCGATCGCCTCAAAGAAATTCAGTTGGACGACCAGCCACGAGCGAAGATTGAAATACAATCTCGTAGATTCGTTTAGTTCGGCACCTAGTAATTCGCAATCTGCCTTTCGCCTGTTAGACCACTAGTCTGAGATAAACTTTCAATGAGGGAAAACGCCTAGCCGCAGCCTCGTTCTACAGGGTGTACCTGAAACTCTATTAACGAAGATGCCATTGATCTGTGCGTCTCTGGGTTCATTGACGCTTCCATTAAGCGTCGCGTTCGAAATAACTTTCTATAGAATGATTGATACGCGAATAGGGTGATACTTTCGTAGCATCGCGAAAAATACGAAGAAGAAAACTGAAGAAAAGCAGGTAGATCTTGGAATTTTAACGCTGAAACGTGTCAAACTTAAGGGAGTCATCCCATGTGACGGCCGTTCGTTTATAAGGTTTTTTTCGGAATTTTGTATAGCGAAATAAGAAAACACAGAGCTTTCAAATTTTTACTATATATTTATTCAGTCTTTAACTGTAACTTTGAATTTTTTTAAGCAAAAATATAATGTAGATCACGAGATTTATCGCTCGTATGTAAAAAAAAAAGGTAGGTGAACGGCGTCCATGTTTCCGGCAGACTGGCTAATCTGAAATAAAAAAAAAACAAATTGCATGTTAATCTGTAGATGGATGGCTATCGCCGGAACTAGGAGTTTTAAAAAATCTTGAAAATTTAATTTTTTATATGCTTTTAAACATTAAGACCCAAAATTTCATGATATTTTACGACTACTTATTTATGAAAAAAGAAAAACTGTTCAATATTTGTTAAAAATCCTAGTTCCGGCGATAACCATCCATCTACAGATTAACATGCAATTTGTTTTTCTTATTTCAGACTAGCCAGTCTGCCGGTATCATGGATGCCGTTCACCTACCTTTTTTTTACATTGGTACCATACGAGCGATAAATCTCCCGAACCACATTATATTTTTGCCCCAAAAAATTCAAAGTTACAGTTAAAGGTCGAATAAATATATAGTAAAAATTTGGAAACTGTGTTTTTTCATTTCGCTATAAAAAATTCCGAAAAAAACCTTTAAAAAACGACCGTAACACGGATGACCCCTTAAAAAATTGAATTCTGCAAAGTGTACGATTTTGAAAACGATATTGAGAGCTCGCGATGTGGATTTCGTTACGAAAGAATCATGTTTTAAATTACGTCGCTTTTGAGTTGATTCCTTGTATGGTATGCTACTTGAAGAACGAATTTTGACCCAAATGTACCATTCTGTGATGTACAGGATGGCCCAAAAAACTAGTCCAAGCTCTTTTGCTAAACCAAGAAACAAAATCAATTGAATTCCGCCGTAGAGAGTTATTTTTAGATAACACACTCCCTTTTATGCAGCTGTGGACGAAAGATAAATCCTTAGGATCTCTGAAAAAGCAGATCCACAAAACATTCGCAACAGTAATTGTAAATCCGCCCTCCGCGTTACATATTTAACGTGGAACTTGTTAACGCTTGGACCCGAGCTGGAGTTAATTACCAGTGTTATTAAATCTTGTCAAGAGCAGGTTGTTTTGATTAAATATCTAAGATTAAATATCTATCTAAGGCTAGAACGTCGAGGCTTTTAACAGGATCCTTCCTGGGTCTTTGACGGTACGATTAAAGGTGTACTTTGAGCACGCATTCCTCCTTCATTGGGCGCAGGATTCGCTAATGAATCCTTCAGATTCTTAGGGTGAGAAAAAACTTGTCGCAATATTATTACGCGGATCGTCGCGTGCAAGTTCGCTCGAGGAACATCGACCTCCAACCTCGCTCTTTGTCGTCGCGCTCGGTCGCGAAAAATAACATTCCGTCGACGATTCATCGGGCGGCTGTTTTCAAAGGAACGACGAAACGAAGACGTCGTTAACCAGACGCGATGTCTCCGTGCAAACAATAATTTCGTCCAGAATCACATTACGAGCGCTGTGTATTATGTTAAAACTTTCCAAAATTTTCGTCACGACGCGGAAACTTTTGCGCCCATGTACGCACGCCCAAACTAAGATATTCATCCTAAGGAAACGAAGTTTCAAAGACGACGAGCCTGCCCCAAGGAACACATCCACAGGATCGACTTTAAATTACATTCATTATAGGTCCCCCGGTGACATTGTTTCATTCGTCGAGCGAAGGAATGACGCGACTACGAGAGCGAAAACACTTTTTGCCGTCGATTTCGGTGGGACTCATGCGCGCCATTTTATTCAGATTGGGGTACGGGCTGGTCCACGCTTTATTAGGGGGGTTTAAGTCATCGTTTCGCTGGGTTCGAGTTTGTTTGGAAAGTACAATGGTTAGAAGATGAGAGATACTTTCGTTGAAATTTCATTTCTTTGTCTATGTACAGTTTACATAAACAACCTCAGTCATTATAGGTACATTGATTCTTGAATTGTCAATTGTATAGTTTCATTTGACACTAATCTTTCGATTATTAGTATAAATAGTCGCATAAATCCCTCTGGATCTGGAGTAACCAAAGAAGGTTTCCCGAAAGAAAACCACTTTATCTCTGTAGAAATATGAATTTACGTAAATATTCTCAGCCACTATAGGTACATTGATCCTTGAATTGTCAATTGTATAGTTTCATTTGACACTAATCTTTCGATTATCAGTATAATCAGTTACATAAATCCTCCTGGATCTTCAGTGACCGAATGTTTCTCGAATCTGTGGAGTGGAACGTCACCACCTTTCAAACGTGGTTATTCATTCTCTTTAGTTCGCCAATACGAAATCCATTTGTATCGTAAACACACGCGAACCAGATTTTCGCGGACAGACGGGAACCTGAGCGTTTTCCGATGCAAATAGAGCCGAGCCGGGACGGAAAGTCGTCCAGCGAGGCTGGAGCGGCGAAACCGTTTTCTCGATGGAGTCAAGGTTACGCGATCATAAGCCCAGATCGATAGGCAGCCCCAACAGGGATTTCCAGTTTTGTGAAAACGAGACCGACCACCGCTGGAAACTTTCGACCCGATTTATTTCCTAGATCTCGTTTAATAGCGTAACGCGGTCCCTTCCGGCTTTGGAAAGCTTCCGAGGAGCTGGACGTCGTCGTCTCGGCGCGACTAAAGGAACGAAAAACGACGCTACCAAGCTCGTGATCTACTCCGCCAGAAATTACTAACGTCGGCCACGATGGGGCCATCGTTTATCCATTCTCTTCCGACGCAGATTTCTCGTTTTCTGCCAACTTCTAGCGTGGATTTATTTCCTTCGGAAAAATTAGGTGTTCCGAGTCTATACCTGCTAGAGAGTGACCTTTAAGGGGCCAGAACGCTCTAACATTTTTTTGCGAATCGGTCTCTCGTGGTACTTTTCTCTGAAGATACGTATTTCAAGAATTTTGTGTAAAAATTTGAGAAGGAAATGTGTAGAATTGTATGAGTGTTGCTCACTCGCACCGAAAATTAATACCGAAAATTAGAAAACAATTCGTGACAGTTTCTTAACCCTTTCAGTGCCTAGGAGCGATATATCGCTGCTCATTTTTGTTTACAATCATGCATCTTTGCTTAAAATTGTCTGCCATTTCTTGGATACCTACGTATGAAAATTTCCTTTGCCACTCAAAGGATTAATAAACATTTGCCACGTACACTTCTCTTACGAGAGATACGTATAGATGACAGTGATCTTCACTAAAGTATTTAAAAAATCAATTTTGAATGGCAAGCGTCAAAGAAAATAAATTCGAATGAAATGTTTGAACTTCGATGGTCACAAAAAATAAATGTTACGATGTTTGATTACGTAGTTTCCAATAGTCTGTAAATAAAATCTAACCACAGTAGAAATTTACAAGAGTACTAGTGTGACAGTGAACGTGTTAGAAACGTCATCATAGTGTTCTGCCCAAAGAAAATTGCACCAACGATCAGACCCACCCAAGAACCTTGCTCGAGGACTTTTCCAAGCTTTTCCAAGTAGCTAGGAATTCCAGTACCTAGATCCAGTGACTAGTACAGCCTCGCAGCCATATAAGAAGCGCATAGCGAAACTATCGCAACGATCGCTCGTTCCGGGATGATCAGGCCGCTTCCACGCGTCGATTTCAAAAATCCTAACATCGACCCAACGAAATCGAGTAACGTCGCCGTGCAGTCGCGAAATTAGCATTCCATCGCGCGTAACTAGTTCAGAGATAACAAATAACGCGAAGCGCAACCTTCTGCGCCTCGAGTTTCCAGATCTCACCTACTCGCCACGGATGAACGCACTTTCGTGTCGTTGGTATAGCCGCCTCCATTCAGAGCAGACGTTTACACGCACGGTGAAAGGAAAAATACGTTTGGATGACGCGTATTCCTGACCGCGAGAACGAGACGTGCCAGAACGTTGCAGCGTTCCGACGAATAACTCGAGTACTCGAGCGAATTGGATCAGCTGTCCCTCGATCGGGGATCGAGATGACGAAGAACAACTGGCGTTACTACTCGAGGAATGGTGATAAATGAAATCACATTATCGCAATTGGCCGAGAAACCACGTGTAAATGGTTCACGGTTGGATGGGGACCTGTGGCTAAGCTCGTAGTGGGACAGTTGAGTAATTGGGTGTCGCGGATTGATTTGGAAGGATTTGATGAGATGTGGATGCGGGAAGGGTGGGAATATTGTCTCCACTTGGGTGGTCGAGGTTCAAGCAGGGCAGATATAGGGGGTGTAGAAAGTACTCGTACACCGATCAATTTCCAAAACAACTATGTAAAATTGTAATTTATTAAGTTATTTTTGATAAACAATGACATTCTACATATTCTCGGAAATCTCTAGAATAGATAGATTACCAAAAAAAATAGCTATTTATGTAAGTTGCGAAATTAACAAGAAAAAAACAATTAATCGATAGAAATGTTGAAGCAATAACTATTCGCACAACTGTTTAATTTTTAAAACTTCATTACAAAAATTGAAATTTACATTAATTTACTGTACTGGTTCGTCATAAGAATCGTACAAATACTTATTGCTTCTATACTTTTACCCACTTTTCGCATTTTTTGGTTAATTTCACAAATTATAGTAACTAGTAAATGTTGTTTGGACTATATCTATCTTAGAGATTTCCGAGAATATATAAAATATCATTGATAAAATAAGAAGTTAAGAAACTACAATTTCCCCAAAACTTTGGGGGGAAATTGATCGGTGTACGAATACATTCTACACCCACTGTAAGTATGAACTCAAGCGTGTAGGATTCAGAACCCAAACGTGTACGAGTCAAGACTATTTTGGAAAAGAGCAGTGGCATGGTGTTTAACACGTCATTGCCTCGTCGCCCCCATAGGGGTGACAGGGATTTTAATTAAAGAATTAAATATTAGGGGGACCAGAAAGTAATGTCGTATCTTTTACATTAAATTCAAACAAATAAATTTATAACAAGTTTGTATTTTTAATCAATTATGTAATCGTCCTCGTTATCAACAACCTTTTGTTATCTAGTGTGCAAATTTTCAATATCTGAACGATAACAATCAACTGGTATACGATGAGCTGATATATGATAAACAAGTATTGACATTCACAGAAACGACATTACTTTCTGCTCTCCCTAATAAATTAAATCTGAAAGTGAGGTGTTAACAAAAAATAATATTGGTAAGAGGTCGTAGAACTAAATACTACTACGAATGTTGGATTACACCGTTTTTAATTGTATAGACAACAAATTTAGCCTCGTAGAAATTTTCACAATTATTAGTCTGGTAATCTACGTGTTAAGATATGGATTTCATGTTTCAAAGTAACGAAGGACGTAGTTAAAATAGACTCGGGTGGAAAACACATCACAGTTATACCTACAATATACCCAAGATCGTTCAAGTTAAGAACACGTGCATCTTCATGTCTCAGCATACATTTAATTTTTCCCTGTGGACAATATAATATACTACTTCACTTTTATTTCTCTCCATTTTCGATTTCTTCCCCCAAAAAATCATTTACTGATTAACTATAGCGAACAACGCGAGGACTACTTCTGATTTTCCTGGTCGATCCGTGACGCGCGCACCAACCGAGGTGAATTCGTTTATAGGTTGAAAAATGGTAATTATAAATTCTGAATAGATTACCGTGGGAGGTAATAATTAAAAGGAGCGTTGCCAATTATAATTAAAGATTAATTATTGGCAATAATTGTCGTGAATATTCTGCGCAATTCGCCTCAATACGGACGACTCGAAATATGTCTATTGCAAGAACTAGTTCCGCTCTTCCCGTGAATAATATCCCATTTTTGGGAAGCAACCCGGCATACGTCATAAATTCGCTACAAATTGGCAAATACTATAATATCTTCGATGGCAAGTCCCTGGAATCCTATGAAATTCTTCAAATATTAATCGTTTATCGTGGCACGCAATGGCCCCCGTGATTAAAGCTTCCATAATATCGACGCGCTGAATTCATAATTTTACTTTGGAGCTGCAACGTGCACGCCGTTAAAGTTGGGTTAATTAATACGTTTGTTTCCAGTCATTCTGAATCGTATTATTTTCACAAAGATGAATTATTCACGCGCAACATATTGGTTCGCTAATACATTTACATTCGAATGAAAGGATATATAAATCGCCTCGGATGCACGCCACAAACGTAATTATTGAAACGAATTAAAGGACTACATAATTCTAGCTCGCATTCGTAGTTTTTTGCCAATCACGATCACGAGTTATTACTGCACAAAACGATACACTTATATTGGCTTGAAAGGGCAAAAAGTATTTCAAATATAATATATTGGGCTGTCTGGAAAGTTCATGCCAATTTTTAGTAGGCGGTAAAAGTCTGAATATATCGGAATGACTGAAAACAAATAACATGTATGTATACATTCCTTAAAAGGTGGAAAGGTTGTGGAACAAAATGGTACATGTATAATTCAATAAATACATGTATATATATTATATGCCTTTGAATTTTTCTTAAAAATAGACATGAAGTTTCCGGACAACCCAATAGCAATTCGATAGAAAAGTAATACAAAAATTTACGAAAATCTTTTAAATTCATTTTAAAGCTCAAGGAGGAACGAGGAACTTAAATTCCACGGGTAAAAAGTTAACCCTTTGCACTCGAGAGGTAACTCTCAGTCACCATAGGTTTCACACAGCAAATCTGCAATACCTAATGTTTCTTTAGGTTTAATTTCTTTGAAGCTCGAAGTGTCAATAAAATGAATGTCAGCGAGGTACAGGTGACTTTATTTTCAAATCTAGATAGCTTAGAATTCATGGCAATAGAATTCTAAGAAACATCTCGAGTTGCTGGTAAATACCAGAAAAAAAGGTTTCGAGTGCAAAGGGTTAACCCTCTTCTCTACCTTACAAAGTGAAATCTTGTCTCGTTCCTCAACTGCAAGAAGATGGCCTCTGGCGACCCTCGAGTCGCCTGATTAATCGTTCTCTAATTCTCGAATGTCCCCAGGAGCGATCTCTCTTCCACGACACACATTTTAATTAATATATTTACAAAGACATCGTCTCGTTCCAGCAATTACTTCGCGAACAAAATCCTTGTAAACGTACCTACAACAGTCAAACCTAAATGAGAATTCGCTTTACTCTGCAAGTAATGTATAACGCACGCTTTACTTTCAATATTTTTTTATATCACTCCATACTGGGTGCACGTATTTCTCGCATCTTTAAATTTCCTGTAAATGCATAAAAATCCGCGGTCTATTTATTTTCCTTGATTTTCCTAGATTAATTTTCCCCAGGCCTCTGCAGCAACGCGCGTGCAACGAGGACGCAACCCTGTTGCGTGGCCGTCCACGTAGCGTCGGTTCGTTCGCACGTGTATGTATTATACAAAAGTATCGGCGGGATCGGTGCATTCACGCGGCGCGTAGGAGTCGCGGATTATGCACCTATGCATTATTGTCACCGTTGGTTTGCCCGCGTGACGTCGAAATGGAATTTATCGTGGCAGGCTTCGAACGACGACGAGTCACGCGTCGCTCTCTCGAACAGATTTATTTGCGCGGACTGGACAACGGGCAACATCGAAAATAAATTCCACGATATAAAAAAATAAAACCGACGGTACGCGCGATCGCCCTGCGGTCCCATTCGTTGTTTCGTTTCGTTTCACGGACCCTGAGAAGTGTGTATCTATCGCGACTATCGCGGTGCGTTATTGGCATGGATCGACATGCAACTTGACGGTCGCGGTGTGGAAATTAATATGCTGGAGGTGGGTTTTATTAGGGGTTACATGGTCTTTGAGGGCCAAAACAGAAACCACATTTTCTATTCGGGGGACCAGAAAGTAATGTCGTTTCTGTGAATGTCAATACTTGTTTATCATATATCAGCTCATCGTATACCAGTTGATTGTTATCGTTCAGATATTGAAAATTTGCACACTAGATAACAAAAGGTTGTTGATAACGAGGGCGATTACATAATTGATTAAAAATAAAAACTTGTTATAAATTTATTTGTTTAAATTTAATGTAAAAGATACGACATTACTTTCTGGTCCCCCTAATATAAATATTTCGAACAAACTTGCCCTCACTGCCAAAAATAATCCTCTACCTCGCTAATACTGCCTCTACCCTAAGGGGTTACATGGTTTTTGAAGACCAAAAAGAAAGCACATTTTCTATAAATATTTCGAACAAACTGCCAAAAATAATTCTCTACCTCGCTAATACTGCCTTTTGAGAGCCAAAAAGAAAGCAAATTTTCTACAAATTTTGTCGAAGAAACTAAATGAATTATATTATTTTAACTTATGTTATTCGAAAGAGTAACATTTCAACAATATTTCATAAATTTTTCATTAAAAAATATTCGGAAATGTAAGCTGGTTTCCGAAGATCCTTTTGAAAAAGCTACCGTCTGGTCAGGATAGCTCGCGATAGCTTTGAAATAAAATAAAAACAGATATTTTTTATTAGTACGCGAGTATAGCTCGTGATTAAACGAAGAATTTTTCTGAAGATACATGGACTAGATTTGACAGAAAATCGGACATTTTTGCATAAAACTTTGCTAAAAATTAAAATTTCAATTTTTTTTTTTAATTCTCCCTTCAATCACGAGTTATATTCGCGTACTAATTAAAAATATTTGTTTTTTTTACTCTCTCAGTACCTACAGCAAATTTCTTTGAAATCTCACGTGCCCTTGCTCTCGATTGCAGAGGACAAGGGATTGAAACGTTAAAACGGCCATCCACGCGAAATACACGTCGCGGTAAGCCTGTTTCCAGTCCGCCAGATTTTCCGTTTCGCGGTCACCCATTTGATCCCGCGAGCGTATAATGGCCGATTCCAATAAAAAGTGGAAACCCCGTCGATTTCTCTCAGAAGGAATTGTGCGGTTCACGCATGACAAAAATATTACGCTCGCGGGTGCGCTGTCGTTCGGTGTTTCGCGCAAAAGAAACCCCGACGATCTTCGTTTTTGTTTTCGTTGCTCGCGGACGCGGTCTTCTCTATTTTTCCTTCCTTTGGTTGCTTCTTCTCATCGACGACACATCGCGACGAAACAATAACTAAACAGAGAACGAAAAGGTGGAAAGCTGTTCTCTGCTATAAGAAAGAACTAGTTAAAGTTTCGAGGAAAATGTCTAAAGGATTTTCTATCGTTTTATGTTTGATCAATTCAATGTGAATTAATACTAGATTTACGGGAGATTTCTTATCGGTAAACTGCAGATATTTATGCAAGTCAATGGAGTTCCTCGATAAATAAATTAGAATTAACCTAAATAAAGATATACCCATTAGAACTGAATCAGGCAAGTAGTATTATCGTTCTGGTAATTGGCAGTGTCGGTTGTTATCGCGGTTATTTGGGAAAATCGATGAAATCGTGCTTGGGGTGTAGCGTGCTGATAATGCGCCTTATCGAATTCTCTCTAACAATAAGTAATACAGGTTGGCTGGCTAACAGTTACCAACCGAATGCCTCCGACACTGTGTCAATGAAAATTGTGGAATGAAAATTTCGTACAAATTTGGAATAACAAATATAAAAGTAACAATTTACAAGCTCTTTTTTCGCGACGTCACCAAGAAGACTTCGCTCGTTTACATAAATTTGACGTGCCACGTTAATTGCGCGCTAGGCATTAGTCGCGAATGTTTTAACTTTCCAATCCGGGCTCCTAAAAATGGAACACGATGGTCTGCATCCCCTAATTAACTCGCTCCGGTGCGAGCATACATGAATTTCAGAAAACAAGAAATCTTCTTAACCGTGGTTCCGTCGAAAAGTGAAAAAAAAAGCCTCGCGAAAAGTCGTGTCGGTAGAAAAAAACGGCCATTTTTCACGATTCAAAATAGAGTTCCCTTAATTTCCCAGGGACGTCATTAGCAGGTAGACTTGTCTTCCAGTATTACATATCCACTGCTTTGCACGCGCGCATAATAACGTCTAATTATACCCCGAACCTCGCATGCGCGCCACTCGACGACATTTATATAATTCATAATGAGGCGTATTAAATGAGCATGATTTTACCGCGAGCTGAATTTACTCCTGGCGCGTCTCGATTTTGCGACATCAATAAATTTAATGAAGAAATCGGCGACGAGATAAAAGTATCAACGTTGCTGGAGATTATTATTCACTGGAGATTGTCTATTCCGTGGTATTGGCAATGAAAAACTGAGGCGGATCGTTATTCGCGTAATTCGTGCTCGTCGTTTTCTAGTTCAAGAGTGAAACTATTTTATGAAAGTGTAAAACTGCACGATGGATTAACGAAAGAGTTGAAACACAACGTGGCACGAAACTGATAAGCATCGCAAAGTTAACCACTTTTAATTATAGGGCGTAGCGATTCTTAAGCGCATTGTTGAAGTTTTGACCTACTCTCGAAACATGCTGTTATCATTGGTTAATTATACTCTTGTACTGACAATATATGACCCGTTCACTGCACAAATCGTTTAACACTTTTGCTGCGGATGACACACATGTGCGTCCAACTGAAAATATATGGTTGTTTTTATTAATTTTCAGTTTTCATTTTTTTTGTTCGGCAATCATATTATATATCAAATAAGTTAACACAAATATATGTTTTTCAAAATAATCATATTAGATCATTTGTAAGAAATTTTTCATTAAAAAAAATATCATAATTGTAGCTCCCAGCGAACGGCTACTTATTTTCATCGGCAGCGAAAGTGTTAACTCCACCAGTCATGTAAAAATTGTAACATTACTGTAAGAGCGAACGACAGTGAGGCGACATGGCAATAGCCTGGCGACGGCCAAAGCTGTTCAAGTGCCGCCATAAATTAGCGGGGTGTTTAGACTCCGGAGAACGTGGCGAGGGTCGAAGTCGAATTTTGACGGGACCCTACCATATTTCGTCGGTGTGACATGAGTTTGACCAGGCCCCGTAGAGCCGACTATATTGGGGTCTTCCCCAAGAAAGAGTGGGGCGCGTGCTGGCGATTTAAGGGTGGAAAATGCCACGCCACGGGCAGAACGAAAAAGGCGACCGAAGAAGAGACCGCGGGTAAACGTCGCGAGATTGATGAATATGAGACTTATATTTAATTTATAAATAAAATTGACCAATCTCCAAGTATAGTTGAACGCCAAATGGTCGTTCACGCTCTAGGTAATCTCGATGAACGCGGAGCACGTTTCAACAGGGTCTGGAAGAAAAGGCGCGCACGCCATGGAAATCGCGGACGGGCAAGTAACCAGGCATAAAACGATCTCAGGGAAACGCTTCTCGGACGAGCAAACGATGGATACTACTAAGTATTTATCTACCGCATTCGAAATGCAAATTGAACAAGCGTTGCTTGAGCGATGGCTCTGCGAAAGTGGCGCATCTTAGGCTTTATCGGGTTTTCAGAGTCACGCTTTGCCCCCCTCTTTCACGAACAGAAGCCGAGAACAAACGAGATAGTTTCTGTCCCCCTCTTTCTCTAACCCTCTGTCGATCGACGATTCGAAAGGCGTTCTACTTCGAGCCATTTGCTCGGTCTAGATAGAGAAATAATTTTCATTCAAGGATCGCTCTCTCAGCCTCGCTCTCTTTACGCTGAACAACCGTTTGAATCTCCGCAAAACCATCCGCAGGACCATCAATCGACTTATTCGTGACGCGAATTACGTTAAGGGGGCGCGAATTAATTCGTTACGGTAAAATTATTCTCGGGAATATCGCGCGTATCGTAGCTCTGAACTATGAAATCATTCTGGGACTCCAAAACGAGGACTGAATTTTTAACTCGATGGATGTTTATGCGAATTCATATTGCCGTAGATACAGTAAAAGAATTGAGACTTTCCACTTAGGGGGATATCCTGAATTAGAAAGTCTAAAAAAAAGCGGTTTTTCGTGAATATTTTTAGGATGGAAAAAAATTATTAATTCTATCGAACTTTTTATCCTATTTTCATACATATTTGAGTAGTCCGTACAAATCTTTTCAACAAGAAATATTCGAATTGAGTCGACTGTGACGCACATTTGTAGAGCACCTCACAATTAAAACCTCCTATCGGCGGGAAAGATGCAGATCGTAATTTTGGTTTGCCATAAAAAAAAACAAAAGATATTTTCATTTTCATACATTTTTCTTCTATGTGAACTAAGAAACCCCCGCAAAAATGGTGAAATGTGAAATTACTGCAAGTTTGAAAAAAAGAACGAGTTCTTTGGGTGAAAAAAATCACTTTGACTTGATAAAAAAGTTGTCTAAAATTTTTTTTGTATGAATTTTCTTAATTTATATAGAAGAAAAATGTATGAAAATGAAAATATCTTGGCTTTTTTGTGTCAAACCAAAATTACGACTTGCATCTTTCCCGCCGATAGGAGGTTTTAATTGTGAGGTGCTCTACAAATGTGCGTCACAGTCGACTCAATTCGAATATTTCTTGTTGAAAAGATTTGTACGGACTACTCAAATATGTATGAAAATAGGATAAAAAGTTCGATAGAATTAATAATTTTTTTCTATCCTAAAAAAATTCACGAGAAACCGCTTTTTCTGGACCTTCTAATTCAGGATACCCCCTTAATCTTGCACTGTCCAAAATACGGCATACAAAGACAGAAATATATACTGGAACCTCTCGTCGAGGACAGCTTAGATGAAAGCCACGATTACGTGAAGTTTATAAAAAAAGCTAAATTAATTAACAGGATACTGTAAAGTACCGCACTTCAAGGCGTTGCTAATAACAAGAATATAAAAAAGATTGAAAGTAAAGTTCATGTTATAATATTTGCAGAATAAAATAAATTCCTATTTAGGTTCAATTTTTGTAGGAACATTTGCGAAGATTTTATTTTGCATAAAGATTCGCAGTCTAATAATAAGTATTCGTACAGGAACCATTTATTTTAAATTGGTTGCTGTACGATTACTTCTTACACTGACAATATATATACGTATATTTTGTTCATTTAAAAATGTATTAAAAGAAGTATGTCTTATATACCAAAAGATCTAACATGCGTATTAATTTGTATATTTTATATATCATTGCATTTGCATACATTCTTATAGATTTCCCTATATTTTCACCACAAATGCATAAACATCCACAGTCTACTCACGATTTTTCCCAATATTTTACCCCCTACCGAAACCTAGCCTTCTTCTGTTCAATCTTTACCATTACGAGCCACTTATTCTCACGTATCTTCTAAAAATCCTATCTTCGATAAAGCCACGATGCTGCACCCTCAACGACGAACCAAAAAAATCATGAAAAAAGCTTCGTTCGCGTAATCATAACCGCGGCGTCAGAACAGCAGCAACGCCAGCGCGATTTCATGAGGCAGACGGATACGTTTCCACGATCGAGTACCGCGTTTACACAAGCGGAATTAATGAGACAGGAATCGCGCGTTGGCCAGGCGAATCAGTGTAAACGGAACAAACCGTTCAGGGGCGTCGATTACCGATCGCCTCTCCGATTGGGGCGCATCGATAAGCGCGAAGAATAAATTCAGAATTCGCAGTTAATCCGAGCTGGTCCGCGAATTCTCGATCGATCTCACTAATTAAATCCCGGACGGAACACTCACCGGGTGTCCCGTGATCGGCATGGAAAGGTAATCCGCGATATCGATCCCTGATCACCGCGATAAGACCTGCACCAACGACTCCCCGTCGCGCTCCGACTCCCCGTTCGCGGATGAACTTAATTTCGCGACTGGGGCGAGGTCTTTAGACGACTTCCGCTCGTTTTCTTCGGGGAAGGAAGGTTCCCTTTGACTGTTTACGCAGTATAATTAACGCTGTGCGCTGCGAAGACGGAGTGGATTCTACGCGGATGATTTAACAAGGTAAACGAGATTGCACCAGGGAGACCCTTCGTTTTGGAGAAAGACGCATTTTTGGGGGAGGACGTCGATGGTTACGCGTTCTCAAGCACGAAATTTCGCTGGTAACCCGAAGAATGTTACGAAGAAGAAGTAGATATCTTGGTGGTGTTACGTTAACTTTCATTGGTAAGAAAAACTGTAGATGAAAGATCCGTGGCAACGCTGGAAAGATGGGAGATTAGAATATTGACGCTTTGCACTGGGAAGACCCTTCGTTTTAGAGGAAAACGAATTTTTTGGGGGGAAGACGTCGATGGTAACGCTTTCTCGAGCACCAGATTTCGCTGGTAGCCCGAAGAATGTTATAAAGAAGAAGTAGATATCTATGTGGTGTTACGTTAAGCTTCATTGGTAAGAAAAACTGTAGAAGAAAGATCCTTGGCAACGCTCGAAAGATGGGAGATTAGAATATCAACGCTTTGCAGTAAGAGATGACTCCCACTCACATCTTAACAATTTATCTATCGGCCTATTTAGAGACAGTGTTTAATACAAAAAAGAATTTTCTAAAACACCATATGCCTATCTAGGCTGACAATAATTCCTTCAATTAACACTTGTACGAATACTTATTGCTTCTGTATTTCTATCGATTTATTGTTTTTTCTTGTTGATTTCTCACTTATACAAAATATCTAATCTTTTCGTACTGTATCTATTTTAGAGATTTCCAAGAATATGTAGAATATCATTGTTTGTAAAATAAAAAGTTAATAAATTACAAATTTCACATAGTTTTTTTGGAAATTGATCGGTGTACGAATACTTTCTACATCCACTGTATCTTGGTGGTGTTACAAGAAGCTTCATTGGTAAGAAAAACTGCAGTAGAAAGATTGTTGGCAAGGCTCAAAAGTTGGGAAATTAGAATACCAACCCCTTAATGCTGGTAGTTCAAAGTACTATTCGAGGATATTCAAAGAATAATACTGGCATGTCTTAACACTTTATCTACCGGGCTCTTTAGGAGCAGTCTTTAATTAAAAAAAGAATTTTCTACGGAAGCATATGCCAATCTAGGCTGACAATAATTCCTCCATACTGTTACTGGGTACATTGAAAGCAAAGTCTGGTTCCAAACACTGAACATTGTAAATAGACAACCATCGACTATAAATAGTAGTAAGTAGTAGTAAGTAGTAAGTAGTAACTCGAGAGGTTACTCTCTGTCACCATCAAGTTTCACGGAATAGATTAAAAAGCAGTAATATTTGTTTCAGTTTCATTTCTTCAGAACTCGAAGTTTCGCCCGAAATAAAATGATTGTCGGTGATGTAAAGGTTCACCTGATTCTCAAATCTCAAATTAGTTTGCGTTCACAAATCGGACTACATTTTTAAAGTCAATCTAAGCTTAGCATCCGTGGCAATAAAATGCTAAAAAAACATCTCGAGTTGCTGGTAGACACCAAAGAAAAAGACTTTGAGTTCTATGGGCGCATGTAGGTTGATCTCTTCGATTCCCTATGAGTGAATCTTCAAGTATGAATGTTCATGCCTTGTTCGCGCGAAAAATGTTTCCAATAAAACAGTTAATGTTCCCCGTCCACGCGAGTAGCTTCAACCAGGAATATTCAGCGCTCAAAGGGTTAATTTCACGGTAGGGTAAACATTTTTCGTCAAAAATATGCAGATTCACCTTGGTCCAACGTCTGGCCAGCCGTTTTGGGAACGTTACTAGCGCATCAACGCCTCCGACCCTCGTTAAGGGGAGAGATGTCGAGCTGTAATTGATTCCTCCTGGTTTACGTGTCTGGGAAACGGTAACGCGATCGTAATAATTGTTATCGTGGAATTAATTGAGGTCTCGCCTCGCGAGTACCGGGACTTTGACGGAGAAAGTGGTGTTATTAGATGTCCGTATTAGGTCCTCGTGGCGTTCGTGAGAATTTGTTATATATCGTTCGTTCTGAAAATAGGTCTACGTACTCTTGACTCGCGGAGGAAAAGGTAATCAGAATGCCGGGTCGAGAGACAATGGCTTGCATCACTAATATTTCGCGGTACTTTCCTTTCTCGAAGCGCAACTCCGCGCAATTTCAGCCCATCCAGCGTTGGAGGGAATAAAACTTATCCGAAAAACCCAACGCGACGATCCGTGGTCATTTTTTTTAGTTTGGAATTGATTACGCGATCCCCTCTGGATTAAATTTGCGATAATACGTGGGGTTGCAAAGAATTTTAACGCTCCCATTACTACATGAATATATATCGATATTAATCAGAACGATTCTGATACATACAATAAAGATTGAATAAGACTAATGTTATAGAAATAAAAAATATTGAATTGAATTAAATCGCTCTGTTCTAGAATGTTGTTGACAATTTGTTTATGTTATATCATTATTAAAAAAAAAATCCAATCTTGTTCAATCAGAACAAAGGTGTAAATTTAGCAGTGCTCTAATATCATTATCACATTGGAGAACGTTTCGAACAGAACACGTGTTCTCCACTAATGCATATTCAAACTTCAAGTTCACCAGGGACATACTACTATACTTACTCCATATTACTGTCATTGCGAAATGAAAAATACCACAGAATTCAGGGCGTGGAGTAGTAGTCACAAATGAACACTGTCTTCGTTAAAGTCCTCCAAAGTACTGGTACTTCTACCTCTCATCTCAACACCTTAAATACTACTTAGAAAGTCTACTTAGATTGAGCACCAACTCAGGAGATTTTCATTATTAGTACACTTTGACATTAACTTTTGCATACCCATTATGTGTACCAAAACTCGCATCTCTTTCCTTAGATCGAAGTAATTAGACTACCTCAGTCAACAACACGATCGATAGATATCAACCAGAGATGGGCAAAACCGTAGGCTTCGAATAAATCTAAAGTTTGCCGATGTGTTTGTCTGGTTTTTTTCTCTGGAAAATGTTCAAAAGAGGAAATGATACAAACATATCGACAAACTTCAGATGTATCACTGATCTCAACAAGCAGACGACTCCGAAGTATCCTGTGAGTAGGTCCCAGTAGATAAAACATTGTAAAATGCGTAAATGTTTAAAGTGCGTGTAAGACTGAAAACGACCCCGCTGTAGATGGCACATGTGACACTGACACCGAGTACCTCGAAGAAACAGTTCTCGTAAAGGTTACCTACTCACCAACGAGCGACAAAAGGAAGGCGACGCAGCCCAGGACGCAGTAGCTGTCGAGCCAGCGCATGGTCCTCCTCTTCCTGTCCCTTTATCCGTTCCTTCCTGCCAAAGTTGGCTGAACCTAAATGCAGCTGAGGCTAGGTACTCCCTGTACGTCGCGCCAGCCTCATCCTCGACGCCAGGACGTCGTTGGAGAACGGTGACGAACCGAGTAGACACGGAACACACAAGCTGCGACAGACAGCGGCGATGGTAACCGGTCCTCGGATCGTGAAAGACTGAGGAAAGGCGCGTTTGTTCGGTCGTTGGTCCGCTCGCCGATGTTGAGCATCGGCTTATGCCCACCTCTTGTTCACTTACTCCCTGCCATTCCAATCATTGCCGCTCTCCCTTCGCGAGTATGGTTTTTTTTCCCTTCGCGGAGAATCCTCTTTCCAGTGGAAAGCTGCCCGGGACAGATCGACCTTCTAGTTCACGGTAACGATCGTATCGCCGAGGCGTTGTTGATACTCTCAACTCGCGATCCAAGGTGTTTCGACTCGGACGTTTGAAGGATAACGCTGGGGTTCGATATATTAGCTCATCGCGTAAGCGATATTGTTTTCTGACGCTGACTTTCTGATGCGGGAAAATATTATTTCCGTTCTTAGATTTAACCCTTTCGGTTCCTCAAGCGAGACTCGACGGAAATGTACTGACATCAGAGAATTCGGTCTGTAGAGGGTTAAGAGGAGGGTCATCCCGTGTGACGACCTGACGACCGTTCTTTTTAAGGTTTTATCGGAATTTTTTATAGCGAAATGAAAAAAGACAGAACTTCGAAATTTTTATTATATATTTATTCAGCCTTTAACTGTAACATTGGATTTTTTTAAGTAAATATATAATGTGGATCACGAGATTTATCGCTCGTATGGCACCCATGTAAAAAAAAAGGTTAGGTGAACGGCGTCCATGATTCTGGCAAACTGGCTAATCTGAAATAAAAAATACAAATTGCATGTTAATCTGTAGGTGGATGGCTATCGTTCGAACTAGGGTTTTTGAAAAATATTGAACCGGTTTTTTTTTTCCTAAAAAAGTAGTCGCATACCGCCGAAAAATCTCGTGATCCACATTATATTAAGTAGACAGGAAAGTAATTTCGTTTCTTTTACATTAAATTCAAACAAATTTTTAATAAATTTCTATTTTTAATCAGTTATGTATTCGGCTTCGTTATCAACAACCTTTTACCATTTAGTGTGCAAATTTGCAACACCATATCGATAAAAATCAACGAGCTGACGTGTGATAAACAAGTATTTAAAATTGTAAAAACGACATTACTTTCCAGTACACCTAATATTTGTGCTTAAAAAAATTGAAAGTTACAGTTAAAGACTGAATAAATATATAGTAAAATTTTAAAAACTCATTTCGCTATAAAAAATTCCAAAAAGACCATAAAAAAACGGCCGTCACACGGGATGACCCTCTCAAGGCTTTCGCGATTATATTATTATTCCTTGTAGTGGTTTCCAGAAGACTGTCGCGTATGATTTTAGTTTGTTGTCGAGTGTTTACATTTGTTTTTAATCTTGAACATATGGATCGTCGTTTTCCATGAGCTTTTCTCATCTTTTAGTTGGATTTTTGATACGATTTTCGTGAAATCTTTAAGGTTTCGAATTAAAAAACAGCGCCAATTCGATGCGTTCGTTGTTTCGACTGTACAACTGTTCTCCAATTGAAAAATATTGCAATCTAAATAAGTGATCTTGGTGCAAGGTCTATAGAGTAAAAGTTCCAATTACGCTTTCTCAAATTTAAAACTTGTGACGTTAATTATAGTCGCAATTCGCCACGACTTTCTTATTTAGCATTCCCTGCTGTAGCCACGCGGTCTGGTCGACCATGTACACGAAATCTCTGTGAGAAACTGTTGGGGCTTTTTGTGTGCTGTTTCTTGATTAATGAAGATAGTCGATACACTTTCTAGCATTTCAGACGCTGATTTGCTACTTATTCCATAACGGATGACCCAGACCTTTGCACTCTACTGTCAAATAGAAAACGACATTTTTTATGTTAGACTTTGTTAGACCTCGTTGTTGACACAAATTACATTATATATTAACCCTTTGTCCTACGACTTACTGCAGGATTGTGCCTGCCATAATCAAGTATAAAATTCCTTGCGCCCTTTCATACAACGTGCCTGGCTCGTGTTTTTCATCATCGACTCATATTCTGTACCACGAGTCTCACACGTTGTTATATTGGGTTGTCCTAAAAGTTTCTTTCGTTTTATTAGTAAGTTATACATGCACAACATTTTATATTTTATATTACGTTACTGATTGTGAGTTGTATACCATCTATTTTGCTCGATTACTCTTGCAACGTCAACTTCTAAGAGATAAGGTTGTCTATTTAAACAAACACTACCACGCAAGACAACAAGTCCCGAAAGAAATTTTTGAGGCAATCTAATAGATTAAAGGGTTAATTATAATATCCTCGAGTTCTCATATACTTTATCGCCATCAAAAACAGTGACAAAACAGTATGATTTACAAGAAAAAGAAGACGCTACTGCAATTTCAATACCAGAATTGAAATCAATACGATTGTTTACTTCGAATTAAATGTTTCATACGGTCCACCATACTGCTATAACTAGACTGCGGATTTTTATTCATTTATAGGAAATTTGAATCCGGAAGAAGCTACAAATAAAAAGATATTAAAAGTAAAATTCATATTATAATATTTTCAGAGTAAAATAAATTCCTACTTAGGTTAAATTTGTCTAGGTACGTTTACAAAGATTTCAACTATAACATAGTATTTTCCACGCGCCACAGAAACATTCGTAGACAATTGATCGTGTCTGCAGCTGACTGTCGATCCCCCAAGCGTATTTAAAGTCTTTACATCGCGGTGGTCGGTACGTTGACAAGTTTCAGCAGGCATCTCAGATATGTCGATACATGAAATTCGGCGAACCCTCGATTCAACTAGACCACTGTCACTGGACCGTGAACGAGGCAAAGAATTCAATAAAACGTCATGTTCGCAGAGTCCATCGCGGCGTCAGAGACGATCGGATAGGCGCGCTGAAAACCTGCTGGCAGTTCAAATGAAAATAAACGAATCACCGTATAACCCTGCCCCTCAGTAATTTACACACACCGTTAACTAGACGAATGATCTAACACTTGCATCACAGAATATCCTGATTGATATTCGAGGCACTCGAGGCGAACGTTGCGAAACCTAAATATCTTTAATCGTGTCATGCGGTGAACTGACTTTTAAAAAGTATGAATGACAACATGCAATATCTTTGTAACTTAATCGGGATTGCTTGGCTTTCGGAGATTTTACTTTACAAATGGGATTGTTTAATTTGTCGATGCTTTAAGTCAAATTACTTTGCGGTTACTCTGAGTTTGGTATTGCCTTGACATTCATAAGAAAAAAGAGTAAAAGTTGCACGATTCGAGGCTTGAATATAACAGAGCTGCTTTAAATCCGTTTCTTGGTTTTTCCTTGGACTTCATGCGCCTGTGTCACTCGTCGACCTTTCCTTGGGTTTTCGACGTTCAAACTCGCGAAGGAATCGAGTTGTTGATTTAATCCCGAATCGAGTGTGCCCGTTTAATAATTTCAGGAATAACTTAACGAACGATAACAAGGAATTCGTGGCTCTGCGCCTTGTCACGTTAGACGTTATGACAATCCAACGTTAATGATACAGTTCTGTTTTCGTTAACTCGTTAATTGACTTTCAAATGTTTGTAATTCGTACATCAACGCTGTTTTCTCCTTTGCAATTTCAGAAATTGAAATCGATCATTCTGCAACCATCTGAAAGACAAAACAACGAGAAGGTGGAGTCAGCCATCACTCAACACTTTGCACATTTACACGGTATTCTTCAAAATGTGGAGAAAAAGATCATCGACTCGTTGCACGAGCAATGCGTATCGAAGGACAACAATATCGACGAGATCGACTCGCAGCTGAAGGATCATGAGGAACGACTACAATCTGCATACGTTGTAAGAACTATTTGTCAATTTCTTTTTTATTTCGTCTGAAATGATATCTTTTATACGGTGCGTGTAGAAAGAATTTCCAAAAAACTATGTAAAATTGTAATTTATTAACTTATTTTTTATAAACAATGACATTCTACATATTCTCGGAAATCTCTAGAATAAATAGATTACCAAAAAAAATAGCTATTTATGTAAGTTGCGAAATTAACAAGAAAAAAACAATTAATCGATAGAAATATTGAAGCAATAAGTATTCGCACAACTGTTTAATTTTCAAAACTTCATTAAAAAGAAAAGAAATTTATATTAATTTACAAGTATATAATACTTCCTTCGTGGGATTTCCTTTTGATTTTATAATTATTGTAACTTTTCTAAGCATTAAATTAACTAAATTATTAGTTATTCGAAGTGGGATCTTTTTCCATTACTCTATTAGAACCTTTTTTAAAAGTACTTTACTGGAAATTTCATGTTTTCTAATTCGTACAGAACAATAAATTAATGTGTTTACGTTACAAACTCTACTGTAAATGGTTCGTCATAAGAATCGTACAAATACTTATTGCTTCTATATTTGTACCTACTTTTCGCATTTTTTGGTTAATTTCACAAATTATAGTAACTAGTAAATGTTGTTTGGACTATATCTATCTTAGAGATTTCCGAGAATATATAAAATATCATTGATTATAAAAAAAGAAGTTAAGAAACTACAATTTTCCCCAAAACTTTGGGGGGAAATTGATCGGTGTACGAATACATTCTACATATACTGTAAGTGGAATTTATTCAGTTTAGCACGGTTACTTTAATCCTTAGTATTTCCAGTTAATTTCACATCTAGAAGGACTCGACTAATGAAATGAATTTCCGCGATTTCTCGTCATAGTGCAGGCCATCGCGTTAAACGTACCGCGAACACACGCAAATTTTTCATTAATGTACGAACATACCACTGCCGAAAGTAATTCAGCTAAAATTAGGTGGCATTGCCAATTTTCCGGTATGTCATAAAACATTTAAAATTTAAAATCTTTCACTGCGAGGTACAACGTGTGCGCGTGACAGGGGAGATACAAATTTTCATAATGAAATTATTATAAACAGCCAACGGTCATCGAAATGAACTGTCACGGCGAGAAAGTATTGCCGTCTGTTCGCGATTAATTTTAATACGTTCTTTGAGCTCTCGAAAGAAAGTTTATTAAAATGATCTTCTCGTTATATAATAATAATAATAACCGTCGATTGATATATTCTTACTGGTGAAACGTGTATCCTTTAACAGATAAGCAGTACCATTGATGAGATGCTCGGGAAAGTGGATATTCAGCAAGTAATAAAGAAATTAATGAAGTTAATTAATATTCCTAGCCATTTGGTAGTAAACTCTGTGCCAGAAAACCAGGAAGCAAGGTAAGCATTGTTATTACGTACAAATAGAAACGTAGTTATATATTACACGAAAGCATAAATTAAGTTGAGAGGATGCAAAAGAGTAGCGTTATCGATCCTTAACTAAAACCAAAGTGTACCTTACAAAGTTGTTGGTACGGCAAGAAACTGGAAAGTACTTTTATAAGCAGAACTAATGTTATTACTGGAGCAGAGAAATCTAGAGACAGTGTGCTGCAACGTACAAGATGCAGAAAATTTAAATTAATTCCACTCTCTGGTTTTGCTTATTCTTAATTGTACAATTTTAAATATTCTTCCGTGTATAACTTCGAATTTAAATGAATTTGCGACACTGAGACCTAGAGCGATATTTAAACACTCTAAAAATTTAAAGGAAGATATCCTTTCAATAAATATTAGAGATCATTTCTTGCGAACAATAAGATTCACTTTTACTTGCTTCGATTTTTTTTACCTGTTAGAATTTTTCAGAAATAAAATTTGTTGATGCGCTCAAGCATCGTTCGCGAATGTTATCAACGTGTTATTTACTTCAGAAGTATGGGAAATCCCTTAACCAGTCTTGAAACCTACGGAACATCCCGACGCAGTGAAAAAGACTAAAGCTTTTGATAAATCAAAATCTCCAGTACGTATTGAACAATTTATTTTCCTCGGTACCGACGATGGTGCAGAGTCGGACAAATCCTCTGTCGTTTATATCCGTAAGCAGCTTACAGATGTCCAAACGAAAAGTGAATGAGCGCGAGAGAGAACAGTAGAAGAGTAATTAATTAAAGTGGAATGCGCCTACGGTTGCGTTATAAAGCCGCTTCAACGAAAATTCTTTTTTGCTCGACCGCGAGAACAAGTGTCGCCTGGACAGTATTTCATTAAACCAGAGCAAATAAAAATCTCCTTGACCAATGAACGGCTTGACAGATACGTATATTAGATTTACAACATAAACTCCGTCCGCTATTTTTGAGATTTACCATCTTTATGCCGTTTCGTGCAGTGACACTTTCAATTTATGAGGGGAGCTGTGGAAATATTCTTTAGAAAATTCTGATCCCGATGAATTTCTTTTTTTGTTTCACAGGGAACCCAATTATTTCACAGGTTCTTTAACAAACCGTGTTAGTTTTATTGCACTTCTTCTCTTTATTTTATTTTATTTTTATTTTCTTGTTTGTGTAATGCACCTGCAACATGCAACTGCACCTTTTCTTTCTTACTAGGAGGTATGGTTTCTTCAAACTATTTTTGAATGATCAATAATAAATTTCTCTGTATTTTTGAGTTCGCCAATGCCCGTTGTTAGCCTAGTTGCTTCATCTCGCTATAGTATCGATGTCCATCGTCCATCGAGAAGGGTGTCCCGAACACATCCGCGTTCCATTTGCGTTTCTATCCAGTTGAATTGCAGTTTCATTTCTGGGAGTTCCACTCAGGTTCAGTTAAAGTTCCATTTACGTTCCATTTACGTTCCGAGTTTGACTTCGAAAGTTCTCCCTTACGACGCGAGTTCGCGTTCGAGTGCGACCCCTGTCGTTCCACCTAAAATTTTATTGTTTAAACGACCATTGTAATATGCAGGGTGCATCCTCGGAGGAGGACACGAGGAGGATCATCCTCTCCCATAAACTAGACGTCCCCAGTCACTCCATAATACCTTTAACTTTATGATTCTGACCACGAGAACTTTCCTTGATTACTTCTATTTCTTTCAGAATTTCCAAACCCTCCACTTCCCTCCTTCCTTTTCCTTGGAAGATAATGGAGGATTGCTGGGAAAACACCGTGGAATTAATATTAATCAGTTTCTCTGCTCTTTTGGACCATCTTGATCGCCTATTTCCAAGTTTCGTTTATTTAATCGTGGAATTAATATTAATCAGTTTCTCTGCTCTTTCGGAACATCTTAATCGTTTATTACCAAGTTTCGTTTATTTAATCGTGGAATTAATATCGATCAGTTTCTCTGCTCTTTTGGATCATCTTGGTCGTTTATTTCCAAGTTTCGTTTATTCTACCCTTATTCTAAATAATAAATAAATAATAATGTTCGTCCTGCAGATTCCACGTAGACGATAGCATCGTAGATGCCATCAAGAATCACTGCACGATAGACGTGCCCCCCGTGTCCACTTTCAGTTTGGTACGAACGGACTTGTTGCCAGACGATTACGAAATAGAACCACTGCTGAACGAAAGTATTTGTTCAAGTAAAAATCATTTTCTTTGTATTAATTACAAGCAAAACGTTGGAGTAGCTACGATTTACAACGATGAAATCCCTAACGTTCAATTTCGTTCACAGATTTCCAACACAAACCCTTTCTGCCACTGCAGCAACCTTCCACGTCGTCAGTAGTCACCCTTCCTCCCAGGAAGACTGATAATCACCTTGTCGTTGGTATGGAACTAAATTATTGGATCAATGTACGTAAGATCATCCGGATAACTAATCGATAATCGTTATTGAAATTTCAGGATTCTCGGAGGCTATTCGCGTTACTCATGTTGTGAACCCGTTCTGCTTCTACGTTCAATTGATAAAGAACCAGAATAAAATTGCAGAACTCAACAAAGGGCTAGCGATGCTGGCTAACACTACTGGAGTAATACCCACGGATGTCACATTAAGTACGTGGTATAATTTTCTATAATTTCCAAAATATCTCGCTTTCGATGTGTATATGACCTTGAAATGACCTTGGATCGAAAAATGAAAAGAAGCACATATCTTTCTTTCAAAGTGATTTCTGCAAACGAAATTTACTAATTTCGTTTATTTTATAGACGCACTGTACATGGTGCAATGTGCCAGAGACAGAACTTGGTATCGCGGACGCGTCATAGGGAAGGTATTAGATGACGAAGATCAGGAGAGGTACACCGTAATATTTATCGATTACGGAATGAAAGAAGACAACGTGCCACTAAAGAAAATGAGGAACATTATACCGCAGTTCGCTATGCTGCCAGTATTAGCCCTTAGATGCGCTCTTTTCGACATCGTACCAAACAATGGTAAATGGAACGAGGAGGGTACACAGGCCTTCAAGAAACTAGTCTGCACGTACGTATCGTTGTTTTTTCTGCAGCAACTTCATCTATAACATATTCCTATTATTATGAATGATTTCAATTTTTAAAATGAACGTTGTTGTTTCAGAAATACCATGATCTCTATGCGCATCATGATGATAACTGGGGATACCTATTACGTTGATCTCTGCGCCATTTCTTCCAGGGACTCCTGCGTAATATCCATCAAAGATATGTTAACGTACGCGAAACATGCCACGTGTTCTTCGCAAACCAAATTGCTGGTAATTACTTGTCCGTTCATCGTTATCTCGATTTTGATTACGAAACGCATAACTTACCATCGGTTTACTATTCGCAGAGAACCAATCCCGATTCCACGCAAGTGTATTACAAAGAACAATTGGAACTGGAAGTTTACACGGAGGTCCAAGTTAAATATGTTGAATCACCTAATTGCATATACGTTCAAAAAGTAAGATCTTTGTTCATCGCAATGTTATGTTGCGTGCAAGATTATTCCTATCAATTATACCTAATATGTACAGCTACCTATAAGTATAAATATATAAATTTGTGTTACACAGGCACGTGGAAACAGGTCGTATTACAATAAATTGATACGCGACATGACCGAATACTACGAGCAGACTAGCACGTTGAATAGTGAATGTATCTCAGTACCTTGTAAAGGTAATGTATTTGACATAAATCCATCTTCTGACTTCTGATTAAAATTGAAAATATTAATGTGCGCTAATTTTTGTCCAGATTTACCGTGCGCGGCACAAGCAACTGATGGCTTTTGGCACAGGGGTCAAATACGCGAAGTTACAGAGAATACCGTGAAAGTATTCTACGTCGATTTGGGATATACATCAATCTTAAGTTACGACGCTATAAGAACGTTGCCTAAAAAATTCATGACCTGCAAAACACAGGTGAGTTTTAAAAAGGAATAACGAGTTACTCGATTGGAATAACTATACGTCTCACCGTTTTATTCTTATCCATTAGGCGATAAGAGTCTCGTTAACAAACATAAAACCGTTATCTGGAAACACTTGGGCACCAGAAGCGAACAAATACCTCAGGAAACTCTTAATAAACTTCCCTGTATTGAGAACTATTGCTTTCGAGAAAATAAAAGACCGATATAACGTAGCGATGTACACCCCTGACAAAAACAGTATTTGTCATTTGTTAGTAAAAAAACAACTGGCGATAAGTATAAAATCAAAGTAAGTATTCCAAATGCCTGTAGTCGCTTATTCGTTATTGGGATTAGTTTACTAAAACAAATTTCTCCATTTTGTAGTAACTATTTTGTCGCAAGCGCAAATACCAGAGGACATAGGAAGAAATCTAATGCCAAGAAAAAGGTCGCTACAGTAAATAGGAGTAACGAGGAACCAGTAAATAAACCGTGTAATTCGCTAAATTCGAGTGTAATGAACAAAAGTGCATCAGAGAACACTGAAGATCCTTTTAAAATAGGCGTTACAATACATCAAGCCCTATCCCCAGAGTGTATTTACGTATCCGACACGTCATGCGAACAAGATGACGTACAAGAAATGATGAAGGAGATGCAAATATTTTATGGACGCTATCGCTCCGCGAAACCAGAGATTTGGACAAAGGATGCAGCTTGCGCGGTCTATTCTACACAACGCGGGTATTGTCGCGGTCGAATCGTCAATGTAAAGTCTAAGGATAAAATTATCGTGTATTTATGTGACCTTGGAATGGAAGAAACCGTCTCCTATAACGATTTACAAGTACTGCCGCCGGAGTTCTGTAAAATGCCATCCTATGTGTTTAAAATCAAGTTGTCCGGTATACTACCATGCGGAGGGTCAACAACCTGGCCATCGTTGTCATGCGAGGAATTGCGGGAAATCGTAAACTCCAATTATAATTGCAAGTTCTACATTTCAAAACTTGTGAGCATTCTCCTTTGCGTACTTAAACAAAAATCTGAATTGATGGTTTCTCCTTCTTTTCTATACATTGTTAATTTCTATAATTCACAGGATGACGAAGACATGGAGGATTCTACAATTCCCGTTGAATTGTGGATAAAGCAAGCAAAATTGGATGGACCGTTAACGCCTACGAGAATCGAGATTAATTCTGTCAATAGAATGCTGGTGGATAAAGGGGTTGCCTTACCTATAAAAGAGTAGGTGAACACTTTGCAAGGTACTTATAATTAATATTTCACTGTTTCATTTTAACGTATCTGAACATTCATAGATATGCAAAGAAACGGGATAAGATTCTAGCAATCGAGTTAAAACGGCATCTAAAGGAAAAAGCTAAAAGATTAGTGATATCTCAATCGGACGTAAAATGGTTCAAGATTGACGACGAACTTGGCGAGACAAGTGTTAATATAGAAACACCGCAAAAAGTATTACGATATTCAGACTCAAATTCTAATTCGGATATTCAAGAGAACAATACAGAGGAAGTGCTTGACAACATTCCATCGTTACCAACGGTATCGACTTGGTTACCACCTGAACCTATATCGAAGAATACATTCATTGCCGTTCCCACATACTTAGATCACAGTGGTTTCCTATACCTACATTCGATAGAACAAAGTATGTTCCACCATAAGACATTGCCCTTCTCTACATTTTCACAATTACTATTTGTACATAAACGTTAATAATTTATTAACATTATACTCTAATTCACTACCTCTCTATTTTCCAGATAAAAAATCATTAGACAAAATAGAAGCAAAGTTGGAGAAACTATATCGAAATTGTACACTAGAAGTATGCGATACCGTGTGGATTGCGGGAAACTTGTGCATCGCACAGTACCATGGAAATAAGAAATGGTATAGAGGAGAAGTGGTGGAAGTGTTGGAGAATGACTTAATCAAGGTGAAGATGTTATCATCTATTTAACTATACTTTCTATAACACTTTGTAACAATGCAAAATTTACATGTATAGGTTAAATTCGTAGACTACGGTAACGTCGAAGAATGTTCGATTGGTACTGTAAAGAAGAAAGTTATTTTAGAACATACGCCTGTGCAATGTACAAAATGCCTAATTCATGGCTTAAAACCGGTAAACATTTAAAATAATTCCAATGTAATAAAAATATAAAATTAAAATAATTTTGTTCCATTAGAAGACGAACAATGGAAAATGGATAACAGCAGATTTGGATAGAGTCCATGCTCTTCTCATCGACCAGGAGTGCGAAGTAACTGTCCTAGAAACAACAGACACACATCTTGTAGTAAGTAATCAGAGTTTCATCACACTGTAAAGCATTTTATAAAATACACTACATCTTTTTACTTTCAGATTACTATAACACTATTACCAAATAAGTTCTGCAAACAAAGAAGCAATTTGATATCATTTCTAATTAATGAATGGGAAATGAATATTGAACCCTTCGATGATGGCGATATATTCGGGAAAGATTTATCCACGACGGATAACTCAGACGTAGTTATAGAAGAAGATGATTTCAATTTGCCTTGTTCAGATGACGAAATAGTGGAAGATGCAGTTATCAGTGGATGTTCTGTATTACTCCCACATACGGATGCAATAAATGAAAATGAAAGCTGCACCACAACTGATATCGAAAATTTTTCTTGGCGCAAAGCAAAGAATGTAATTTCTTCAACACCTCACGTCACATCTACTGAAAACCTTACAGTTAATAATAAGTTGATCGATGTCCTGCAAGAAGTAAAATGCTTTGAAGTTGAACTGTCTTGTAGTGTTAGTGCTATCACATTCTTTGCACAATTAAAGGAAAATGAACATGAACCGGTACGTCAACCTTCGTCTTATTTTGAGATTCATACTTATCTTTAATGTTTTTTTTAGATTTTAAATAATTATTATAAACAATATGAGAATCTCATGAGTGATTTACAAGAAAATGCATACAAACAACCGATGATCACAAGCATTGTTCCCAGTGAGTATTACTTGTTAACAAATTCATTAAACTTCTATTCTCCTAAAAATGTACATGCACTGTAAAACTATCTCTATATCTGTAGATACACCATGTTGTGCGGAATTCAATGACGGCATCTGGTATAGATGTTTGGTGGTAGAAACTGAACATATTGAAAATACAAAAAATATTGAAATTAAATTGCTATATATCGATTATGGCAATGATGAATACAGAACAATAAATTCTGAAAAGTAAGTATTGTTTTTATATATTTTTCCAAAAGAGTCTATGATACTGGGGATATTACTCTGATATTGCTCTTAATAAAATAACATTGTTTTTATTATACACTTTTTCTTTCCTTCACATAAAAGATGTGAGTTGTACATCTTAAAAGAGGAATGGGCAGATTTACCAGCAATGGCGATTAAATGTACATTATGGAACATAGAAATCGTTGCATCGGCAAATTACAGTATTCTTATATCCCAAATAGAACAGATGTACAGTAAACATGTCATAGCTACAGTTAAGGTAAGTACATTGTACTACATCTTATTGCAGTAATTATTTCATCAATTTTAACTATTAAAATTGGGTGTTGTAGGAAGTCTACGATGATATCGTATGTGTTGAACTTTATGAAGACAAGAATTGTGAAAAACTTCTGTACCATACACTTATCGAAGATGGTTTATTTCAAATTAAATTGAAAAAGTATTAACGAACTGCGTTGTTTATAGATTAACTAATAAACATTTATTTTTTCATGCCGTTAATGTACGGAGCTCCAAATAATGATTTAGGTTTTTTTATGTTTATTATTGTAATATCATTGTTTGGTTTATTTATCACTTGCACAAAAAAGTTATTGTTTTTAAACATTTATTGACTCATACCAGATCAAGGGTACATGTTACGATTACATCATTTTTACAAATGTGTGAAAATTTAAAACATACAATTACAAATTAACGTTGCGTACTTTTTGCGATTTGTTCTTTCAGTACCAAAATACTCTGCCTTTGTTCAGGTGGTAACATAGCAATTTGTTCATCCGATAATTGCAATACTTGCATTATCAATGCAGCCTGTAACAACATTAGTGTTTATTTCCATTATTTATCATATATTGTACTCATATAATTATGTAATATTTTTATATATTTTTATATAAATTCATTTGATACATTACTTTTTCCTGATCCGATGCCCCACTAGGTATATTTCCGGCTGATGACATGCCTGCCATCAGTCTCGAAGTTGCAGATGTTGTGGATGCTGGGAGTGTGGTTACAGGAGCTGTTACATTGGCAGCAACAACATTTGTAGGTGGAGCAACAATAGGTGCAGCCACAGGTCTTGGTACCACCGTTGCTGCGATTGGCGTTGGTGCTAAAAAATTAACATCAGACACTGTAGATATAGAAAAATAACATAGTTTATAAATGTAATAACTAAAGACTTAAAAATCTTACGATTGGCTTTCGTAATTCTCGGATCGATAGG
Organism: Hylaeus anthracinus; assembly: GCF_026225885.1. NCBI lineage: Eukaryota > Metazoa > Arthropoda > Insecta > Hymenoptera > Colletidae > Hylaeus > Hylaeus anthracinus. The sequence goes on along the minus strand of NW_026534330.1, from coordinate 12,439,887 downwards.
CATCCTTGGATCTCTAGGATCTCTCGGATCTCTGCCAAATCTATCTGTTCTTGGATCGCGGCAAAAGCTGTAAAAGACATATTTTTAAAGTAATCTTAAATGTAACTGCTCGTTAAATTATCTAAAGTGATTATGGAACCTCTCAACTCCTTCAACAGGAAGAGCGCTATAAAAAACGGTGTGAATTTTAATTACAATATTAATTCAAAAATTGTGTATAATGTGAAAGTAATACTAACTTATCTGCAATACTATTGAACGTGCTTAATCCTCTGGAATCGGCGGTAGCGGATACGGGTGGAGGCGCACTAACAGGTGTTGGCGGTGGTACTTGTGGTGGTCCTCGTAGATCTTGATCCATTCTAGCTAAACGTGGATCCATTTGTCTATCTAATGCGCGTAGATCGACATCTTGTCCTGTTATCAAATTATACTACTTAAAAGCTCTCAGTTTATAATTTTTGTCAAGTTCATTTATTGTTCCAAAATATTCGGTTAATCTTACCAGCAAAGATTGGTGCTGGAGGATTTACAATCGGTGCAGGTCGTGCTACAGCCCATGGTTCCTCGATTCGCGGTACAATAGGATGCACTGCTGGTTTATCGGAAGGTGCTAACACATTTGGAATTGGATTTGCTTTATGTAACATATTAACTGCTGTATGTGGATCGACTATTCTCATCACTACCTGTGCTTGCAGCAAGGCATAAGCCAGTTGTGGATTTTGGAGCAACATTTGGCGTGCTTCATTAGGATTATTTTGTACACAGAGTTTCATTTGTTTCATTAGTTCGAACATTTGCTCAGGAGGCAGAGATGCAACAGCCTTACTTATAGCTTCTGGTGCTTTATCAGCTTGTACTGCTTCTCCATATGGATTTTCAGTATTCTGTCCTTGCAAAAGGCTTTGCATTTCCATCCGGCTTTTTTCTGTGCAAGCATTGTCGACACGTAAAGTTCTTCCGCCAATTTCATAACCATTCAAATTTCTCATAGCACTGAGTGCTGTCTCTTGATCTTTGTATTCACAGAAGCCATAGCCCTTGGGTTTACCCGTTTCTCGGTCAAACACTAATCTATGTAAAATGATTATTAGTTTAATCAACTAAAATATTAAATGACTAGAACCTTCAATTAAATAGATTCATATAGATTCAATAATGAACTAACTTGAAAGAAAGTACTGGTCCAACTTCACTGAAAATATCCTTTAAATTCTCTTCTGTGGCTTCGTACGGGATATTCCCGACTGTTAAAATAGATTAAATGCATTTGAAGGTTATCCGACATCCTTATTATTAAAAAAATAATTAATCGATAATATTTCTTACCGAAAACACTTCGCATGGACTTGTCCATGAGGGATTGATCGGAAATAGTTGAATTACTCATTTTTGTAGTTTATTCGCTTTTGTTTACTATTACTGTGATACTACTCGTCTTTCTATCAATGAAAAACAAACTAAACACGATTCGCGTCAAGTACATATACGCTCAGTAAGCCGCCCTGCTTTATACCACTACAATATACTGTACATGTTCGTTTTGCTACCGATGGCGCCACTAATACTAAGACCAGTACCAGTATTAACTAAAGGGTTAATAATTAACACAAATGAGTTAATAAACAATTTTACGTATACATATATATTTTTCATAAAGAAACTTAATAATTCATGTAAAAATATGTTTTCTGTTTTACAATGTATCTTATAAGTGTGATAACTTCGTAAAATTTAATGATGAAATTTTGATATTCCAAATATGCTTATCAACTACGTATTGGCAAAACAGTTTTCGCAATACAATGTATGGCAATGTAATTTCAAGATGATAAACCAATGATCCAACTAATGGTATTTGTTAAATCATAATTTTTTTTTATTTAGTGGTGGAACAATCTCAGGTTAGTGTGAACTAACACAACTTTATGTTCATCACAGGCTTGGATCACTGCCTCGTCGTTTGTAGAACCAGAAGGACTAGCAATATATTTAACGCCGCTCTGTAATTAAAGAACATTCTTACAAAATATCTTATAAAAATAAGTAGAGCAATGTAAAAAAATAACAACATACCAGTCTAGCTCTATCCACATTATCTCTGAATGGGAAGAAAGCATCACTGCTCAAAGCTACATTGTCTGCCTTTTTGATCCATTCCAATCTATCTGTTTCTGAGAGCTTCTGTGGAACTTCTTCGTACATAGCAGCCCAAGCAGATTCATCCATATCTTTTCCTACAGTTCCATTTACATAATTGTCGATAGCATTTGAAATTTCTGCTCTCTTTATACCCTTTTTAAACTTCATACCGGTAACTTTAGGATGCTGGCGAAGCCACCTTAAAAAGTGTTCAACGATACCCATGATATTACATTTCAAAAGTGAAGCACATTACTCATTTATAAATATCGTACCAATTATCGGCTTTATCGCCAGCGAGTCTTGTGCAATGAATTCTCGATTGTTGCCCTGCACCAATTCCAATCACTTGTCCATCCTTTGCATAACATACTGAATTACTTTGCGTGTATTTTACTGCGATGGTAGCTACGATTAAGTCCCTCATAGCGGAGTCGGAAACAGCCATCGAATTTTTAGTTACTATATTGGCGAATGTATCCTTATTAATCACCGCATCATTACGCTTCTGTTCCATAGTTAAACCAAATAAAACTTTGCGCTCCATCGGAGACGGTACATAAGTGGGATCAATTTGAAGAATACAATATGCACCATTCTTTTTTTTCTTCAAAATTTGAAGGGCACTCTCTGAATAACCCGGTGCAATAATGCCATCAGATACTTCTCTAAAATTTTGAATATAGTCTGATTGATATAATAAATATGTGACCTAAAAGAGTTTATATCTATAGTCTGTAATCTATTACCTAGATATGATCTTAGCAGTAATTGCATCACATGGATCAGATAATGCTATAAAATCTCCAAAACTTGACATTCTATCTGCTCCTCTTGCACGAGCATAAGCACTGGCTAATGGTGTCAGTTGATCCAGCAAGTCATCTACTTGACATAGTTTTGCTTGTACAGTATTTAATGGCACACCAACTGCTGCACCAGCTGGACTAACATGTTTAAAAGATGTTGCAGCTGGCAAATTCAGAGCTGTTTTTAATTCCTTCACCAACTGATAACCATTCAATGCATCACAGAGATTAATAAAACCTGGAGAACCATTTACTACACTTAGTGGTAACTTATCCAAAGTAGTAAAAATTTGAGCTGGCTTTTGGTGTGGATTCATTCCATATCGTAATGTCAGCTGAGAAACACCAGCGCTATACTGTTTACGAAAATAATCTGAGATAGCATTATCATACTCTGCTGTATGAGTAAATGCTTTAAGTGCTAATACTTGTCTAAAAATAAAAAAAATATTAAAACAAATTGATAGAGCATTCGTTTTTCAAATATGATTTCAATATACAATATACCTAGTTTCCAGAGAGGTATCTTTGCTAACAGACATTTCCATCTCCTTCCCAACTTTATCATAATCGCTAGGATCACAGACAACAGTCACTCTACCGTGATTTTTAGCCGCAGCTCTTAACAAAGTTACTCCACCAATATCAATGTTTTCTACTGCATCTTCAATAGTAACATTTGGTTTTGAAACTGTATTTACAAATGGATATAAATTGCACACTACAAGTCTAATAATGTCATAATTTTGTTTGCGAAGATCTTCTTGATCAGACTCTGTGAGCCTAGCTAATATACCTGTGATATACAAAATGTATTTGTAACACAAACAAAAGCCAAAAATACATATAAATCTAAGGTAATTGTTACTGCTAAATACATGTAATGTTTACCAGCATGCACAGCAGGATGAAGAGTCTTTACTCTTCCATTAAGCATCTCAGGTGCACCGGTAATACTGGAAACATCTTTCACAGGAAGGCCAGCATCTCTCAAGGATTTTGCAGTTCCACCAGATGCAACTAAGATTAAACCTAACTCATGTAATCTTTTAGCAAATGGCAAAAGGTTTGTTTTATCAGAAACGCTTAAAAGGGCTGAAAATATAATAAATAAGGTAACTTTATAATATTAAGTAATAAGTGTAAATGTTGTAGTAATGATATTAAAAATTATAAAATATTATACTGTACATAAATTTATCTTGTGTCTATAAACTTACCTAAATTTCCTGCAGACATTATGCTTCTAGAATTATCTTTCCAAAAGATTATACAATTTTAGAAATCTAAACGTGTCTACGAAATGTGCCTAACTAACCAAAGCTACAATTCGCGCGCTCGACTACTAACTGCTACCAACTATTACAAGCCGCTATGAAGGAGATTCAACAAGTGGTTAACCATGAAGCAATCTACATATTGAAACTCCATTCCAATTATAGTTCGCACACTACCACAAGCACGTAATCATAATTGTTTACGGATGCGCATAAAATTCAAAATATCTCGTAACTTGCGGGGGTCTCGAGGATCAAATGTTATCACGTTCAAACGATACAAGAGGTTTCACGATAAATTGCACAATACTATATTACAGATGTTTTGTGAAATCGAACTCACAAACTACTAACTTCAATTCAAATCATGTTCAAACGCAAACACTTTGAATAACTACATTTGAAAGCATTGGTTTTCAACCTTGAGACAAATAATTGCATGTTGAAATAATAATTGTTTGTTGGAGAAGATATTTCGTTATGGAAAAATTTAAGTTATTCGTAACGATATAATTTAATGAAACACGGAACAGAATTCGCTATATACACTTAAAAATGTTTCACAATTTTTTAAGTATAAATTTATTTTAAAAATGCGCATTAATTCTAACTAATTTTTACAAAATTGTCGTTCCATTATATGGATTAGCACAACTCTTCTAGAACTCGCTACTGAAATAATTTCCATTTATGAATTATTATCTATCATTATTATGAATGATTAAAGCCTGTCAACCCTTTTTTTAAGGATGTAAAGGACAGGATACAGGAATATTTGTTGGCAAAATTGATGTGTAAACCTTATGTAATGAAACTAACTAGTTTCACAAAATATTTATTATGCACGTCTTTCGATGTTTTTTAATGCAATAAATTAATTACTCTTAACAACATTCTCTACTATTGATGGTAAAATAGTTTTGTCACTTTTTTTTAAATTAATCATGCATTAAATTAAAACGACTTAAATGCATTAGTACAAATAAGGCACTTGACTCTAGTTTATACTGTTAATATTGTATTGACCAGCGTTATCTTTAAAAAGAAATTATTAGAAAATATACCAGTATGTGTGATAATAAATATTGGATAATATCAACAAGCTTATTGATCTTAAAAAGAACAAACATGCAAATGCATCGTTTACAATTATTTTGCAATAACAATACAGTTTAAGATATACTGCAGTCATGGGGCTGTATTTAGAAATGTATGTAATTTTCTAGTTATAAAGAACTATTTATAAAAAAAGAAAACAATGTAAACGGATTATTAAAATAATTACCATCCTACTATTTCGAAGATAAAAATTTCATTGATGTGTATTCTACAACTTCCTTGAACAAACATTTTTACAAATAACGATTTCCAGATATTTTTTCACCTGGTAGAAGGGAAAATATGATATTTAAACAGATGCATTACATCATGTCTTGGAAAGTATTGCATTAAAAACAGCTGTATTTTAATATAATTACATTTACCTGTGCTTATTTAGCAATAAATTTTTGTAAAATACGTACACTTGTAATACATACATATATGTATAGTCACTTTTAAAATGGATTTCTCTAATAACGAGTAGTTTGCAAACATTATTTATTGTCAAAACGAATAATAAATATGCAAAATTTTCTTACTATTTTAGTAATTGCACATGATATATCGTGTTAGAGCTTGGCACAAATATGACTATAAGAAAATTAGGTATATTAAACGTGTAAAATTCCATTATACGTATTTGCACTTATTGTACTTATTTACGATGAACTTTATCAAAAATATTTTTTAATGAAACAGAAAGTGTTTTGTATACATTTACGAAAGTGTATATGATATAGAACAGTGATTTTAATGCAGCACTTTATGCAAAAACAAAACATTTTTTGCGTATAACGCAATTCTATCGTTTCCTCTTGATACGAATTACATTAAAAATTAGAAAAATATTCTACATACAGAAAAACAACATTAGTGTTTTTTAATTCATTAAATATTCTTGTTAATAAAGAAATATTGTTTTGTAACTGCGTATTACTATATAATTTGATTAATTCTTTCTTATACTCCTGCAAAGAAAGGTAATCTATTAAAAAGTAAACATTTTACAATACTGCATTTTTTTTATAAGAAGCAAATTCTTCCTAAATTCTGATTACTATAGCATCAGATTTGGAAAAATATATGTATCTAGGGTTCAATTTTAATTGATTGATGTAACTGAATATTACAATTTTGTCAAATTAGGTAAAATAGATTAATTTTTAACTACTTCTTTCATTTTTCGTCGTCCACTCGTTTTTTCATTAAAATTGTAGTAATGGCAACATTGTTTCTACCACTTGCACAGCAGGCACTTCCACATATGACATCTATTTGTTTGATGTATTCATTTTTATACGTTCTTGGTCTTCCTCTGTGAGATATATTTTGGTAATTACTATATCACCTGTACTATACGTTTGGCAACCCACGCTACTTCCAATGTTATCATCTGTTCGTGGACTCTTGTTTCTATCTCGATACGAACACGCACACTTCGTTGGAGAAGCGTCTACACTACTCGAAGAAAACTGATCGATGGCTGCAGAACCAGTAACAGCTGAAAGTACTGCTTCCAATTTTTCGATTTTTTCAAATCGGTCCATTCGTTCATCAGAAAGTATTTCGTCAACCATCTGCATTGATTCTGTAAGGCTAGGAGTATCAGAATTTCTTGGTGAAAGTATACCACCTACAAATGGAAACATCGAAATATTTTGAACTCCAGTTTGAGAAACACTGATGTAAATCGTATTAAGTGATTATTAGTTGCAGAACAATATACCAGAATGTGAATTTTCAGAGGTATAACTTTCCATACTATGATACTCGGTATCATCAACTTTATCGTCGTCGTCGTCGTCGCTGCTATCTCCTTTATCTTGGCCCATATTCTCAAGTTTCTCCAATTTCCTTGCAACTTTGTAACTACCTTTCAGTTTTTCCTTTTCATCTTCGGTAAGATCTAAGTAACGTAAAAGACGTATTTCGCGATTACTTAGTACAATGTTTTTGGCAGTTGTTTCTTCCATTCTCTTTTTCAAGTCTGCGACCTCCGTTTCCACCTTTCGTTGCTTCTTACGTGTTTTTACGTTTGTAGGCTGAATGTGCATTTGAATTTGCTCTTCACAGAGCTCAGCAAACAGAGCTTGCATTTCTGGTTTTATAAGTCTAACATTAAAAAGAAATAATAACGGTTAACAAAGAATATTTCAATGTTTCCTTATTTAAATGCGAATAAGTGATTGAAAGTGATTATCATTTAACGAAACGTAATATACAAGTAAATCATACTTAGCCATAGCAACATATATATGTGGAACGAGACTTAAAACATCGCTGCAAGCATAAATAAGCATGTCTCGTGATAGTGGACGCCGACACCAGTACTTTTGATTATTACGATAAATATTTTTTAACTGTTCCTTTAATGGATTACATGGAGCACCATATTGATCACATAGTGTATTCAAATTAACATTCTTAACTTTATATACAGGTTTACCTGTTTCTTGGAACTGAAGCACGGCATGAGCTGCCTACAAATATAAACATAATTTGTTCCTCAAATAGTGAATATTTTCATTATTTTGTAGTTCAAAATATATTTGAAAAATACTTAATAATTACAAATCAAATACCTGCGTATCGAAAACATTGTTTAACAAAATTTTGAACTGTGTATACAAATTGACACTGTCGTTTCTACAATCATGAATTACCTGAAATAATATATATATATATATATATATGTATATAGTAGTTAAAACAAATTTTAAACGTTAAGTCATGGAAATAATCACGGAAAAATGCTCAACATTATTATTTCTTACTTTAATAACATTTTCGTGCTCTAGAAGTTTTTGAAGTCCCCCAGCTTGTACAAGAGTAGGACACGTAAACAGGTCAAATACATATGCTTGTCCAAACATAGTACCGATTTGTATAAGTGTTACTTTTCCTTTAACTCCTAAGTTTATACCTTCACAGTCAAGCGAAACAACAATTTTGCCGTCAGCGGGAAGCTTACGAGGATTTATTATATCTTCGATAATTTGAAGACTTTCCCTTGGATTTACAATTACTCTAGCTTGTTGTAATACTTTTAATTTCCATGCATCCCCCATTTGGACATTGTGCAAACTGCGATCTTTCTCTGTATTATCTGCCAAAGTCTTCATCACAAGTGTATTTATTCTCTGTTTTAAAGTTTGTTGCTGTAAGCTTACCGGAGGAGAGTTATTATTACTTTCATTCCCTTGAGGATAAGGACTCTGTACAGGATCAACTTGATTAATTACATTAGTACTAATAGATTCTGAATTAATTGGTTGCTGCAATGTTTGAGTATTGCTTGATTCGCATCTGTTCAACTGAACAGGTGGATTTGTAGTGGTTTGACTCGCGGTACTATTTTGGCTTCGTATAGAATTTGCAAGTTTTGCTTTTGTCTTTGCCTCTATTGTAAAAGATTTAGGTCTTCCAATTAATGTTACCAAATTGCTTTGAACATGAAATGCGTCTGGGAACATTTTTACAAATGTACATAAATCCTGGGGTGTCTTAAATATGGAAGTCCAATTTTCATAAAAAAATTTATCGTTGACTATGTTGAACATTTGATCCACAAGAATTGGACCCTTATGTTCTATGCGATCACAAAGGAAATCTAATAATTTTGCAGTAACATCTGGATCCATAGGTATATCTGGTTCTAATTTTAACATAGGTTCTGGTTTCATGCCTTCATATTGCTTTAATATTACATCATCTTCGGTAACTACAAAAGCATCAGGATACTTTAAGAGAAAATCCCTAAATTCTTTGTAATGTTGGCCAGAAATATGCCTAACTTCGGGAGAGGCCTGAGACCGATGTCCCAAAAGGCTTTTAATTGGTACCTCTGTGCCAACTCCATATTGCAGCAACTTATTTGTAAAATATTCTACAGCCTCTCGCGCATAATCACGTTTGCCACCTAATTTACATCCATTCTCTTCTTCTACAACTTGTTGAAACGTATTTACAGACACATAATCGCCGTCGATAAGAAAAAGCATAGGATATTGAGCTAAAAACTTTTTAAGACCACTTTGAGATCCGCCAGCTATTTGGCGCATTTCTTTAGTAAATCCTTTAGCTCCGAACTGGCAGCTTAAATCATGCAACGTGCGTGGCCCACCTTTTTCCACAAGGAGTTCGAAAAAGAATAAAAGTGTCATATTTCGTACAGTCTCATACTCGGAACTATCCATCTTTCTACTTTATATGTTGCATCCGATATATGTACTGTTATTATTTACAATCCCTGAAGAATGATGTCATGATACGTCCTAAACATAATATTACAAAGATTAGTAGTACTCATTAGCTCCAATCACCATTCAAATTTTGTTCTAGATCAATCATACCAATCTTATTATATATCATAAATATGTAACCAAGCTACATGTATTTACCATTATAATAACCATAAAATGTTAAGGATAAAAGTATAGAAATATTGCCATCCTTTATTATGTATTTTTATAAGCACCACATTGGTAATACTTTCATGGAAAAGGGATGCTTGTTTCAATATCTATTAATTAAATTCCAAAAAATAAACAATTGCATAGCCACCATAACAAAAGAAAAGCTGTATCTAAAATTAAATACAGAAATTACAATCAATTAATTTCTACCCTTGCTAACTTTATTTTTACTAATTGTGAGCGAATACAAACCTTGCAAATAGCTAAGCTTCTTTTAGAGGCAAGCTCTATTTTATCAATATCATACACTTCCTATATATTACAAACATTATAAAGTCTTCCTTTTCCTCTCTTGTAGAATACTTTAGTTAATTAATAATAATTTGAAAATGGGAATTAGGTAGCCATTTCGAGCACTCAGTCTCAGTGGACCATAATTTGGAAATACTAATAGTTCTCTTTAAGACACAGAACAGTATAATATCATGATCACCATAACCTAAAAAAAACATGAAGTATTGACATTAATAGACATATTTACAAAGTCTTCATTCAATACTAATTATTGCTAATAAAAACTAAGCATTAAATAGTAAAATATTCGTTAATCAAGCTTTAACGAATTGAAGAAAATATTGCATGAAATATCTGAACACAACTGGGAAGAAATCTGTCCATCTATAATATACATGGATATTTCATAAATTTTCACATACTTTTGTGTTATGAATTTAAATATTAACCATTTTATTTTGCGAGAAACTAATTGGTTATAATGCAAATTATATTGTAAGACATATGTCTGTAATAACTGTTGTGTAATTTGACATTGACCAGTATGAAAATTATCTGTGACAAATAAAATTCCACTTAACTACAGGTAGATCGAATATAGAATTAAGGATCGACGATATCTGAATTCTAAGATATCGCAGGTCAAACAACTCTGACATAGATTTAAAATACCACGCCAACAAATACTATTGAACTCGACATATACATTCTATATAATATACGTTAAGCTTGACTTTTCCTAAATTAGCAATAATAATTAGATACAGAGCATTAAGGGCTTACTAATACCTTGCCTAATATGTAGTCAAATTTCAGTTATCCGCCAATGTGGTGCACTGTGCAATATATCAGTCTACATTTACATGCATATCCAATTAATCCCTCACCTGGTAAAACAGACACGAGAGGGAGTATTGAAAGAGGAAAATACCTTTCTCAAAAAACGATAACAAATCCGGCTGACCTTCATTTATATTCAGAATGAATTTAAAATCAATGATTTAATGCACTTTGTTTCGATATATTTGTATTTGTTAGTAACAAATTTCTATGCATGGAATGAAGTAATCAATGAAGAATGAAGAAAACCATGTATAAGTACATATATACAAACATATGCACACTACAAGTCATATTTGTAATATGTAAATAGAAGTATATGCATATCTTATATAATACGACTCTATAGAAACGCATTTTCTAAGGAATGCAGTAAACAACGATAGAATATGGTAGAATAGATGTAAATGAAAAAACTTCGAAATCATCAAATCTAGTAGTAATATGTATTGTATTCGTTGTTCAGTTATCATTTTATTCTGAAATACTTGTGAAATACAATTGCATACTTTCGATTTATTGCAAATTAAAAACAGCTATTTTCATTTTAACCAACGAAAAGATAATCTTTCGTAAATAAAACCCACGTGACTGATAACAAACTAAAATGGCGGGATGCTGTACTTTAAATAAGTTCTAATAAATTAGAAGTTATACAACTTGCTATTTATGTGTAATAATTACAATTTGATTGAAAAATAGTCAATAAGGGAGAACTTATAAAAATATATTTAGAATATCTCCTGACTGGACATTCACAAGTTGACCAATAAAATCTATTACAGTCACTTGGTGTTTTACTCAAGGTTCTTGGACGAAGTATAGAAAAACACCTAATATTTGTTTACTATCAATTTGTTGCGTTATGTTGGCTACACTTTTATTTCGAATGATATGTCAACTATACAAATTTGTTTGATATTAGTTTCCAGTGGAGCAAAAGTATAAGTATGATAAAAGTCTATTATTGTCGAATGAATGAAGTAACTCCGCTCTTGAAAGTTGTTAATTTAGCTTAAAACATGTATAACGATGAAGATGAATTTGAACCACGAATTACGCCGAAACCTGCTTCTAAACTGGACGTAAGTTGTCTTTTAAATAAAATATAAAATATAAATTTTCGAATAATTTCAAATACAGAACTACTTTTACAGTACTACTTAAATAAAAGTAAAAATATTAAAATATGCTTTGTAAGAAGAGTAATGACATTATAAAAAATATACGTTTTAATATTTATAATTTTAGTGCTTTACAGTACCATCAGTTCCTGAAGTTTCTTTAGTGTTTGATGAATGTTTAAATCGCAGAACCACAGATTACAAAGGTTTTCATTCGCCAACTGTAGAACCTAAAGGTTCAATACAAAAAAACAATGTTTCATCTCCATTAAATACTAATGGATCCTATTCTGCATGGAAAGAACAAAATTACTTGCGTAGATCCTCTGTTTCAAAAGTTAATGAATGTGCAGCACCTCAGAAAGTACATTACAATCAAAATTATATTGCAGAACCTTACCTTCCACAAAATATTTCGAGAGAATCTAAAGGAAGAGATTATAATCCCAGGAAAGATTATTATAATAGTCCAAAGTATAAAGAACAACAAACATATAGAGGAAATAATGATAGTTCTTGCAAACATAGTTACCAAATGTGCAATGACAATGCTGGACATGTTGAAAAGAAACAGAACATGTCACATGCTGTAAAACCTTGCACTAACATTGATAATTATACTTTTAATCAAAAAGAATATTCTCCATTAATGCATGAAAGAAAATTAACAGTTCATAATTGTGAACAGCAAAAAGTACCATTTAATAATTCAGTTGATGAACCAATTGTACATCCATCTATTAATTCAAATGCTTTGAATAGAAATGAAATTCAGTTGCCACATTACTTAGGTCAACAGTATCCTTACTTTAATACGAATGCATATCCTTTTCCACAACTTCATTCTTATCCTACTCAAAATGGAGATAGTCAAGAGACAATCAAGAATTTATTACAAATTATAAACAGTCAAAATGAGCAAATTAAATCTTTGCAGATACAGGTAGATAGGTTATTAAAAATGCAAGAAGCAAATCTTCAAGATAGAAAAAATTGTTTTTGTTCATCTCAAATACAACAGAAGGATCAAGTATATACCACTTGTAATGATAATACTACAGGTGCTTCTAATTATGTTAGAACACCACAAAACATAAAAAGACATGCATATCAATGTGAACCCTCTAAGGATAAAGAAAAAGAAAATTCTAATGAACATGGAAATCTAAATCAGACCGAATTGATATTAGCGGAAGCACAGTCAAGGAAGACCTTCATGGAACAAAAAGTTTCTATTGGAGTAATGACAAGCTTTGAGTTTACTGTTCAAAATAGTCCTTTTACAGTAGATGTAGATGAAAGAAAAGATTGCCAACAAGATAAAGGAAATTTAAAAATGTGCAATAATGTTGGCTTGCATGACACCAATGAATCTTTGAGAAGGTATAAAAATTCTTTTACTCGAATACCTAGTGCACAATTGGAAAATATAGTTGAGGACTCTGAGAGTTATATGTCATCTAGTCAACAACAAAGTAGTAATTTAAATGCAAGTGTTTCTATAAAAGATTTAGAAAAACAACCATATACAGACATTAGGAAGGGAACAGATATTCATAGATCTGAATCTCCAAAATTATGCAAAGCTACAATTACAAAATCAAATCAACCTGAAATTGCGCAAAAGCATTTAGAAAGGATTAATACAGAAGAAGCAAAGAATTATGAAAATGCAAAAACAATACAACAAAATGCTGCAGACTACAATGTACCTCGAAGTAGCAATTGTATTCCTGGAAAAGCAAATATTCCTACCAATACAGATCAATATACAAAGTTAAATCTACTAAGAAATAACGAAACTTTGAAAACAAGTAATTCTGTAGAGAGTTCAACCAATTATTATAAGGATTGTCGAAAAGAAGGGCAAGTTAATAATGCTAAACCAAGCAGTTGCGTTGAATACAGTATGATTTTAAATGGTGGTGATTTAAGAATAAATGAAAGACCACCCCCTACTCCTGAACCTAGTATTCATATCGAAATGCAGGAGTATTCCAGCGATGACGATAGCGAAAAAGTTAAACGCAGTTCCAAAGTGGGCTGGACTTTTTATAATAATGTTCTTGGACAAGTAAATCACCTATTACAAAATTCTTGTGTTATAGACGATCAGCAACAAGATAAAAAAAAAGAAAATCAAAATGAAAAAGACGAGAGCGAAAATAGAGCATTAGATACTGTAAAAGTTGCTACATTAGAACAACTTAAAAAACTTGGAATTAGTTTAAGTGAAAATCCCGAACACAAAGAATTAAACAATAGTAACAAGTATGTTTTCCATTTATATTTTTATATTATTATTACATGAGGCTACCTCGATTATCTGAGTACTGTTAACTCTAGAGGCTATGCTAGTTTAGTTAACATTACTTTCAATAATCGAGTTTATATAATAGTTAATAAATGAGTTTGGTAATTTGTTTGGAAGGATGGCATTTGATTTATCATTCTACCCACGTTTGGATTATCAAGCAAACATGACACAAACGAGTGCTGTAAATGAAACAAACACAAGTATGCATATGAAAGCATTGGCTTTAAAATATCTATCCGATGAACAGCTTGCTGAATTAGCAGTACAAAGACAAGGTGCAACATCTGTAAAACATCTCATGGTTAGCAATGTACAAGGCACGAACATGTCTTTTGCTACAATGCGTTATCTAGAAAGATATCAATTACTTCCAGGAAAGAATAATATTCCAACAGAAGGTAAAATAATTTTAAACAGATATTTGAAAAATGTCTTGAAGAATGTAGGAACTACTTCTTTGGTTTTACAGATATTAGCAAAGTACACGTTGAAGCACCTCCGAAGGTTGATTTAAAATTCGCTAATCCAAAAAATAGTCCTGTAGTACAGCGGTATCCTTTTAGTCAAACACCTAGAACGACTTGTCCCAGTAAGATACTAGATATTTCAACTTTAAAGCAACAGCCTAAACTCTTATAACGATCGGTAATATTAGTATATTAAATAGAAATTTTTATGATTTTATAACTCTCACAACTCTTAATCCTTGTGGTGCTAAGGTTTAGACATTGATTATATTTGTTGTTTTACTTATTATTATATTTATTGACCATCCATGAACAACCAAAGGATTAAGAGCAAATTGGAAAAGACAGTCTTATGTATAACGTCCGTACAAATAATTGATATATGATAGTATAAGTTATTATTTTATACTCAGAAAGTACATAAGTCAGGGGAATAATAATATCATTTATAACTAATTTAAAAAAAGCGTTGTGTTTCTACAAAAAAATGTTTTAAATGATAGATTTAAGTCATTCTAATAATATGTAGTTATAAATCTTTTATTGATAAAATTTTGTTATTAGAAAATGTATACTCAATAAAAACTTTTTTACAAGAATGTGTACTTTTCCTATAAATTATGCTCTTTAATGAAGTCCTTTAAATTTTTGGTAAAATAATATACTAGTACATATATATTTAATGTTATATATACAGCAATAACAATTATTGACTACATTTTAATGTATCAAAATATACATGAAAATGTAGGTTAGAACCCGTTCAATAATTTAAGGTAAATTTTTGTGGTAAAATAAACTTTATTTAGACAACTCGATAATGATAGAACTCCATAACTAAATGACTAATATTAATACCTGCGCATAATGTCATAATATATATTAGTAATATTATTGGTAATGCTGATAATATTACATGTGTCTTATGAAGTATTTCAATACCTAAAACAAACAAGTGGTTATAAGATCATTCTACAATTTGTACAATCACTATTAAAGACATGTACTCACTTGTGTAGCCCAAAAATGTAATGTTAATATAATAACCAACAGCTATTAACCATATCGTATTACCAACAAATCGTGATGAAAATGTATCGTAATTTATGAGACCTAGAAGATAATTATTTTTCAAAATTAGTAATAGTACTACATTCGTAATAACAAGAAATCTTTAAAAAAGGTAATGTAATTAACCTCACCATAAAAAAAAAGTTGAACAATATGAAGTATGATTAAAGGTGGGAAGAAAGCATTTAAATGAATATCAAATGCATAACCCCATTCTACATTTTGAGTTTTATCAAATCTTAAATAACGATTAGTTATAAACCTGCAAATAAGACAAGTTATTATTTTACTATTATGTTCAACATATGCAATGTGAATTTACAGATGACGCTTTACAATATTTATTATAATGATGTTTTTGATTATAGTAATGCCTCTTAAATTTTACCAAAATATTGTAGCTACTATCAGACCAGCTGCAAGGTAATCAATAAATATCATATAAAATAGTAGTTTTACGAATTGGAAAAATCCTAATCCCAGAACTATAGTAAAACCAATAGAAGATATACACAGACAACACATTAGTAGTACCAAGAATGCAGGATCGTCTCTTGCAAACTGGGATTTTGTTTCTAAAAATAAAACATTAACTGCTGATTCTATGTTAATAATTTAATAATTATATTGACTACAGATTGAATAACGTACGTTTTCTACTTTGAAAATTTCTGTATACTTTCTGTGGAGATATGAATAAAAAAATCATCTGCCATAAGGCAAATTCAAAATCCATTTGTTCAAATTTTAATAATTTCCTCAAGTATTTGTAACACTTTGTTGCAGCCCCCATGCAGTCTTGCCTAAAACACATTTATTTTGTTTGAACTAATTGTAATAATTGCACAAAGAAATGTTTAATTCTCTTTAATCTAAAATTTCTTAATTCTTTTCTTCTTACCTGTAAGTTACTGGCATTGGTAAACTTGAACTTAATTCAGATGGACCAGGAGAGTTACGCCTACTTACCCGTGGCGACGTAGAATACTTCATTTTAGAACCTATTTAAAAAGAAAGCAATTAATCTTTTGCTAAACTTCAAACACTATCAAAAGGAATGACAACTGCAGTGATAACCACAGATTCATTTTTAACATTATATTCTACGATTACTTCTATCCTTAAAATATAATAATTATTTATATGACATTAAACGACATTTACTTATTTTTTCTTCGGTTACAGACAATTTTTAAAGTTGTCAATCAATCATATTGTTCATTATTGTAGGTTATGTTTATATACTTTTTGATAATGGAATTTTGTAGAGACAGTCTACAATAAATTTCGTTGATCAACAATTCAGTTAACAGTGTTAAATAATTGTTTATATTGACGATGAGACGAGTGCATATAAAACATCACTGCATTTTTTAAATCACAATTAATCGAGCCACGGTGGCTATTGGCTCGATTCCAGTCAATCTGATTCAATCGTATCGTGTATTCTGCTTTATCCTGAAACATCCCCCTTTTTTTATTTACTATTTTTATATGAAATTAAAGTACAATAATCGGAAATTTATATACATTGAAAATTTCCACGTTTATTCTACTCCATTTAATTAAAACAATAAATATAAGTGCAAGAGAGCACTTACAATTTATTTACGATAAATATAATTCAATAACATATCACTAATCATATCTTTCAATTATATTTAATAGAAATTATTGATCAAATTTACATTACTCATGTACTTACGTACATGCAAGTATATTAAGTTCTAAGAAAGGTAAATTTCTGTAGAAATATTTGAAATTACTATCGAATGATAAAGGAATGTATATTGACTTATAAAGTGCGGTACACTTATATATTTATTTATTCATGTATTTATTCATTCATTCATTCATTGTGTATTTATATTATGTACAAAGTAGTCTCTAACCACATAATGGACGCAACAAACGAACCTGTTATGTACAAATATATGATTACAGATACATCGAAAATGTTCATACATCAGACATAAAAGTATGCGTGTAGTTGAATTACGACTTATCACTGTACCACAAATTAATATGTATAGCTAATACATATATAGCTTTGTGTTTTTTCTTTCCATATTTTGTAGGATACAACTATGTATATATCATTTGTCTCAAATCGCATATCGTTCTTGCGTATTTTCTATACATGTTTGCATGTGTGTATATATTTATACACACGCATATACAGAATGAGTCATCTAAGATTGAAATTGCAAATAATTTTATTGTTTTTCGTATTACAAAGAATATTTAAAGAGCATGTCTCATTTGAAGATAGAAATTACGTATTCTCCAAATTCATAGTTTTCGGGACTTTGTCACTTAATTAATTTAATGCAATATACGTTTATTCTAAAGTAAAAATAATGTTACAATGAGATAAGGTCATCTGTATTACGTATTGTCTGGTTTTGACGAAAACTTTGTATGTAAAATATGTTTAGAATTAATTACATTCAATAGATAGAGGGAGAACACATAATTCATACGTTTGAACTTTCTCTCTCTATTAGGGCCGTATGCAAGTTACGAAATACATCAAGGAACCATTTATCGTTAGTTTTTTTTCTTGTTGCAATGTTCAGTCGAAGTTGAACTTTATAAAACAGAGAAAATATGTTTACATTTTCTGATTCTAAATCCTCAATCCAAACATGTTCTACTTCCATACTTTCTTCTAAAATCGTATAACATATGGTACAGCTGAGTTCATCTCCTTACATCTTTTTTATTGATATAAAAGAATATTTTTGTTTCGTTTAGAGAAACTTCAGTAATTTTAAATTATAAAAGACTAAGACCTTGAGAATAAAGCTATTTTCCCCCACAAACTTTTTCCTTATTACTGAAAGTAACAGAAATTTTTGCAAATTCAGTCTTACGAGACTCAACCTGTATACAATAAATCATCGTATCAATATCGACATTTATAAAAATATGCGTGTACCTTTAAAAGTTATGCACTTTAAAACGAGCACGCTAATGCTAAATTATGTATGCGTATATGTATGTATATGTAAATACCCTTGATTAAAAATTGGTTTACTCTATGTATTTCGTAGTTACAAACAATAAACCAACGCTTAATCAAATTTACTGTTTAACATTCTGTTTCAAACGCTATGGAATACAAGAGCTTTTTTGACAGATTATTTTTTTAATCGTGAGTACTTGTTTTAGCGAAAATTGAGAGATTATTGGTAGATACAAAAGCATTCATTGATTTACATACATAGAAATACATATGTCAAAAGGCACTGAACGTACAACGAGTTCGTCTGCAATGTAACTGATATTACATGACGCGTTACAAGATATTATAAGAGCAACAATGGTAGTCAACGAGATCATTTCCCATATATTATTTTCATTTCAAAACGAATAACGGGTACTGATACTTTAGACGACTAAAGAACGTGTTGCATCTTTTACTTGATATTGTAACTAAGTAATCTCGGTTCTTTGTTTCCTCTCGGAGACACTGATGATGGCTAGTCGATCAAATATTTCAATCGATATTTGTTCATGAGTATTACATAAAATCGTTGATGTTTTTACTTAGAAAGAATTTCAAAGTAAGAGTTTCTAACAAGATACCATGAAATTATCAATACTAGAGAATCGGTTAAATTATAAAAAAAAAGAGATTATATTTTTATAAACAACGGCAGGAACGTTGTAAGTGCTTTTTCTTGGACCCAAATACAGAGACTTGTTTTATAACGATGGAATATATAGTTTGTAACGTTCTTGTTGATGCAACATAATTCCCACACTTTGAAGTCTGAGTTTTTTATGTGTACAGTTATGCGTTTTGCATGCATGTAATTGTTACTCCAAATTGTACAGAACATATTGAACGTGATGACCATCGAAACTGGCAGCTAAACTCATCTAATATTGAATGTTTAACATTAAACGTTGCTTACATATAAACTGACGAAGTAATTGAAGAGATAATTATTGCCGCTTACATTTTGTATTACTGTATGGTAACATTATCAGCATTTCGTTTAGATCATTTTGATCACGGGCTTTCTCTTTAATACAATCTTTCATTTAATTTCATGTGTGACACGACTTGTTTTAATTAATCAATATTTTCGCTTGGACACGATAAATTACATTTGTTGCGATACATTTTTTTTTAAATAAATGATTCAATTTGGCATGATAAATTTTATGATTATTATAACATTGTTTTATATAAACATTTTTATAATGCAAAAGATGTACTATGTAAAAAACGGAGTAAATGTTTAAGACGTGCGCCATGGAACATATTAGCATAATGTTTTTCTATGTTTTCATAAACGTTTAGGTAAGACATTGTAGTCCAGTGCCCAACTATGATAAACAAATCATATTTACAAATTATAATTTTCCATCGAACGTACATGACGTTGATACGTTGTATATTATGTTATATAAGAAAACCGCAGAATAACTACAAATAAGTTTTTAGTCGGGAATGTTCGATTGTTAAATTAGTTTATAAATATACATAATAGTGTTCGTCGTCGTTTGAGTAGTGCTTATTTTATTGCACGAATATTTTAAATAATAAATTTGTAATTGATTAAATTACTCTACTCATGTTAAGTTATAATTTATCATATGTTCATCAGTATCAGTGGTCACTGTAGTAGTTACAACTGTAATAGTGATACACTGTGATAAATATTCACAGGCTTAAAATACATAAATAGAAATAATATATATTCGATGTTTTAAATACAAGACATATACATTTTGAAATAATAAAAAGCGTACTTTTAGTTAAAATAGAGAGAATTTATTCGAATAAATTTAGAATACTTCGAATCCAGTTACAAAAAATAAGAACACAATGTTTAGTAATCGATGTTAATATCTAGAAATGGTGCACCATTATTTTATGTACAAAGTATATACTTTTATTACATAAAGATATCATAATGCAAGACAATGAAGGAAGACAGAAAGGTATGATTGTGTATCGTTATATACTATCGATGTCAAGTTTCGCAAAATGATATTAATTTTATAACTTTATCCTATAACTAATGTTAACAATGTGCAATACTCATTCCTTACAACCTGTTCATATTGAATTGTGCACCAAATCAAATATTTTGATAAAATTCAATCAAAGATTGACTAGAAAGTATGTAACTACTACTTGCTCGATTATAAAGTAACGTTGTTAGCGAGGTAATGTTTAACGTCTGTGAATCATTTGATTGATAAACGATATTAAATATATATAATTTAATTTGATTCATCGTAACGTACAAAGTCTATATCCAAATAATTTTTACATTTTTTTGCAGAACAAGATTTAAGAAATATCATAAATTTTAATTGAATTTGCATCTTGTGTAAAGATACTGTCAGTCTCTCATATTAAAGATATTGGCAGTTTCTTTATGCCCTGAATAAAATTACATGCAGAAATAGCTTTTGTCCCACATCTATACGGATTCATCAATTGCAACTATATTTACCAGAATACATCAGTTTTTCTCTATTTTATTCACAATGCTAGGCCATGTTCCATCTAACTTGTAACTATAGAGTTCCTAACAAACGAAAATGTAATCATATTAACATTAATGTGAGATTAAAAGTTGTAAAGTAAAAGCAAAACCAATAACAGTAATTAATGTTTAATTTTGAAATTTGTCACTTTACATAGTAATAAACAAACGTCGTAGATCATATTATAATACACAAGTTCTCATAGTAGTTAAAAAATCAGACTTTCTAGGCCTGCAGCCTATGAAACGGAGTACATTATACATTGTATTTCTGTTGGACTTCAATCTAATCACAGTTTATTCTGATGAATGAGTTAACGTAAGTTTATCAGCCACGGTTTTGTGACGGGATTATTAAAAAAGAACGGAATTCTAATATACCTTTTCCATACATTCCAATCACAATTTTATCCCAGTATGTCACCCTTACCCTGGACCATTGGAGCTACTTTTATACGAAATCATTACATACCTTAAGTTAAATACATTGCCAGTGCAAGTTACGCTACCTAAACTCTTCTTATGCATTTAAGGATTTTCATTTTATCTGATTCACTTTATAAAATAAACATTTCAAATATATTTGACTAATTACGGTTAACTACTATTTTTGACAAGACAAATGATTGTTAAGATCCAAGGTATTGGTGTGTCTGTTTCTTACTTTGTATCGTACAGGTATATAATATATACCAACAGTTTAACGTTTCTTACATTAAGTTCCATACATTTAATAAAGACAATGTATAGAGAGGAATCAACTTTCAAATTTTTTACATATAATTCGTAGCGGTAATTAAAACAAATATTCAAAGCATACACATAATTAGCTATACATAATTTATGGGATAACGCATAAAGTAAGACAAATCACTGTAATATTGTTTACATTTTCTAAAATTCTATAATCAAGAAATATTAATGCTTATCCAATTTTTTTTAATACATATGTATTTTTCGTATTTATAGGAATCTTTTTATCGGTAAATTCTCGTGAATTGGCATTACATATAAACTAAAAAATATGTTGAGAAATTACTGTACCGTTTGATTGTAAAATATTTCTTCATTTGACTACTCTTGTAATATTAAGAAGACACGTAGAATTAGAAGATGCAACCTTCTTTGGATAAAGATACCGTGTACATGACTTGTAATTTTTATGAAACGATTTCATTTTTCTGTATATGAGTGCAGAAGGCAAACTTTATCATTAATTAAGGTAATTAAAAATTGATATCCATGTATTGTTTATTGCTATGTTTACTGACGTAATGTTTAAAAAATACAAGAATGCAAATTTTAAAAGATTAATTACAGATTTTGATTGATTTTAACGTTTACTCGATCGAATAAGTAGTGTCTATTTGCGATTGTGCCTTGCGGATAAAATTATTTTCATTTCACCTATTGCATTGGTATGATTTATATTTTTAAATAGTATCATCGAAATATTTTTACTTTGCCGTAGATTCGTATAACTTTTTTTTTGAAAAACACAATTCAGAAAAAGAAGCCGATAAAAAAACGAGGATCTAGCTGATTTAAGATAAATATAAATCAATTGTATTTAGAGATATTAAATTGAACATTTCAAACGAGTGAATTTACCAATGAAAAGATATTTTTTTATGTGTGTATATTAAATATATCATACTTGTTTCTTGATGTAATCAACCGTGTTACACCATATTTTTAACGGTATCATCGAGATACAATTAATGTAAGTTGTGCTACAAGACTGAGACTAAAGCAAAGTGTTTACAGCACCACGATTTAAACTCAAATAATATCTTAATGCATTTACAGCTGATAATAAATTTTTCTGTAGTTCCAACATTGTGGCTAATCGTTTCAGATATAAAAAAATTAAAAGGCAGTATCATAAATGTAAAGTATAATTATACATGTTGGTAATTGTTTTATAGTTCAGGAGATTGGTTTTTTTTTAAATATCCATTATTTCAATTTCTGTACGCATATCAGTAACAAATATATCATATGCGTTTTTTACTATAATGTATAGGTACATGTAATTGTATAACATCTAAAGCCAAGCTCCTGTAATATACACAACATTTTGAGGCACTTAAATGTGTGCTCAAAGACCATACACTTCTGACAACTCTTATATTACTTGCCAAAGCATAATTCTAAATCGTATGTTATCTCATGTAACAGTAATATTAAAAAGAAAAGTCAGTGCCGTAAATAGGTGACTAAACATCATAACAATGTATACTTTTTTTTTATTTTTAAGTTGAACGCAAAACTAAAATCTATGTAAGTATGATTTCCAGAATATCAATAACAACACGTAGTTTATTACTATTTCTGATTCACTTGGAATATAAATTTTAAAGCTTCTAGTAGAGACTAGAATGTACTTGAGGCAACATGGAATGTTATATTTTCAGAGTATACTAATGTCCTAGTATAAATTTTTTCTGTTACATTGTTTTTCTGTATCGTGTGCATACTGTGTCTTAATAACTATCGATAATTTCAGGAACAAATATATCAAATTTATATGTTTGCCTTACAATGTAATGATTATAGTATGATTGTAATATAATTAATATTTTTTAAATACATTTTCTTTGTTTTAATGTTCTCCGTAAATTTAATAGAGAATATATATACTAATAATGAATTTCATCATTAAAAATATCAATTGTTGTATATGTATGAAATTCAATACAGAAAATATAACAAACCAACGTATATTAACTTCTGCTCGATGTTAAAAACGATATACCAATAAACTTAGAAGCGTTAAGATCCTATATTATACAAGTATTTTCATCTTGTATAATCAATGTTCTTAAAAAAACAACTGTAAAATAAAATGTTTCAATTGTTTCTGTTACTAATCAATAATAAGACAATACGTTAGCGAGATCCTTAAAATATATTTAACGTTTGTAATATGCATTTATAATCCTTATTTTCTCGCTGTTAATATTTAACGAAAATCAATACATATAATTGTGAGGCATAATAGCGAGGCCACAAGTAATTTATATCTCGCATGTAGCGCTTCTTTTTACTTTTCTATCATTTGATTGTTTACATTTCTCATAAAAACTAGAACAACTCAAATTAGGTAATATCTCCTTTGTACATTAATTAATAGTATTTTTATATTACTCATTATAATTGTCATCAATATTCTGGAAAGTATACAAAACTTGCCTATAAATAGTTTAAATGAAACATAGAAAATTATTAGAAAACAGAAATTGTTTTTTCATTTCAAATTAAGTATTCTTATCATATATCTGCTTTGGAAATTACATTATTTTAAAAAAATTTTTTTTTAATTGTAATTCTGTTTGAGAATAAGTTTCGTTGCACTCTGAACATTTATTAAGCTGTACGCACATAGCAAGGTTTGGCACAAAGATAAACATTTCCCAGTTACGGCCCTGTGCTATGAAAGGGGAGAGGAGAAAGGAATTAAAAGATTAATATCTTAGTTTAACATTTTTACAAGCTAACAAATATGTACCTCCAAAATCACAGAACCAAAGCAATAACAATACTCTTCTACATAATGTATTATCCTGCCAGCAAACGTATTTTTAAAATATGCGGCGAATTAGAGTTTCTTCAAATAATTTTTTATGATTCATAGTTAATCGATACCACATTTATTGTAGGCGAAGTCACTGTACAATGTAAAAAGTTTTCTTCATACCCACTATATCCAGTGTAGGATAAAAGCAGTGGTACATAATCCATACAATCCAGATGAAGAATAACAGCTAAATATTGAAATTCATTGCGGTAGTATCTGTAAAGTCGCTTATTTCACTACATTTTTAACTCTATATATTAAATAAGTTACTGTTTTTTTTTTTTTTTTTTTTTTTTTTTTTAAAGAAATAATACAACTATCAAAGACGTTTACTTACATATTGATTTACACATTTCCATCCCTTTCATCCGTCTTATGTTTTGTACAAGGTAGTTCGCGACAGTGTTGTGCTACTTGGGCATAGCTCGGCCTCGTAAGATCCTAGTATAAAAAAGAGTGAATATTATTTGTTAAAGTCCAGTTCTTGGTTGCAAAAGATACGATACAAACATATGCCATTGTAAGTTAACAAAGTTGGAAATTTGAGTTACATTTATATTTGCATTATTTATACTGTAAACATTATTTGCAAAATGAAATAAAAATTTAATTATACTAAATAGAAGTACACGATATTTTTTTAATTCATTTGGTTACAAGATTTTCGTCAATGTTTATTTTTATGATAAATGTATAACTAAAATAAGCAATTACTGTATTAAGAGAAAAACCAGGTCAATTTTGTTATAGTTTTATAAACGTATACTAAACGTGTACATTGCACTGTTAACTTTTTTAGGAAAAATAAAACTACAAAACTGTTACTTTAAAAAAATGATATACTTACTAGGGGGAAGGTTGAAGTCACTCCTGCTTGTGACTGGGAATTTTGCGAGGCAGTAGGGACATTACATTCGCACCTAATCACTTGTTCAGAATCTTCCACTGCGTGTGCATTTGAAACAGCCTCATCCACTCCATTCACCATGTTCGTATCGTCAGTCTTTACAGATCTGTCAGCGGTGCATTTCAATAATAAAGGACTAAACCTGAACGTGCATAAGTATAATAGACATATATTCAATATATCTTAATTAATTACGACTGTGCACCTTAAAATATCATGCACAAATATAAAACAGTCACTATTGTGTATAATTCCATTCAAAAAACGCTACATTAGGGAATGGGTCTTGCAAGATTGCAACAGTTATTTAACAAACCAGTATACACATCATTTATTTACTTCCACTGACAATGAATCTATAGTCATCCATTAATAATGAACCATGCTTTTTATTATACTCGTGTGCCAAAAATTACAGCTTAATTTTATATTAAAAATTAAGAATTTAATTGAAATGCCTTTAAGAGTAACTTGAAAATGAACAATTAATAATTGTAATATAATATAACATAACGTAACGTAACGTAATATTATAATAGTAAGTAATAATAATAATTGTAATAATAATAATAGTAGTAGTAGTAGTAGTAGTAGTAGTAGTAGTAGTAGTAGTAGTAGTAGTAGTAGTAGTAGTTGTTGTTGTTGTAGCAGTAGTAGTAGTAGCAGTAGTAGTAGTAGCAGTAGTAGTAGTAGTAGTAGTA
This sequence comes from Hylaeus anthracinus, assembly GCF_026225885.1. Classification (NCBI taxonomy): domain Eukaryota; kingdom Metazoa; phylum Arthropoda; class Insecta; order Hymenoptera; family Colletidae; genus Hylaeus; species Hylaeus anthracinus. Next base: position 12,413,326 of record NW_026534330.1, on the reverse strand, counting down.
GTAGTAGTAGTAGTAGTAGTAGTAGTAGTAGTAGCAGTAGTAGCAGCAGTAGCAGTAGTAGCAGCAGTAGCAGTAGTAGTAGTAGTAGTAGTAGTAGTAGTAGTAGTAGTAGTAGTAGTAGTAGTAGTAGTGGTGGTGGTAGTAGTAGTAGTAGTAGTAGTAGTAGTAGTAGTAATAATAATAATAATAATAGTAATAGCAATAGTAATTATGATAGCGACAATGATGATACTTATAGTGATGAGGGTAATAATAATGCGGATGATTTTATGACTAAAATGATGGCAAAAACCACAAGAATGATGATGAAAATAATAATAATAAATAAAGAAATAATATCAATATCATTAACAGTATAGCAATAGTAGTAGAAGCATGGTAGTAGGAGTAGCGGCAATAACAGAATTTTTAATAACAACAATAATAATGTTAGTAGCAGCAACATTAGTAGCAATAATGATAACGATAGAAATGATGATGATGATGGTAGAGATAGCATTAGTAACATAGAATTAGTAATAGTAGGAATAATCACACCACGAATAACAGTAATAACAGCAAAACCAGCAATAATAATAATGATGACAATGTGGTAACAGTAAAATTATAATGTTAGCAATGAATGATGATCATGATAATAAGTGTAGCGACACGAGATGATAAGGACAAAAGTGGTAAGACCAATGATAATGGAACCAACAACCAGGTTGGTCTTTGTAAAACTGACATTAATGATAATAATCATAGTTTTAACAGTGATAGAGATATTACGATGATATTAATTATGTTAGTAGTATTAGTATCAATAATAGTAATAATAGTATTAATAATTATGAGAATGACAATAATGACGAATGATAATGACGATGACAGTAAAATAATAATAAAATAATAATAATAATAAAATCATATATTAAAGAACCCTGAATAATAGATTAGTCCATATGGATTGTTCATCTGCCACAGTAATATAGGCAAGAGATATTATAAATTGTGCTACCACAGAGTACTTGCATACATTCTTGCATACATACGCATTGCAACACTTTGTGATATTTAAAATTAATCACCATAAAAGAATGGTAAAGCTTCTGACTACCTAGTATCAAATGAATACCTCGATTTTGAGCATTTTACGCTTTAAAGTTAAAATTTGCTCTATTCACCGAGTGGAGCACCAGCTCTTATTTGAAAATCTGTTCTTTTATGAAAGAACTGTATTAGCGAGGCATTCCAAACAACGTTAGACAACTTGTCATTCGATGGAAAAGAAGATATATCAATGAATAGATATAAATGGCAAATTGGAACAACTGAGCACGTCTACAAAATTAACCACCATGAATAATAAAATAATGGTAGATTTAGGAAAGTTACACCTACTGCTTACTGCACTATATATGAATATAATGTGATTAAGAAAGGGAAAGTTTAACAATAACAGGATACTCAGAAATTTCAACATAATTTATATTAATCATTTTCGAAACAATATAAAACGCAACTGTTTGTAATAGACATATAAAAATAATTCGTAAAATATTGGCGAGACTAAAATAAAAATATTTCAATATACTCTTGGTATTATTTATTAAGAAATAATAAATCGTCTACTACTATTAACACAACGAGGATCTTCGAAAAAACAGAAGGTATATTTCAATATTCATTATTCTTCGTCATTTCATCGGAATAATTAATTTACTACTTTTATTTATCCCATTTATGAATTAGTAAATAAGCATGAATTTAAACAACATTACTGTAACACCATACTAAATTGAATGTAATATGTATTAAATCTAATACGCTACCATGAATATCTTTCCCTTTCCTTCTTATAGATGATATGAAAATACAGGTGGACAATATAATTTTCACTAATACACATCCACCATACAGAGCATAGCAGCATATAATGCAGCCAACACTATCAAACATAGCTTAGCATTCTTTTTCAGGCTCTATACGACTTCCTGTACATATGTTTATTTTGTGTGTGTGTGTGCGCGTGTTTATAATCATGTAATATATATTCTGTGTGTATATCTATACATATATACATAGTATATGCAATATGTCATTAAAAGCAATGAAAGAGTTTTTAACAATAATTTATGATAAGCAATACTTTATAAATGTAATTAAAGAACTATTTTCTTTTACAATAAGAATAAAATATATAATCTTTTACATAGTGCACGTACACAGAACATATATGTATATATACAAATATATGTACATACATGTGTGTGTAAATGCATATACAGAGTGCCTTAATTTCATCTTTCCAGGCCGTTATCTCCGAAAATGATCATTTAAAAGAATGTTTCAGGTCAAACTTATTTTGTTTCGGAGCACACATGTCTTAATCAACATATTTTAATTTCACTTAAAATCGCTACCAAGATTTGAAGGTGATATCATATTTATTAGAATTTGACCTTGAATGACCTTAACAATATGGGTGTTATATTTGCTGTGTAGTGTCTAAAGACACCTGAAATCAGAGATGAACAAGATTTTTATTTATTTATTTATCATCGTATTAACGTCGCGAAGAGATCGTTAATTTTATATTTATTATATATTATTTCAATAAAATATTGTCCATCTCTGCCTAGAAACAAGTTATATTGACCAAAACATGTTCTCCTTAAGATAAACTACATAATAAAAATAAATATATACATATGCAAATAAAAATAATACCTCACAACAACCAGTACACAACACGAGGTTATTTTATTTATTTGTGTGGCTTTTCATTTCATTTAATTCTTAGACGACCGCGCAGAGTCCACACGGGACATTAACTTCAATATATCGTTAATAACTCATTAACTTAGTTAAATTAATGTCTGTCATTTTAATCCTCTCTATTATCCTCTTTAATCCTATACCATGGGTACACGTTTCTGCACTTTACATATTTAACACATTGTAACCCGGCTAGACCAAGCAAAATTGTGTTATATCTTCGTTATAAATTAAGTAGACATGTATGTGTTTGTTACTTATGTATGAAGTATATTTTTTTTCTGTTTGAAATATTATTTTTTCTAATAAATATTGATTAATCCGCCACCTAAATAATAAACACATTAATATTCACATTTACTAAAAACTCTTAGCGTATGAATTTGTTCGTTGAAGTGTTATAGAGCTTATCGCGTACATTACGTACAAACAAAATCGTATGATCATCTAAGGGTTCGCTCTAAAATATTTTTTTAAACAACTACTAGACTCGGTGATAACGACGTGGAAAGATTAAAATTGGACATCCTGCATACGTTTTGTGTTCTGTGTATGTGTGTATATATGTATGTAGCGCGAACGCGCCCGTATAAGAAGAAAGCACACTCACTTATCAGGAGATGACGGGGGAGTGAGAGTGATGGTGCTGAGAGCGATGTCTGTGGAGTCATTGTTGCTAGCAGAAGCATTAGAGCTGGTATTTGTAGATGTAACGGGAGTGGTCGACGTACTGCCAGAACCAGTCGGTGCCTCTAGCGAACCAGTATGACCACCAGCACTTGACCCTGGGCTCGCAGACCTACTGCTGTTACTTGTCGGTTGTTGATGATATTGTTGCGAAGTTCCTGCAGGTTCTTTCTCTTTAACGCTTTTCAATTTCGCAGTACCTTTAACTACGTCTGAAAGCCTATTCTGCGATTGCGTACAATCAGTACCAACAGTTTCTACCAAAGCATTATGGGATTTTGCAAGATCAGCATCTAGGCCAGGAAGAGGAGGAAAAGCAGAAGCTTCCAAATCGAATTGTGCCCCTCGGTTACATTGTGTGTTATTATTACTGGCCGGGGTAGATTCTCTGACCGATGGTAAGGGGCTACTATTAGCCTTGGATAAGGATTCTTGGTCTTTGGTCCTACGATGCATACGATGACGCGGGAATTGAACTCCAGAGTCCAGAGTTTGAGCATCGTTTTCCTGCGATCCCTTGGAGTGGCTGCTATTATACTGAGCCTCTCCTGTCACTATAGTTGTATGCGAGGAATGGAACTTTGTGCCGGTCTGGTAGGAAGAAGTTGGCTTCACTGTAGCCAAGCTCGAAGTAAAGGTAGGAACTGATGCTCCTAAGGGTAATGGTGCTCCACTTATAGGTGGATGCGAGGTCCGCCTCATTGGCACCATATTTCCTCCGCCATCCATCAATGTTGGTCTTTCAGGCCCGTTTCTTTGTTTATTTCTATACCGTACATACATGGAGACACATAAATAGACACGAATATGACAGAGCGAGAAGCATAACTCAACCAGTGACAGCATGTTTCGTGAAAATGATTATTTAATGTATAGAATAATACCTGTTTCGAGGATTATATCTTGTATTGTGTGGCTTAAACGTATTATGTGGCGTAATACCATTCATAGTAAAAACACCAGCCATATCGAAATAAGCAGGACTTGCCGGTCCCCATGGCATAATTCCAGCATGATAAAATGGTTGATGCTACAAAAAGTACATAACACTCTGTTATATATTTATTAAAACGACGACAAAAAGCGGCAATCGCGCTAAAAAAAGATAATATTTAAATACTCAATGTACTATGTATTAAAAAAAAAATACATTAAACATGTAAATGGTTTCTCAAAAATAACAAATCTGTCTCGAAATAGATAGAATATAACTTTGTTTACTTACGTATACGTGAACTTGATTGGCATATGGCGGCATCGTGGTTTGTGGCATTGTAGTCCCATTGGTATAGATGAAGCGTTGCTGACCAGATGTATAGCTATTTGGATCATAGACTGGTGGTGGTGGTGGAGTTCTATAACCATTTTTAATACCACCCACCCCAGCAACTGCTGGTATCGGTAGCCTATTCATTGGTTTAGCTTTGATTCTCGCCATTATTGGCTTTCCCTAAATTGCAAACGATAATATATTAACGTTAAGTTAATAACAATGAAGCAGCGTTATGTATTTTTAGTATCATGTTACCTGAAACTCCCGAACCTCTTCACGTAAAAACCTATAGGCCTTCTGAGCATCTTCATCAGATTCAAATGTTACATACCAAGAACTATTATGGGCAAATTCACACGAAATAAACCTTGGACACCCTTCTCCAGAGAATAAATTCTGCGATCAGAAATAAAATTTTGTTATTTTTAAATGAAAAGAAAAAAATATTCATAAAATATAGAGAAAAATACATCGTAATAATAGGTGATCACAATCAAAATAAAATGAAACATTTTCTCACCTTCACATCTTCTAAAGGAGTGCTATCTGGTATTTCACGGAGTATTACAATACATCGCTTATGATTAGGTCTTACTTTTTGTCCTTCTTCGTCAACTTGTACATTGGGAGATTCCCTTAAAACCTCTGTTATAAGTTTTATATCCTTTGTTAATTTCTTCACTTGATTAAAATTCGCTACTGTCCATATTGGTACATATTGGTCATTATCCATTTGCGATAATAAATATGTATCGTTAGCTAAATTTTCTCTAAAAGAAAAGAACATGGTAAAATACAAACCTCTGGATTGAAATGAACATAGTAAATAAAAACAGTAATTACAGTAAAATTACCTGGAGAAATAATATTCAAGTTGCGAAGAGAGCATCTGTTTTAGTTGTTCCAAAGGTATACCAGGAGAAGATAAATCAGCCATTGAGGCAGGTGGATTTGGCACATCACCTAAAGCAGCAACATCCACTGGACCATAACCTGCTGCACCTCCTATACCTATAGCATGTTGCGGCGAAGGCTCTAGGTTACCAACACCTGCCTCTAATATTAATTCATTTCCACTTGGAGCACCGTTCATGACGTTATATTCCAAATTGGATGGAGTGTTTCCAATTGCACCCCCAACTGAACCCAAAGGTTCAGGGGTGGCTGGATAAACCGCCCCTGGTTGGAGCTTCCCAATGTCCCCATTCATGTACACGTACCCTATGAAAAATACAAAATGTTATCTTATAAAGACACATAATGTTGCATATGTATTATACTTACATGTTAAAAGATGTAATGTATGAACAATATACTGCAGTCAAATAAGTACTATGTTTTATTCATAGATGAACATTCATTACATGAATGTTTTTAATCACATATGATTACTTATATAAAAAATGAACTAGTATAAATATTAATTAATTTCACCTCAATTAATATATTCGACAAAGACTGTACAAGGTTGAAAATGTTTATATAATTTTTCATTTTGTCAGTGAATAAAACATTGTTTGTTTGATTACATTACATTGATTTAATTAGAAGAAGTTCAAGCATCAAATATCTATGTAATATGTGTATTTATAAGTTACCAATGTTAATACACATATAATTATTAAGATTAACACATTTAACAATATTTAATGTAACGCATAAGAAACCAGAATATATCCTCAATTATATGCATACTCTTATATTATTAATTAGACAATAGAACAATTACTCTAATCGAATAATAGTTTTTAATCAATCATAGATACTTTGAATGAACAATCAAACGAATTGATAATTTTGATAATTGACCTCTTGCCCTTTCTTGTATATATAAACAAAACACTGTTTATTTACATTGTTAAATATATGTATATATATGTATGTATTGTGGACAAAACGTGATTTTACTTAAATGCATGAATTTTCAAATGTAATTAAAAATGTTGTGTATAAGCCATGAATTTGTAAGATTGAGAATATGAATCTTAAGATGCAAACTTTTATCATTAAGAAATTTTTAAAAACTATGATTAACAGTATGCAATACAACATACCAGTCTGATGTAATACAGTGCAGTACCTATACAACTAGCGTACACACACATCAGTGCTTACGTACATGTACGTAATTGATATGTAAGTGTTGTCGCACGTACGATGCGCGCGCGCGTTCATGTTCAATAGCACATAGTTGTATTCACACAATGTGTATAAGTTACGTACGTGTGTATGCGCGCGCGCGAACAGACGGGGGTGTGTGTACGTGCTCAAATGCATATATGTACGCGTATTCAAATTATACAGATTTACCTAAATAATATCTTTACAAACTATAAAGGAACAACGAACGCGAAAATAGAAAAGATCGAAATTTTAAATGTCCTCGTGAAACGATAGGTTTTTCTTTTTTTTTTTTTTAATTGATCACCGTTGGAACCGAAACGTGGTACACGTAATTCGTAAGGAAAGTTCGAAAATTGTAACGAGAGAAGAATGAAATGTTCCATTGACTGTGATTAAAGTCAAAACGTGAATGTTGATCGTACAAACCGTGCCACATGCTAAGATTTGCTCTCGTTCAGAATCAATGTGCAATCGTCAAGCATTCACACTTAAACGTCACATTGTATCCTTCTGATATAGTTCTTTGGGAAAGGTTACGGCATGAAAAGTAAAAATTTTGAAAAGGCAAGATATGCAATATGTTGGATGCGATTAGCCAAATATAGAGCGAGACGTTGGCCGGGCCAACACGTTCACGCACGCAGATATGGTGACAACCACTTGGACAGTACACTTATGCGTATCGTATATCGTTACCGAAATCACCATTCATCCCGAAACAATCCCGGATTCCATGTGCCTTTATCAATAGGTGTTCTCGGCAGCTTCGTTTACTGGCTCGTTCTTCGGGTGTAAGTACCGTGAGCGCACACGGTTGTGCGCAAAAAACGCAACCTTATTCCTCGTTCTCAAGCTATGAATAGTTAGCCATAAGCATCTGCCCTCAATCCTCTACATCATTTGGATCAATGTGATTCGCGCCGTTTTAGAATTTTATAAAATTCTTACCGAGAAGATGAATCAACTCAACACAATTTCTCAAGGAAACTACAAAATGGCCGACACAGAAAGGCACATGCCGTAGCTCAGTGCATTGTGGGTCGTAGGTATGTAGCCCGACGGTAGTGAGATCTAGCGGTTGAACCGTCACGATCCGTGTCCGCTAAATTTAAACGCCTACAAAGTTTGAAAATGATCGTTTAAACTTTAAACGAATTAACGTAATAAAAAAAATAACAACGTAGTTGTAAGATTTTCCCTGTGTTAGTTTAGGGAAACACCTGATTCCTTTACTTACAAAAAGCACGAAAGAAAAATAATGAGAGTTCGTTTTCGTTTTTCTCTGTTTCAGAATTCATTAATATAATAAACAGAAATACAAGAAATTGAAAAGTCTTAGAGAAGAATGAGATTAAGAAACAAAAGACTGTACAGAATCTTCTAGGTCAATATCTCCTCATATCTTCGTTAGATTTTTTAAAAAATTGATGATTAATGATATCAATGTTTCAGATAGCATATCGAACGTTATGATTCTTTGATAAATCACTCTTGAAAGGCTGAAGTATAATACAAACATGTACATAAATGTGTATATACAGAATTTCGTAACCTTTTTTCGTTGTAAATTCAAAGCACCTTGAACGTTAAAAATTGCAAAAAACGAGGAGGGTCAAATTTGTACTAATAATAATATTCCCACTGTATAACATCTAATAATAATAAAAAAAGAGTAAAATATAATGTTATATTACAGTTACATCTCGTTAAACGATACCGATCGTCTTTTTTGTCGATCACTATTTGTAAGGTGAAAATATTAAGCTGAATCTAACCTGCGTACGTGTTCACGTGTATGTAAAAAATGTATCGACTTGCGTGTAAACGTTGCAACAACCGGAACTTACATATTTTTATTGTTAGAGGAATAATTTATTTATTAAAATTACCTTATGTATTACGAATTACATAGTACAATTGAAATTATTAAACAAATATCAAGTTTACAAACGTTACAGTAAATGTTTCATTGTATATAAATATTAATAACATATTCGTTATTTCTCAATAAGTCTTGTAAATGTTTGTTATTGAAATTCTCAATAACTACTTATTTCTATTTTATTACTATAATTAAATTAGTAAAAGATAGGAAGTAAGATTCAAAGTCGAAAAACTGGTGAATTACCATTTATTTATTTAGAACAGCCACATTTTTATTGGAAACAATTGATCTAATGTTGTCAATACTGCATTAAAAAGGAAAAAATTGGCAATTCTCCCTAAAAAATATTCATTACAATAAAAGATCATCCTTTCAATAAATAATACAATCAATGCGGAATCAAAGGCACAAAACTTGCAAGTTGATAATATAAAATCAGGTCTGTTACCTTAGTGTATAAAGAAAACAAAGCATTCAGCATTACACACAATAAGCCAATATGCAGCCTAAAACAATTGTTTTTAATCTCTCTCTGAATACGTCTATAGCGCCGAGATACATACTACCTAATTCCAAAAAGAAAAGCCATCCGTTGCTATTTGTATCTATCCCTTGTATATGTATTTTCTCAAGTTACTAATTAATTATCGCTACTACTTTAAATGTGATGAGTTTAGTGGATTATCTAACATAAAAATGTCTGATTAGAATATTGTGCCTATATCTTTACTGTTATATATTTTTTATTGAAATATATATGTGTATATAATAGGATATCTCACGAAATATCAACAAGTATTAGTGACTGATACAGATAATTTAAGATGATAAGGTGTTGATGAAGGTGGTGTGTTCTTAGATAGTGGCATGGGTGTTTGCTGGTTAAAAACCATGGACTTTGAGTTGGTCAGGTTTAGCCAGACCTGACTTTGTTAGCCACTGGCATATATTTTCTCGTTGGTCCCCCTGCAGCTGCAACACCTCCCCGTACTCCGGGTGCTCAATTACTGTCCCATTGCACGCAAACTCCTATAAAGAGAAATTTTATTTTTTGCCTTTATAAATTTACTCTCGCCTTTGTATTACTTTGCTCTATCTCATGATTATTTAAATAAAAACGGGAAATGTTGGGATTATTCATTTTAAGTTTCTGGCACCAAATATATAAAATAGGGACACATGCATGGATTGTCTAAATGAAGTTGCCTCTTGAGATATCCACATGACATGTCTCTACCACACTTTGAAAACATAATTATGTTGTGCTAAAAGACTTTTCTAAAAGTCACTTTTAGAAGTTTATTTAATCGAGAATCAAATTTGTTAAACATTAACACCAATTATATATACACACTACTATATAATAAATAAATGTAAATAATAAAATTATGTTTGTCTTTGATTGTAATGTTTCAAACACAAATATTTTCTATTCTATGGAAAATAAAAATAAAATTATATTAAATATGTATTCAAAACTTAATATACAATACATATAAAAGGAAGACCGTGTTAATAGTTTTAATATGTCAAATATATCAATGTTTCCTGTCTAATTAATAATTAAAAAAACTGAACAAAATACTCAATAAGAAATTCTACTCTAAAAATTCCATATAAATCGAAAATATAAGCAGGAATACTTTTGCAAAATCGTGTGCAATTATATTTCTACACTGAACAGTTGTTTGCATCGTTTCTATTTTTAGCACAGTGTCTGACACTGACAAAAGATTTACACATCGAAATACGAATCGGAACACTCGTGATTTTTTTATTACCTTTTTACATGCTCTCACTATTTTCTTCAAGTCATATTCAGATGAGAGTCCTTGCACCGTTGTCAAGGTCTTACGACCATTTCGTTGCTGGATCCTTATATGCACGAGACCGTCTTGGACATCATCATCTGAACCCTTGATTGCATCTGCAAAGGGGTCTGGCCAAAGCAAACGATACGCATCGCATTAAAATCGATGGAATTTTCGTTTCGAACGATAAGTTTCTTCCAAAAATACACCACTTTCGAGAGAGAAATGCGAAAACGACACATAACGATAATTGATTGCGTACTATGGTGCAAGGAAAAGACGCCATCGCCATTTTGATAAAACTATCTTCTAGAATACGATCAGCTACGAAATAGAAAATATAATGCTTACCGAATGTGTTGAGATTCTGGATGGACATACGACAAACAAAATATATCCCCGGGAGATATAGAATTGCAAAGTGCAAGTGCAGTTGAGAAAATGTACGGATGACGTAGGATAACAGAAGCACCAAGCAAGAATACGGCTAAACCCAAAAAACCTTGTACAGAGGTCAAACTCAACCGGAAGTAAAAGTTGCATTTGTCATGAACAGTGGGTGGGGTTGCGCATGCGTTCTTTGAATGAGATAAGCTTCGTTTACATGACAGAAATGCCTTTTTATTTCATTGGTAGAAGGTGCACGCCTATTTTAACAGGTATGCAGAGTTTCTTGAACGTAGGTTTCATAATTTTGTATAAATAATATTAATATGAATGGTCACAATAGCATATAAAATAATGTGTACTAAATCTATTAGTATAGGTCAGTGGCATCATCTAACGGTGACAGTGGAAACTATCTTCACTACAAACTTGAGTGTTTCGCCACCAACGACGCCACTGATAATAAAACCAGTATTAATAAAATATTCTTAAAGATGATAAATTTGACATAATCACACATTCGTTAACCATTTTATTATTTCGTACATTTAGTATTTAATTTTACTTTAAGTTAATTATACGGAAAATGAGATATTGGGATACATACCTTCGAAAAATTAACTCGTCCTGTTCACCGCTAGGTGGTGATACCATTTTCGCCTTAAATCGAGCGAGATCGAAATTATTCCCTTCATCAGCTGTTTAGATAATTATTGTTACTTTAAATAACTCTTCATAAAAAGTGATAAATATGACATATTAACTACTATATCGTAATGCTATAAAGTAAAGCTGCTTAGCGAGCGATGAATTTTCTGAAAGCACCCAATGGCATCCTGCTTTAGATATTTTACTAAAATTTACTAAATACAATACGAGCATGTTGGGACACGAGTATCCTGTCTTAGCGATACCTGGTTTCAGGTAAACGCCACGTCTATGTGCCGACAGTACTCCTAAATACACCACTCACCGGTTAGTTGGAAAGTTGGAATGATATTAGTGATATAAGTCTAAGGAAGTTATCACGAGAGAAAATATGACTCAGTGTAGTCTAATTATATTAATATGGAGTGTCACGCTGCTTTTCGGTTTACATGTCCGACCTCTCATCGCTATCGACGATGATTCCTACTTGAACCTTAAGAATGTGGAGAAACATATCGATTTACAATCTCAATTAACAAAAGTCACGACTAGACTTGTATTAGAAAATGGAAGCAAGGATCGACACATACGAAATTTCCTTTTTTCATTGGAACCTGAACAAAAAAGCAGTCTCAGCTATATAGCAGCTTACAGGGAACCTGTACGGGTTGAGCTGAAATTGAGCGAAACGAAGATAAACGAGCATCCAGATAAGACTTTTTATAGAATTGAATTGAAGGAACCACTCTCTCCTGGTAGAACTATGTCTGTTGAAATTGAAATGATATTAACACACGAGCTTACACCTCATCCGAAGGAGATCACACAGAAAGAGAAGCAATTAGTAAAATATACAGGAAATATCTATCTTTATTCACCTTACAATATAATGAAACAAACTACCATTGTATCTTTGCCATCACGTAATGTGGAAAGTTATACCAAGTTTAAACCAGTTTCGCAAAGTGATTCAATGATCACATATGGTCCATACGAGAAGCTTCCTCCTTTTTCGTATGAAGAATTGAATATACACTTTGAGAATAACAATAAGTTTCTCACCGTTACCAGGCTTGAGAGAAGTATCGAAATATCTCATTGGGGAAATATTGCTGTTGAAGAACGTATTGATTTAGTACATACTGGTGCTTTATTGAAAGGTTCATTCTCACGCTACGAATATGCTAAGGAATCAAAATCTGGACAGGCTAGTATACAGAGCTTTGATACTATTTTACCTGCAGCTGCCTCTGATATTTATTACAGAGATGAAATTGGTAATATTTCAACATCCAATACTCGTATTAAAAAAGATTCCGTGGAGTTGAATCTTCGTCCACGATTCCCACTCTTTGGTGGCTGGAAAACCAGATACATAGTTGGATATAATGTACCTAGCTATGAGTATCTATTCCATTCAGGGGACCAGTACACTTTAGAAATGAGACTACTGGATCACGTATTCGACGATATGGTGGTAGATGAACTGCTCGTAAAAATTATTTTACCAGAGGGTTCAAAGAACATTGAATTGAACCTTCCATATTCAGCAACACGTTTATCAGATTCTCTTCATTACACGTATCTAGATACTACTGGTCGTCCAGTAATTTCTGTCACAAAGAAAAACTTGGTTGAAAACCACATTCAAAATTTCAAGTTAAAATATTCGTTTCCGCGTATATTAATGTTACAAGAACCATTACTTGTAGCAGCTGCATTGTACTTGTTATTTTTGTTAGTAATTACATATGTAAGGCTCGATTTTTCAATCGACAAAGATGAGGTTTCAGAAAGTAAGTTGAGAATTGCTGGACAGTGTGAAAAAATTTTAGCTGCACAAGATCGACGAGTAACTTCTTATAACGAGTTAGACGATCAGTTAGCATACCTCAAAACGAACAAAGACGCCAATGCATTTTTGTCTGTTGTCAAAGGCATTAATCAAGAATACAAAAGTGCAACAAGTACTGTTGCAGAAATTGCTCAACGTTTGAAAGGAGAATCCGGGGATATTTACGATCGCGTTCAAGAATTGCAAAAGTATGATAAGACATTGAAGGAACTTTATAATCAGCAGCAAGCACTCTATGTAGACAAATTAGTACCAGGGAAAATAGGACGTCAACCATTTTTAGAAGCAGAAGCAGCTATTGCTAAGAAGAAAGAAGAATGCGTGGAAAAGATCAATTCCATTGTGAAGTCTTTGCAGTAATAAAATTCTTCGAATTTGAAAGAGACTTAATAAAGTTAATTTAAACAATTAGCTAACAAATTTTCCATGATAAGTTACTATAGAACCTTTCCTGTACACTAAGTTAAGATTTGTAATAAAGAAATATAAATTATATGCCACATATTTCTCATTTATCTAATTTTGACATAACATTAGTTACATTCGAATATATATGAAGCATTTATATTTTTTATTCAAATATGTTAAGAAGCTTTTACTTATAAATGTATAAATTTCTTACGAAATTTTTAAGAAATGATGAAGTTCATACAAAATTTATAAATTTAAATAGTCATTGGAATGTGTTAATTGCATTTTTAAAACAAAAATGACTCGATTAATAATTTCGAAAGTTTCAAATCTCGAGCTACAGATATGAACGCTTATCACTATATGCACATATAAATGTATACGTACAACTAAATAGAAAATAATATCTGGTTTACTCGATAAAAATGATGATATACAGTTTCCAAAGAATATAATTTAGTTTCAAATTGTTACATATATTTAGTAAATGGTACGAAAGCATAACTTCCATTCTGATGGAACATGAAATGGTGAATAAATCCATGTGTCAGTGCATAACGCCGGTTAAATAAGACACCTGCTAACCTTTCAGACAGTACTGTGCTTGGAAAACTGTCACTTCGTTCATAAGTTGAATGCTCGGAGCTAGAATGAGTAATTTACGAAAATTCATAGGTAACCAAACACTTTTCTCGATAGTCACGTTAATGTTTCCCACGTCTGATATTTTTATATATGCTGCAGCGTATTTTTTCTGTTGGTTTCAAATATTTAGAGGGAGGTTATGCACTGACGATTGATACGTTCTATCGTTGTTAATTTTAATACAGATATCGGGGCCAATTTGACGGACTCTATGTACCAAGGAATTTACAATGGATCACAGAAACATCAGCCGGATTTAGATAAAGTTTTAGAACGAAGTTGGAACAATAATCTGTCGAGAATTATAATTACTGCTGGTAACATAGAAGAAAGCAAGAAGGCTCTTGAAATAGCACGAACAGATGGTAAGTTATCGTTAAATAAATATTTGAAAATTTTAAGTTAAATTATATATGTAAATTAGTTCAAGAAAGGAAACATTGTCACTGTCGTGTCTCTCTATCACGGGCAGCTATAATCTATAATTTTTTCATTCTCTTACGCATAAAACTATGGATGTGTTGTAAATGAGTACAATAATTTTGATTGCGAGGGTAAAGATTTATTATTATAATATACTACTGTTTATTTATCTCTTATTAGATCGCAATGCAATCATTGCATATGAAGAAACCGCTGAAAGAGAGATGCAATGGTTGCTGTGATTCTGTTCTATAACTGCAACAACAAAATGCATGTCAATGGAAATATCTAGGTATACATTACATTATCATTTTTTGCATTCTGTTCAACTTTGTCACATATTGACCATTGGATATATTCCAGAACGATTATTTTCAACGATCGGTTGTCATCCAACACGTTGTAATGAATTCGAAGAAAGTGGCAATCCTGAAGCATACCTTAAATCAATGTCAGACCTAGCTGGGGATAATAAAGATAAAATTGTTGCTATCGGTGAAATGGGGTTAGATTATGATAGGTTACAATTTTGTTCAAAGGATGCCCAGAAAAAGTATTTTGAAATGCAATTATCCTTGTGTTCAACTTTAAAATTACCAATGTTTTTACACTGCCGTAACGCTAGCGAAGATTTTGTAAGAATTTTAAGAAAACATAAAGATACATTAACAGCTGGCGTTGTACATTCCTTTGATGGCAATCCAGAAGAAGCTAATTCTATATTACAAATGGGACTGTATATTGGAATTAATGGATGGTTAGTCAAATAAATTATATACATTTTTTATGAAAACAAAACTAATTTTCATCACATTCACAGCTCTCTTAAAACAGAAGAAAATCTTTTCTCTGTCACAACTATTCCCTCGGATAGGTTGATGATAGAAACTGATTGTCCATGGTGTGAAATAAGACCAACACATGCATCAGCAAAAGATGTTATCACCAACTTTCCATCTGTCAAAAAAGAAAAATGGCAGCCCGATCGGATGGTTAAAGGAAGAAACGAACCATGCACCATAGTGTAAATATTAATAATGAAAATAATGTTAATAATTATTGATAATATAATTGCATGATTTCACATTATCGTATGATTTTTTTCAGTCAGATTTTAGAAGTACTAGCACGAATTAGGGATGAAGAAGAAGAATACCTGTGCAATCAAATATACAAAAACACGATGAAGGTTTTTTTCCCTCACGAACTGTAACTATAACTGGTGTTTACAACCGTTGCACGCTCATACATATAATCAGGGAGGAATGCTGTGAAACTATATAGCAGAAGAAAGAAAACTAATTTCTACCAAATTCATTTCTCATAAGGAAGAAAACGACGATACTCATTTTTACATGCATAGCTCTATGGATGCGACTGATGTCACATTCCATCGATCTCTTTCCATATAAAACTTTAATATATTCTTGTTAAAATTATCATTACCACCATAATCATCTCCATTAGTTGCATTATTAGCGCTATTATATTTATAATTATAATAATAATTATTATTACTACTCCTATATTTATCAACATTATTCTATTACTCCTACGAACATCGCTATCGCTACACTTATTGATGTATCCAATGACATTAAGTTAATATTTCTGCATATATTAAGAAATTAATTATACTGTGTCCACTCCTCCTTTTATTTTTATAAGAAAAATACCAAAAAAAATAACTTTATTCAATATATGTTCAATTCACATATTAACTTGTTATATCGTCATTTAATTCACATACCAGGAATACTAAATGAAAATATATTAGTAAATGTACAAAATAATAGGTACGAATTTGATACTAAATAGTAATCTATATATTACTTTAATCATTATTTTGCTTGATATAGACATTAACCTAAAAAAAGACCAACATTTTGACAGAATTTTCGGATTTTCAAAATGTTACGATTCATTGAAACATGTTACATTCTTCGAATATCACAGGTGGGTAAAATGGCCGCCGCAATACATTTGGAAATATGCAACGTTCAACTTCGGAATCATAAAAATAAATGCTAAGATGCGAGAGGAGATTTTTATCAACTGAAAAAATCGGTTGGATCATTCAATGAATTTCATTCATGGAACTTTCGATAATGTTTGCACCTTCTCATATACCCAATCGTAAGTTTGACTCGCCAATGTTTGCGTGGTATCGATAGCTTTTGAGGCATAATTTTGCAAATTTTCTGGACTTAGCTTGCCACTAAAAAAAATAACAAGTACATAAAAACTATTGATTTTAAATTACAACAAAATTCCTTATACTTCCTAAATTTGTTGAATAAGCAGTATACATACTCACTTTTAACAAATATTTGTACTTACACAAAAACATTATGCTCTAACCATTGTATTGTTGTACGTGAATATTCAATGAACTTCTCTCCACAAACATTAGAGTAAAATTTTACAAGTTCCAGACCTTGGTAACTCCGTAAACGAACTTCGTCTAACATTCCTGGAGCATAATATTCGATCTACAAAACACAAAAAGCAATTCTGTCAAATACACGTATCTTGTATCAAACTTTTGATATTTACCGTTTGTAAGACTATAGGTCCTTTCTTTTCAGTATATGCGATAGCATTGTCATAAATTTTAAGAGAAACATTTTTCATCACAAGATACAAGTCTCCAGCCAATTTAATGTACGGTTTACATGTTTCAACAGTTGCTTTGTAATATTCTGGTGAACTAGCTTCTATAAATTCAAGTGCTTTAGATGAATATCCTTGCACCATGATCCATGCATTTTGTCCATGTACCAACAATCCGCTTCTGTTCAAGAACTTAACCGTACTGGATTCTAAATGATAGTAATATCAATGATATATTGTTAAAAGATAATAGATTCAAATGTGACAGATGTTCGTATTTCTTATCTCTATTACCTTTTAGATTACCATGCTGGTAAACATCATAACCTATAACAGCACCGATCAGAAATAATAACAAAACGATCCCCTTTCCCCACGGAAATTTCTTATTGGACGAAGCTGTCATTTTCACTAGTAGTGTCTGCAAAATAAAATAAAATTAATCAAATCTACGCACCGTCGCGACAACTTATTTATCACTTTAAATATCGACAACCATCCTTTCATTAACAAGTTTAAAAGACCAAAGGTCATCGTAAACACCGTTAAATTATCGTTGATATATACATACAAACGAGTTATGTTCTTCGATTCGCATACGCATATTTCCTTACCTCTGATTCGAAGTGTAGAGAGAATGTCTTTGAGATTATTCTATTTTAATTGTTTTAAATAAGCATCCGCTGATAAAAAAGAAATATGATAACGACAAACGTTGAATATCGTCACTGATGGTGCGAGGCGGACAATATGCGATCGATACTACTTCCGAGAAAACACGCTCACCTAACCTAAGTTACACCTGAGATTTGAATTTATCGAGACGTTCGATAGCAACGTTCTCCAGAGCAAACGTTTCTACGAATGTTACTAAAAATTTTACGCGTGACCAAGTAATCTTTTTCACGTGCGAATAAAGGCAATTAGATTAGATACAAAGCAAATTACATGTTACGTGAAATTCTATATAAGTGTCGTTGCGCAGACGTGAAAAAAAGAGAATAATAGAATATTACGTGCAGGTATGACGCGCGACATTTAAACAAATTTTAAACTCGAGAGCCTCCGTGCAAAGTCAATGCTGGATAAAGTTTAATTAAAAAATGATTAAAACAAATATGCATTAATCGCTTACGTAATTCGATGATTAAATTAATTACGATACGAATTACTGATTGGTCATTATTCAAATGAAATCATTCGCCACTCGCGTAATATACAACAGGCATGTATGATGAAGAGGTTCTTATGAGAGACTAGTCATACAACTAGTGACAATCAATTTCAATTTTAATTGAATTATACTATTACTTTAGGTGTATATCAGTAATTACAAATTTCAAAATACTTTCACATAAATATCAACTTCATGAGTGTATTTTATACATGATATTTCAATTATAAATCCAAACCTACCTTGCATATTTTACTGCAACTAGTGGCAAGAGTCTCATCTTTGCCTTTTTTCCACCTCTCGTTAGTTGTTTGAAATATTATACACATTTCTTTGAAACACTTTGTTTTCCAAATTGTATGCAAGGTGCTCCATTTGGCATCTGAAAAATAAAATGAATTTGTTAGTTCTATTTGTGAATACACTGATTAAGAATTCATATTTTCAATATATCTTACCAATGTACGTTAAAATGAGATGAGATTGATACAAATTCTTGGCATGAAGAGATCTCCAAACAGAAAAACAAAGAGAGTCTGTAGCCAAGCAAGCTACAAGAGCTTTAACTAATTCATCCCTATAGTTTGCATGTATTTTTGGTGTAATTTTACCCATTAATAGTTCAAACAATTTCGTGTAACTTATATTTTTATTTTTAAATAGAATTAACTGGAAAATGTGTAAGAAATATCATATTATCTTAGAATAGTTGTTAATACCCATAAACATTAAATGCTTACTCTCAATTTTTCAATGCTGTTGTTGATCTCTCTGCCTACAGTGACAGGTATATTAAGCTTTCCAGAACATGTATCTTCAACGATGTCAAGATATTGTTCTAGCTTAAGATCGTGAAAGTTTTCGTGTCCGAAAACAAGATCATTAAGAATTTGTGCTACATAACTAGAATAACTCTTTGTTTCTAACATGGGCGACATTACTTCGTGCCATACTTTCAAACCCACAGCCAAGTTTGTTCTACCAGCTTGGGACAAAGCCCACAATAATGACAGCCCAATAGTTTTTCTATTTTGATAGGAATTTCTCACAGTGATCAGTTTAGGAATGTTAGCAATAGTCATCTCTGGATTAATACGCGCTAGAAGTTGTAAAAATATTTTGTGCCCAACAATGGCCGATCCTTTTACCATATCGGTAGCCATTGCAGTCAGAGTATTTTCATAAAAAAGTTGTGCTGTCTGTTTCCCTGCCATCTCAATAGCCTTTTCTAAAGTGGAAGAAATTGGTTTAGGTACTATGTTTAATGGATAATCTTTAGGTTTTCCAGAGAAGATTGCATCTTCTTTGTCAATAGGTATTTTTACATTGAGAAATGCAGCAAGATCTTTGAGCCAAATTAGAGGTGCTTCTGGAAACCTGGCTTGACCATTGGTCAAGACATCCGAAAGCTCGTCAGAATTAATCTGTTGGAAAAAAGAATGAATAAATTTTATATGAATTGAATAAAAGTTTGCTTAAAAATGTATAAATTTATACCATATTTAATGCATCTTTTATAGATTTTGGAGGTTTTTCCTTAGGCTCTTGCTTCTTTTTCTCTGATTGTTGTTTCTGTTCCTTCTTCTTCTCTTCATTTTCTTTAGTTTTATTTTCTTTCTCCTTCGATGGTTTCTTATTCTCTTTGTTATTTTCCAAATTATCATATAAACTTTGCACTTGGCTCAGGGGTACTAAAAAAGATAATCTCTTTTAATAACATATTTTTAAACCGTAATGTAACTCTATGTTAAACATTCTGCGATACATATGGTGGAAAAATATTTACAGTGTCTACTGTTTAAATAATGTTAATTGGTAATCGTAACAATTTTAATTAATGATATCAAATGAAAATAAGTTATCCGAGGTTAAAAATAATAGCTTACAAAAATCTTCCACTTTTGGTGCATTCTCGATAAATTTCTTTTTTTCAGCTTTCGTGAGTTTGTTAATCTTTCCATTGCTCTTGTCCTTTTTATTTCTTCCAACTAATTCCCAACCACCGGACGACATAGCGTTATAAATGCAGTAAAGAAACGAATACTCAACAATACTACTGCTGCTAAAAGGCACTTAAGTATTTGTTTCTGTTGGCAGTTATGTTGTCGGCAGAATAATGTACGTGGTCGCGCATGCGTATGCATAAACCTGCCACGCGCTATTTTCGTTCGTATCAACTAATTTTGTCAGTCCTTTTATAGAAAGGAAATCTATATTATCTGAACGACATTTAAGTCAGATAAATAATTGTAAAACTCTGTAAGATATTATAATACTTGGTTACCTATTAAAGACCAGCAAGGATTTCTTAGTATAAACTTTCTACTTTCACTTCATAAACTTAACTTTCTCTTTATTTCTATTTGATCAATCATGTGACAATTTCTATATTATGAATGTTGATGATCTTTCGATTTCGTAGTTGTAAAAATATATCTAAAGATATTTGTAATATTTTATTCGAACTTGCTATTGAATTTTTGTAAAAAAACTGTTACCGATGAATGATAATTGATCGTTTAGATTTCAGATCTATAGATCTGAAACTATTTCATTAGAAACTTTAGAGATCTACCACAGAGGACACTGATCATAGATCCAAAAATTGAATTGGTTCGATTATCACTAGATGGCTATTTGTACAAAATTTGAACTACTTAAAAGGAATGAATAATATTTTTCAACAAACAAACAAAAATCTTCTCTATTTTTATTAGTAATACGTAATTTGATATCTTCGTATATTTGTAATGCAGTAATTATTATAGTATGTATATAACAGTGACTTGTACAACTTTTATCGAATCTCATTCGGTCCTGACAAGTCACGTGGTTTTGTTTATAATTTACTTTTGATTCGAAATTTGCGAAAATACTAATGTAGCACGTGTGGAAACTATTCGTCAGAATCTGTAAAATTTATCATTGGAAGCCTTTTAGTTATGTGTGTATATTTATTGGTAATGTCGTGAAGGGATTCGCTCGAAAATTGTTCAATTTCACCAACAAAAATAGGGACATTTACGACATTCTATACCGATGGAATATTTCGAGGACGCGAAAATACACCAATGAATATACAAAGTTTTCCACGGGGAACGCGGAAAGTATGGTCGATACGATCGAACGCGAGATTAATATGGAACGTAGCTATGCTACCTGGTTCCAGAAGACGCGTGATGTCTGTCTAGCAGTCGTGTCCAATATGGCGTTTGTATTGTGAATTGCATTAACGTGCAGGTAAGACTTGATTTGATTTCTCTCAATTCTCATTCAAGGAATGAGTAAAATAATGAAAATCTGCGTAGCTTGTGCACATGACTGCACGTTTCCTAGTATTTTCGATTCCATCGCGCGGAATCAAAGGTAAACGCAACATTTTCCTTAAAATATGTGAACTTTGTCAACTTTGCACTTTCAAGGTCCGGACAGTGAGGTACGATTTTTATGACAGGTGTGTCATACGAAAGATAGGTGTCCCTAATCGAACTGTTTCGCGTGAAATAAGAAATTTACACCTAGCAAAGAAAGAAAATCAGTTAAACAGAGATTCGCTGAACGATCAAATCCGCGATTGATAATAAATGTTATTTTGGTCTGAGTAGAGCAGAGCTGAGCCAAATTTAAAACAAAAGTGTGTTGAATATTATTTTTGATAGTGGATGAATCAGTGTCAAATTTGGAGCAGGAATACGTTTGTATTTTAATTGACATCTACTATTCAAAATAATATTCTGAATAATACAATCAAAACAATGTTACCTTTAATTGTATTTTGATAGAAGTGTTCAATTTGTATCCACAGGTCCTGTTCCTGCCTCCAGTGCAATTGTTTCTGTGAATGAAGGGAATGAGATAAATATAGAAAATCTGTAGTTAAACAATGTACAATGAACTACGGTGGGAATCTGCCAGATTGGCACCAATTTAATGCCTCACAGACGAACGAGGTTACACCCAACTCTCAAAATGTGAACTCTGGTCATTTGGCGTTCATTCCTGGTGTTAGTCCACCAACATTGAATGCGCATAGTCTTAGCTCTGATGGTCTCAATAAGCACCAAACCGAATCTAACTACAATTCAAGAAATTTTCAATTGTACAACAATGTCTCGAGTGGTCCAAATCTTTCAAACAACAGTCCTCTTGCATCCATGGTGCAAATGCAAAACTGCATTGGCCATTATGGTTCTCCAAACACAAGAAATCCTATGCTAGATAACTTAAATGCTTCTGTGGATCCAAGAAACACTGTGGTTGGAACTATAAACAATGAAATAGGATATAGAAATAACCAGGTGCCTTTTAATGGACCTATTGGTCACTTGAACGGACCAAATTGTAATATAAATGCATCGACTGGACCTGCATCTGGGCCTGGGCCTCGAACTACTTCTGTACCAGGGTCTGGAACTAATCCTGTAAATGGAATTAGGTCTGGCTCTATATATGGATCCGGTCTTAGACACGGACCTGTATCTGGGTCAGGTCCAGGACCTGGAAATATGGGACCAAGAAATACTAATATTGGTTCAGTACCTCTTGGGAAACCTGGCCCTTCCTCGTTTGTGCCTTGCAAGGGACTGTGCTGTAATTCAGATCCTAACATGAATTATCAACAATGGGAAAAATTTGGATCCTACCAAAATAATACATCATACAGAGATAATGTACACCCACCTGGTTATCAGATAGAGAACAGGCATTTTGGAAATAATTGTAATTTTAGGAAGGACAATCTAGAAGGTAAAGAAACAATGACACCTGTAATGTCCAATGCATCTGCTGTAGATCATAGAAGAAACTTTACAGATTACAAATATCATAAAGATCATTTAACGCATAGAAACTATCCAGCATCTTCAGGGATGTTTCATAACTATCCTGTGCAAAATTACAATTATTCAACCGAACATCAAAAGTATCCTTATCCTGTAAAAGAACATCCAAAAACGAATAATATGAATATGTCGAATCCAGGAATGCTTAAACATCAAGATCAAAATTTTATTGCTCAACAAAAATTTAATAATAAACAGTTTCAATATCAAAATGGGAATATGTTACCTAAAGGAGTCCCTACTATGAATGTTAATGGAAACATGGCTTCAACTTCCCAAAATCTTTACTTTAATTCCCAATATGCGAGGAACATTCCAACAGAAATCGCTCACGAATGTCAAGAAACCACCGATAATGGTGCGGTAATAAATAGAATGCCAGGTACTTATATGCATAATTCTTCTGCTCAGCAACAAACTAACCAACATAAAATTGCAATGCAAAAATTTTCAATTGAAAATCATCTTCGGGAAATGAGCAGAACACCTGGGTATCAATCACATCCAAGATATAAAGAATGTGTTTTGAGGTACAACGAATTATTAAAGTTACAACAATCGACTGGTTACCAAAATCCTGTTCAACAAACTCCGCGTGTTGCGACGCCAGTCAACACTGCAGTACCACCAATCAATTTGCAATTTGATCAAAATGGTATGTTAATAAACTCGAATTTCATCACAGATGGTTTTCCTAAATTGCAACATGCACCATCTATGGAACAACAATCGGAAGCTATAGAGAAGCAACAGAAGGATCAAGCTATCGCCATAGCTAATGAAAAGTGCCAGCAAACACAGCAGCCAGGACAGTTAATGATTCCCTCGGAAATCGAACATGTTCCTTCCTCGTGTGCAGAGACCTTTCAAAAGCAAAATCAGTTTCCGATACACAAGGACTTCAATCAAAACCAATTGAAAGTGCAAACTAGCGAGAGTCATAGGTTTGATACCTTGAATACTGATTCTAGCAACAAAACGATGATGCAGCAGAAAGCTTCTAAACAATTTGCCAACAAGCCTGATCTCGATGTTCGACAATTTTTGGCTAATTGGGATGAGACAGATGATGAAGAGGGACCGACGTCAAGTTTGCCAGATACTGTTTTAAGCGATACCACTCCAGTCGTAGTCGTCAGCTACGAGAACGTTGATCTTTCATCAAAATCACCACAAAGTACAGAAGTCGCCAGAAGGAACAGCTTTGATTCAAACAAAACGCCATTGGATAACGAGAAAGAAGCTGAAGCAAACATGATAACAACACAAGATTGTTTGGCGATATCGTATTCACCGCCAGAAAGCGCGGAAATTGCCAAAACCACTAAACGGACGATAGGAGAAGGCGTGGTAAAACCTGGGAGCATCATACACTGTATAAGCAATGGTCCTGATGAGATACCTACGATACATATAGTAGATAACTTAGAAATAAGCAACATTTTAGGAGCGTCCAACGACCAGGTCATAGAGACTTTAGAAAAGCAAAAGACAATATCGTTCTTTCGAGAAACAACTAATAATGAAACGGAAGCTACAGTTCTTAAAAGTGCTGAGCAGCACAACAAAAATGAAACTTGTATATTGTCTGCTAATTACAGTACGTCCCTTGCTAATGTGAACAAGGTTACAAATATTCAGGATTCTAGGATTTCTGAAACAATACAAACGGACACCACATCGATAAATAATCAACAACTGAGAGTTTTATCAGCAAAAAGTAATTTGGATGTTACCGACAATCTAGATTTAAAGAAGCAAAGTAGTTTTGCCAGCGAAGAATCCCACAATCCCGATGACATAAGCTTACCGGATCTACCAACGTCTGAGTGTACGCCCATCTCCACAACTTTGAACACTCCTATTCATTCCGATAGCGAGGAATCTTCGCAAAATATCGAGGATCTATCTATATCTACTAATCCGATAGAAGTAATGCAAAACAGTCCAGTAATTAGTTTTACACAATCTCCAGTAAAAATGGAACCATACGGACAATTGAGCAATGAAGATAAACTTAAAAATAGATCTCTTGGCACACTAGAATTGGAATTCCAGAAAGAAAATCGTTACAAGAACAGCGCCGCTACGAGTAACCACGAGCAAGAAGTAATTATTAGTAATTTTGATTTCTCTCCGAGTAACTCTAAAACAAAATCGGCTGAAATTGTTAAAGATAAACAAGTGAAAAATCTTGAAACCAATTTAGCAAGGAAAAAAGTGTTCTTGATAGATGGCAAAGAAAACGATATAAGAGTTTCAGACACATGCGCTGCTTTAACATCTATCGCGTATGAACTAGAGGTTCAACAAGAGATAGTAGAAAGTGAAAAGAATTCTGAATGTGAATCTCCTAACTCTGTACACGGAGAAAAACATAAAGCGAGAAGATCAACGGATTCAACGAAATCTGTTATTCAAAACAGCGACTCCACAGCAGATGTAGATAATATCGCGTGTACCGTGATTTCGACTGCTTCTAATGCAAATTTGACAAGTCCTACAGAGTCTGATGACGAAACGCAAACGTCCAAACATGAAAGAGCGCTATCTAAAAGACAGAAAATAAAAAATTTGAATGTATCTATTAATACCATTAATCCAACCTTAACGGAAGTTAACTTAAATGCAAGGAAGAGAATAAAAGAGTCTGGAGGTTGGGAAGATAAATGCATAGATAGAAATGCCGATAAATTAATAAAAGTTCAGAAAAAGAATGTGGAACATTTAACGCAATTAAAGCATTCCGACATCAAAAGATTTGCCGAGGATGATTCGAACTCATCTCAAGGCGACGAACATTCTGTGTGCCATATGACTTCCCAATCCAAGAATTATTCTGTTACTGTGATAAAAGATAACGTTATTTTAAGTGATCAGAAATCACGTGGTACCACAGAGGAAAATATAAATATATGCTGTGAAAAGTCATCTGAATTTCAATTAAGAACAAACAATACCAAAGAGCTTTCTGAAGAGATAGAACTTAAGAAACATGTTCATTCTAAAAATTTTAAGAGGTCTGAAATATTAAATAAAGATCTGGAAACCATAGATGGAGATGTTAAATTTACTACGGATGAAATAAATTTGTTGAACGAATATAGAAGGAAGAAAGATAGATTGTATCAAGATAAAAGTATGGAGGAAAAATTACAAAAGGTGAATGATAATATAGGTTATCATAAGACCAATAAAATGGAATGTTCGCAACTTAGTCAAAATAAAGAGCTATCGGCAGTACGTAAAGTAAGTTTAGAGCAAAACGTGTCTTCTCCGGTAAGTTCTGAGAACTTGGAAATCCCAGAGGAAACGAATAGACACACATATTCAAAGAGTTTTGTTAAAAACGTTAACTCTGATTTTGGAATTCAAGTTGCGAACGTGAACTTGAAAATTAAAGATAGCGAGCTTGGGAAAGACTTGATCTTAGGAGACAATGGTCAAGAGCATGTCAAAGATTCTCTGGATGGTATAAAGATCGAGATAAACTTTTCGCGTGCAGAACGAAATTCAAAAGGACAAGAGCAAAACAAACGGCTGTTGTACGAAAATTTCAGAACAGCAGATGATCGAAACGTGTATGAAATTGATAATTCGCTTTCTTATCCTGTTGCTAGTTGTTCTAATAATGCGTTGGATTGTCAACATCGACTGAGTTCTAAAAAACAAGAAACTTCGGATAATACGAAAATATATGACACAATACATAACATACCTGAAAAGTCTCTTATGACAGTAGATGCTAGCGAAGCAAATAAAACTGAAAACAATATAGCAACATCAGCTGTAGGTACAAGTGCGAGTATCACTCTCAACGAACAGAGAAGAAATTCATTGAAAGCAGACGAAGATGCTTTAGTATCTATTACATCCAAAGGAATGCGGAATTCGACTTCAGAAAGTCGGGATCTTAATAAATTATTACACAATAACGCCTCGTCTAAGGATTCATCAAGATCAGAGATAATCGCGGGTACTAATTATTCTCTCGATGTTGATATGACTAAGTCAAAGTGTGCAATATCTAATACTGCCATAGTTGATGCAAATAATAAGATATTAATTAAGGCAAAGAATAAGTTTGAGGGTGAAGATAGTTCCATGAATGTAAAGGATGATCGTATAGCTAGAATACAAAAACAAAGTTTTAATTTAGTAGAATCTTCTTCGCAGGCAACGATAGAAGCGTTAAAAAATGATGACGAGAAAGAGGCGACCAGCGTGTCCCACATGCTGAAAAACACGAAAAAGCTACCAGAACTTAATCTTATAGAGTTGAGCGCAAAGTCGTTAAGCTCCTTGAACACTTTAGACTTCACTTTCGATAAGTTAGACTACAAGAAATGCTCAGATGTGAATTTCGATCGCGTTCATACAAGTGTGGAAGGGGTTGACGAGATGGACGATAATTATGTGGGAAAGTGGAAAAAGCCAAAGATAAATCACATTTTTGAAGACTGTGACATGTTCCAAAGTACCAGCGGGTATATAAATCCTATTTTTTCAAGCATAGATAAACTGGAGAATTTGCATACAGTTCCTGTATACACTACCAAAGACGGAAAGATATCTTATAGCCCTAATCGAAGATTCGCGCATCAGGAATTGATGATGGAAACTCGTAAACGAGAAGGATGCTCTTCTATGCGAAAGCCTCACTACACAGACACTTGGAATAGTTACTACAGTTCGAAGTTTCGCAAGTTGTACAAGAAGAAACGACATCATGGTCTCAGCGACAAGAAAAAACACGAGTTTAAAGACACAAAGTGTTTATATGAACGCAAGAAGAACTATGTGGACGACTTTTGTGGGAGGAATCATGTTAAGTATAAGGAATACGTGCATAAAAATAACAATCCTGTTGAATGTAAAATGTACAGTAGCAGTGATTCTGACGAGGAAATCATAGATCGCAGCAAGTATCGTATTGGTGAAATAAGTAATTACAAAAAGAATCATGTTATCGAGAATAAAGCTATCACGATTATTTCTAAATCGCATAAGAGAGAATCAGTTGCAGATGACTCAGATTTAAAAAATAAAAATAAAGAAAGTACTGCATTTGATGTCCATTCATCCAAAAGTGAAGACATACTTTTGGAAGAGATGCAGTCACTTCAGTCCCGTTCTGAGAATGATTTACGTAACAACCTTGCTTCAGAAGAACTTGCTACAGTTATATTAAATCCGAATTGCGGGGATGCAAATGAAAATATTAAATTTAATGGAAACAAATCTCCAATGCCAACTAAAACCCATGAGTTTACTTCAGAAAGCCTTCGGTTAAACAGAGATCAAAATTTAAATGATAAATGTGCTAGTCCAAGTCCTATTGTAAACGAAAATACAAATATTTCTAGCGACGATAAAGAAGCTATAGGTTCCAGAGATAAATGTTCAAGTTCAAAGGTTCTGGAAGGAGAAGCTTTATCGAACGAAAACGAACAAATGCTTAATTCATATTCTGTTAAAGAAAAAGAAAATGACGAAGTACATGTTGAAGAACAAAATGAAGAAAATAATTTAGAGATATCAGAGAACCAAACTTCTATTTTGAAAACCGAAGGTAGTTCTGAAAATATAGATCGTATTGAAAATTGTGAAGACTTGGAAACTAAAAAATCAGAATCTGAAGTTAATGAAGCAAATTGTATTTCAACAGATGCAATCTTAGATCTGTATATAGACGCTGATAACACGAATCAACAGAAATCAGAAGAGTCCAAAAGTACATCCACTGAAATAATAGAAACATTGTCTAACAAGGATATTAGTGAAATAGATAAAGAGAAATTTTTAAGATCTGAGGAAAGCATTTTAATATGTGAACAAGAGAGTAATAAAATAGAAACTTTAAATGAAGAGCAAAAGAAGCACGAAGAAAGTACAAATAGAGACATAAAAGAAAATATTGCATCATTGGAATACAGGAAAAATGATTCACCAACACGCAGCTCAAAGGCAAATATTGATACTTACATGAACCAAGAGGAATTTGAATCTCGTATAGTGCAGGTAGATACAAGTGATCAACAAAATTCAGAACATATTTTTATTGATACAGTTAATAATGATAAAGATTTAAATACGAATTCTGAACAAGGAGACACTGTAGTGATTGAAAAATACGAAGAATTGATTTGTGTAGATCTTTCTAAGAATGCAGTTTATATCGAAGATGACAATACAATTGATAACTCGGCTGTACTTCACAGAGATGAAGTGAAAGTAGAAGAAAATTATTCTAACAAAGTTCAAAGTAAAGATGAAGATAATTTTAATCAAGATTCTTCAATTGAAGAAGAGATGCCTGTTTTAAGCTTGTACTGCACCATTAAAGATTTTTCAGCTAAACGTACTGAATGTAGGAAAAATGAAACTGTAGAAAATGAACAAAAAGAAAACCAATGTCAGTCGTCATCTCTTATATCTTACAAAAGTTCAAATGATTTGCCGGAAAACAATATAGATATGAAAGCAATACCAAAGCTTGTCATAAAGAAAACTGAAACATTTAGTTCAAAATCGGAATGTTCATTAGACTCTACAGAACCTGGGAATCCTGCTAATAGATACGATACAAAGTTACTAACCGATGTACGTCAAAAAATACCAAAAATGATAATCATGAATAGCAGATCTCGTTCAGTAACCCCTACTATTGAAATTTTGGACAGACCTAAATTTGAAAGAATACAAGCTATTTTTCCAGAACATAACGATACTAGTATGGATGTAGATAACAGCGATTCTGAACTGGATACATTAAAATCTAACAATTATGCAAGTAAGGTACCGAAAGTGAAAATAAAATTGGAAGATATATCGTCCAAGGACTTAAAGTTATACTTAAAACGAAAAGCCATTAAACAGAGTGAATCCAAAAAGGTTAAAAAAATGAAAACACAGGAGAGTAAGACATTAACAATGAAATATGAAACAGAAGATAGTTCGGAAACAGACAGTGTTGATACTGATGATGACGACGACAAAGCACCAAAATTGAAATTAAGAATGCAAGAAGAAGACAAGTCTTTGTCGCCAGATAGAACCAGAGGAAAAGATACAAGTATTTCGAAAACATCTTTCAAAAGAACTAGAAGAACAAAAGAAGAAAATGGAAGGCAATCTGTAAAATATGATAAAACCACAACTAACGATGATGAGATAAGAAAAAAGTATCCACAGTGCATTACTGAAAAAATTCCCAAAGTTATAATAAAAAGAACACAAATTGGAACGGAATTCAAGTGCGAAATTAGTAAAAGTAAAAAGACATTAGCTATAGAAACATCGAAATGGCAACCAAAAGTTAAGCTACAAAGACTGCAAGTTCTGGATCACATGGTTATGGATTTAAATCAATCAAAAGTTATGTTAAAAAACAAATCTGCGATAAATACATTATCTAACATGTCTGCACATATTGCAGATGATGTTAATGATACAGATTCATGTCATGATACTTATGTAAAACTATGTAGATCCAGTTCAGCATCGAATTTATCTCGTGCTAAGTGTAAACAGAGAAGATTGTCTAACCCCGATTATATGAAAGTAGATACAAAATTAATTACTGATTTTGTTGATAGTAGTTCAGGGGAAAGTAAATATAAATCACTGAATATTAATGAAGTCAAAGTTGACAGTGATAGCAAAAATTTGAAGAGGAATAGTAAGAAAAGACCACTTTTAAATAAGAAAATGGATCATGGTCTGAATGATGATAGCGAGAGTGAGACAAAAGACTCAATTGTATCTAAAAATATAACAGAGAACTCCTTTAAAAATCTTCTGATAAATGAAGACAATGATCTAGTGGTTAAGAAAAAGAAATCTTTCGGTATTAAGGAAAGTACATCTTGCATAGAAGACAGATTTGTAGAATCTGGTATACGTTCGCGTAATTTTGACGACATCGACAATTCCATAATTAAAGTTGACTCCTCGGATGAAAGCCAAACCACTATAGAACTTTTACCAGCGTCTCCTGATAGCAGTGATGACGAGTCAAAGAATCGTGAATTCGACAATACAAATAAGATACATATAAATGGCGCAGTACCAACTCAATTAGAACTGGAATTAGAACTTATGGATAATAATGAGAAACAACGTTCGGATACACTCGTACCGAAAATTAATAAATTAAGCTTTATGGACATTGAAAAATGTGATCACCCATCACATTCCAGGAAATACACCGACGAAGAATCGACGAAAACGTATTTCAGTGATCTTCAATATTCTTCTCAGAGTACCTACAACCAAAACAAGATGCAAAGACTAGAAAAGAAATCAAACGATTATTTTTACTGCAATGATTTATTAGTTAAGGAAGTATTAGCTGCTAAAGAAACACTAAAGAAATGTTTAACTCGATGTCCAAATGAAAATACAGAGATGACAATATCGAGACATAAAACAGTAGCAGAGAAGAAGCAAGGTTTAAGTTTCAATTTTAAGGATCTCGACAAATCCCATTGTAAGCCTGAAGATGTACACGGTAAAAACATGAAGGTACATAAAAAATCTGGAAGCACAGAGGAAACAGAACAGAAATTTATTCATAAATTGAACATTGAGAAAATCGTAGAGACACATTCCAAAGAAGATAAATCACCCTCCACGGGGAAAAAAATAAAATCAAACGATTTACAAGATGAAACACTTTACTCCGCGGAATGTCCTACAGCGTCGACATGTGGATATACTAGCGTACCTGAAGCAACTACAATTTCCTTAAGAGCTACTAAGAAATTTAGTCAAACTACGACAGACGAAGAAAGTAGCGTACACGATCCAGAAGACTCCCAAGATGAAGTATCCGAGAAAAAAATGGCTAGTAGTATTCAAGATCAGAAGGATAACGACAGTACAAGTGAAACAAAAGCGAAAGAAGACAATATGCCATTATTAGTGCCAGAATTTGCATTAAATTTTGATTCCAGTTCGGACAGAGATAGTTCGCGATCTCCACCTGTTATAACGAACCAAGAAGAGCTTGAAAACGCGGCACAAGGTATAAAAGATACGAAGAGTAAAATAATAAGTCCAATTGAGAAAATCGAGGAGGATGAGAAACATTCCTTCAAAGACTGTGAAATGACTATTGCTGATATTATAACGCAATTAGCTTACCATGAAAAGGTAGAGATATTCTTTTACTTTACATAATTAAATAAAATTATTTATAACTGTGTATTTTTACGCTATGTTGCAGGCAACAATAAAGCATAGAAGATACTGCAATTTATGCGAGAGATGGTTCCCTACAACATCACGACATCTACGGCATTTAGCTGGATATCAACACCGTTATATGGAATTGACACAGCGCAAAAGCATTCATGCACTTTTCATTCTATTCACTGGTAAACCCTGTCCCAGGCTCCTCCCAGCGACTGTCATTCGCAAAGATTGTTCCATAGGGGAATTAACGCCTTTACAAATCGCTGTTCAGGTATAATACTGTACTAAACAATATTCTAATAGTCAAAGTATAGAGAGTTTGAAAAATGTTGCATACTAACATACTTCCATTTTATTAATTATATGTTTCAGGATATTGCAAACTATGTGGAACACACCCAACAGGAATTTAAAACAAAAGAGTGATAGCACTGGTCACTACAAATTATTTTGGCTACGTATGTATGTTTCCTGTGATCGCTTATAGTGGAACAAATAATGTGAGTACCTTTAAAAATAAAGTACTGTAAAGGAGAAAAAGTGAAGAAATCTGTGACACTATCAATCTCAGTTGAATTATATATGTTCATTATATAATTACTACTATTAATAATAACACTACCTTTGTACAATTACAAAGTAAAATTAACATCCATGAACTTTGCAGAAATGCGTTGTTGATCGATGTTAATTGTTAAAAGTTACTTGAAAAAAAATTATTTTGAGTAGTTAGGTATTTAGCCAAAGATTTTAGCTACAAATTACATGTTAGATTATTTATAGTTTTCGAAGACTGCACAGTCTTTTATTTGTACAAATGAAGTTATGAGTAATATAATAAATGAATGTGCTCGTTATAAATTTTTATTTATATTGTGAAAAGACTTATATATATATATCATGTATAAATATACATATATATACACACACATACACATATATAAATCTAGATATATATGTATATTTATTATTATTGTTTTAAAACAAGATATGTACTCTTGTAACGTTAAACAGACCTAAAAATATATACAGTTATATTTGTATAAAATTATATATTTTAAGCAGGGGTAGTCAATGTAAAAGATATCTATATTGTATGTTATAAGATAAAATTAATGAACTATGAGATGTTAAAGTTTTGGGAACCGATGTAACGAGAATGTGCGCCCAGAAAATATTAAGGTACCATTGCAAACTTCAGAGTATGTAAATTTTATAAAAAAAAAGATTATCTCTATTGTTGGGATTCTTAATCAAATATTATATATTACGAGTATTTAAATAATAATTTGTAGACTTATTTATTTCTTTTCAATATATGACTACAGTAACATCACGTAGCACAACAGTAACATCTCATAGTTAGTAGAAAAATTCACACGTAATACAGTGATACCTGTTCACTCCCCCTGTCACATGTTTATATTTTATTCAAACTATTTAAACGTGCCTTATGAGTTACTGTTTACAACTAATGAAGTTTTTAATTATTTTAAATGTTATTAATGTTTTTTCTTATTATTATATTGATACATATGTCCTGAGAGTAGGAAAAATCCTTAAAGAGTAAGTTCCTGGAAATAGAAAGAAAGGAAATATATATATATTTCCTGTTAAGAGGCTAAATCAGGTGTTAGTACAGGGTTTCAGACTATATTGACAATCGCTTCATACTTTTCTTTTTCTTGATTTATATTTTAAAGAATAAAAAATACAGTGAAAGTCACCTTATCGATACGAAAGACGAAGTTCTATCGTGAAATTTAACCAAATAGAAAAAAGAATATATATATACATATACATAAGTCTATTGATTGTTATTCCACTTAATATTTTGTTTCATAAGTTTGTTTCAACTATTTAATATTTTATTCGCACGAGTGCCTTAAGATACACCTAACAGTATTTGTTGTATCGTGTTGTATATAAGATTAAATGAAACTATATATTTTATGCGCATTCTTATGCGTATTTCTAATGTTCTTATACGTAATGTACGTAACGTATGTTACAATTATGAGAACATACATATATAATAAAGAATGTACAGTTGTTTAAAGGATATAAGTTAAGATATCTTTTTGTAAGTTTTTGGATAAAATTTATGTTACTTGGATATCTTTTAATGAAATTTTAATATAAAGGCCACTCTCGTAGATATGTTCCTTGGACATTCACATATTTATAAAGTAGCTGATTAATTATGTATAGTGAGATAAATGCTCTCATAATTGAAGCATTATTATGCACGAGTTTTATAATATCAATGTGTGTTCTATGTGCCTAAATTTTAAGGAATTTATATACATTGAAGTTCAAGTATGCATAATACTACTTATGCACGTTTAACATAATAAAATATACATCACATGTACATTCCGTAGAGAAACAAATATGAAAGTTTTTTATAAATATTCATAATTATGTGATGAAGAATTGCATCTTTTTTGGCGACATGTGTGCTGTGTCTTAAAATAAACCTAAGAATCTTTAAATAGCTTAGTTATGGATAGACGATATCCATGTGAAACAAATGCAACAAAATTGTAAATGTGACATTTTTGATCGAACATTATCATAATCGACAAATTTAACAAACCAGGATATTCTCGAGAAATCAAACTATATTTAACATGTACTTCGATTAGATAAAAAATGGATTATTAGTGAATTCACTTGTTGACTTCCATTAATATAAATTAATATAAGGTTGCACTGATTTAAATAATTCCAGTTAAAAGAATTTATATTAATAAATTAAAAAAGAATAATTTTATTTCTTGATATAATTATATTATTATTGAATTTCGAGATCAAATTTTCTGTGCAAATTACGAGTTATAAATTATAATTTGTAATATTTTGTTTTTTTCTTAAATTTAGAAATTTAAGTGAGACAAATTTGTATAGTGACAAAAAGTGCAATTGTATAATTTAGCAATGTTTACAATTAATCATTCCGTCA
Organism: Hylaeus anthracinus; assembly: GCF_026225885.1. Taxonomy (NCBI): domain Eukaryota; kingdom Metazoa; phylum Arthropoda; class Insecta; order Hymenoptera; family Colletidae; genus Hylaeus; species Hylaeus anthracinus. The sequence goes on along the minus strand of NW_026534330.1, from coordinate 12,377,626 downwards.
AACATATTAATTTTTTAAATAATCGTTAACTATGCAATTTTTGAAATCGAGCAGGTGGATGATATTAGTGTTTTCCAAGTAGAAAGGATTACAATCATAAGAGTCACCAGAAAAAATTTTTTAATGTAAACAAATGCGGATTACTTGAACATTGCTTTCTGTTAATACATCTAAATCTCTAATCTTCTTAGAGGGTCGCCTTCCAGAGTTTGGGAAGCACTGGTTTATACAGTTATGCTAGTTTTATACACTGCGTGTGTTTAATATGTAATAAACGTGTGACATATACTACACTAAGCGGCAAGAGTGTTTTAGATTTGTAACATTTTTTTTTTCAATGTTACTAGCTCTAATGAATTAATTTAATGTTAAATAAGAATTGCCCTAAATTTTAAACAATTTATGAATATGACAACATTAATCATGATATGCATTAACAATAAAATTGAATAATTACTTAAATTTGTGGCGAAAATATCTTTGTAAAAACATTGTAATTCAAATTTCGATTACAACCAACAAATTGCCAAATGTTCCCAGGAACGTTATGTAAATGTTACATATCTAAACACAGAACCATTCCATAAATAAGAATAAGAAATTTTATTGGTAGACATAAGGATTGTATGAATCAATAGAATATTTTCTGTTATTGTACTTAGGCTACAAAAGTGTATACAAAACTCTAGTTGATACATTAAAAAAAAAATAATAAATAGTGAAAATTAACGTGTCTTTCAATTTATTTGTACATTCCTATTTCCAACTATTGTGCAAGCAACACTTATTGTGTTCAATATTCAAGATAGTAATACAATGAAAAATATGATGAACGTATTTCAAGGTTCGTCAAGAAAGTCGCCAAACAAAAGGAAATCGTCGCTTCTTTGTTAAAATAGTAACGATACTCAGCAAGTACGTTAGCATTCAAGGAATCAATCTTTTTACCATGAGCTGCAAATGACCTTTGCATTCACAGGTTCTGAACATCTTGGCATAGCTTGTTACTAGCGAATTCTATAGTTGCGTGCCGAGTACACTCGTTAGTTGCATCTGAGTTACCCCCACCAGTTGCTGGAATCTTTTTTATAAGACAAATCGTAGTAATGCGATAACAATATTCACAAAGATCACCAGATCTGTTTCCTCAGCTCGAGCTGGCCGACCTTCGCCCCATTTCCTTGAGATGACCATCCAACAAGTGAAACATAAATACAATAGATTTAGAGTAGATTTGTCCTTCAACGACCAATATTTTTGAACCCAACTATAGCAGATAACTCATTTAGCGCGTGCGTGCGCTTGTTGCGAATCGCTAGGCTTGGTGGGAATAGTGACGAGCAAGTTGGGAGTCTCCCGGGCGACATCTTTCGGGGTACCATTGTATAATAAGACCTGCATGAAAGGAAACCAAATAATCATCAACAAATCTTTGCATATAAGCTGTTATTTGTTCAGCATTCACAGAGTGTTCGCCAGGAAGATGGCGACTCGAAGAAATAACAAATCCGTGCTTTCGATACAACAGAGATTTGAAATTGTGCAACAACTAAAAAGTGGCGCGTCTGCCAGGAGATTAGCAACTAAGTACGATGTTCACCCCACCACTATTCGTCGTATACGACAAAATGCAGCGGCCTTGTACACATTCGCGAAGCAAGGGGTCGAAATGAGGAAACGGAAGAATATACGGAAACCAGCGAACGTGGAACTGGACAATCGGATGTACACGTGGTATTTAGAAAGAAAGGCGCTCGGGAAACCCGTCACGAATTCGTTATTGCTAGAAAAAGCAATCGAATTCAACAGAGTGGGCGGGAGACCAGCGAAGCCCATCTTCAAAGCTAGTAAAGGCTGGCTGTGGAAGTTTAAGAATCGTCATGGATTGACGATTTATTCGTTTGTTAAATATCAACAAAAAGGAATATGGGGAGGTCGTAAACGCCTAAGAATTTTTAGATGACTTTGCGCAACGAGTGGAGCAAGAAGGACTCGAGTACAAGAATATTTATACCATGGATGTAACTACTCTTTTATGGAAGGCTATTCCCACGAAGATCTTGAGCGATGAGCAAAACATCGAGAGAATACAATTGGAAAAAGATCGAGTAACCGTGGACTTATGCGTCAATGCTACAGGAGGCCACAAGCTTGCTCCTTTATTTATTCATAAAATAAAAAATCCAAAAGAACTGAAACATGTTAAAGATAATTTGCCAGTCATTTTCAAAGCACACTCGCGAGCTTGGATAGATCAAGAAATATTTACGAATTGGTATAAGAATCATTTCATACCAGCTGTGAAAACACATCAATTAGGTACCTGTGATAAAGTTATCCTCCTCCTGGATAACTATCGACACAATCTCTAATTGACTGAAGAATTCCAGCAGGATGATCAATTTCAAATCGTACGCTTACCCCCCAATGTTACCTCCCTCCAACCTATGAACCAGGGACTAATCGAAAAAACCAAGATGTCCTTTCGCCATAAAATGCTGGACCGGGTGTTAAGTTTTCCTGGCGGGGCGCGTGAATTTTATTTCGACTACGATCTTAAAGATTGCATTGATCTGTTGCACGATGTATGGGCGGGAATTAGCGCCACGAATATTCGAAATGCGTGGAAGAAGGTTATCAACCAAATCTCCGAAGAAAACACGACAAAAAAGGAACCAGGGGATCCGTTGGAGCCTAACTTACATGAGATCATTGGTGTGATCACTGGGGACCAAGTATACGAAGAAAGCGTCAATGAATTTTTGTCGAGGTGCACGGAAAAGGAGAACAATTTTTTTGAAGAGGAATCGTCGTCTTCGAGATCGGATTCGATACCTTACGAAGAAGATCTGGAGAAAGCATTTACACATCTGACGAAGTGGTCCGAACGAGAACCTGATTTTATCAGGTTACAAGTACAATATCTGAGAGGCTATTATGAACAAAAACGATGTTAATAAATAAAAGGGATGTTGATAAATAAGTATAAAATGTTAGTAAAATGTATTACAATATATTAGTTAATATGTCAAATTGATCAATTTTAAGAATATTTTATTAATACTAATTTTAGTACCAGTAACGCCATCTATGACGAAACGTTCAAGCTTGTAGTGAAAATAGTTCCCACTGTCGCCGCTAGATGGTGCCACATACGTCGTTTTTATTAATTATTTTTTATTGCACATAAATGGATAATCAATACAATTCTTTGTTTTATAACGCTACAATACACTACTTTAATACATTATTTAACCATTTATCTGTAGCAATAAATATCACCCTTTGGTTAGTGACGCCATCTAGCATTTAAAAGAAGAACTACAACTTTTCAGTACAAACTTGGGCATTTTACCACCGATGGCGCTATTAGTACTTTATTTTTTTCTACTTTATTTATTTTAGGTGCAAGCAGACCCAGCCATTAGTACTAAAACCAGTTTTATTAAAATTGAAAATTTTGATATAATTACACATGCGCTAAGCATTTTATTATACGATCAAACAAACTTACCTGTGAAGTTCGATCGTAATTATATGAAGAGCCTCGTTCGAGAAGATCAAATGTAGTAGTACTCGTTCCTAGGGTATTTCACACAATTGATCTTCGAAGAATGAGGCTCGAAGTATAATTATTTCATACACTTATTATTTAATTTTACTTTTAGTTAATTATAAGGAAAATGAGGTATTAGGAAAGTCATAAGTGTCATACATGCATACCTTCGAAAAATTCGTTCGGCCTGATCACCCTTAGACAGTGATAGGCAAAACCCTAGGCTTCGAATAAATCTGAAGTTTGCTGACATATTTGTCCCATTTCCTCTTTTGAACTCGATTATCGAGCGAACATACTTGGAAGATGAAATTGTTTTGTAATTGATAGAATGTATTCCCTTTAATATCTGTTTAGATAATTGTTGTTGCGTTAAACCATTCATAAAAATGATAAATATAACTAATACATCGTAGTAGTATCAAATAGAGCCGCTTACTGAGAGGTGGCTTTTCTGAATGCACCCCTATGCAGTAATGTACTTGTACGATATATGTATAAAACATAAATCACCCACAACAATTAATCCCAAAATATTCTATCTATCAAAACAAAAAAGAAACATCTTTCGAGGCACTGTATACATATACAAAGTTGGGGAACAAGCTGCCTCCTCAGGGACATTGAGTATACATGTTTCAAATCGGCAAACTTCAAAATCTCATCACCTTAGAAACAATTGTCACTTATCTACTAAATTTATTCATGTAATTTACTTATGTCTGGCGTGAAATGTATGGTTAATTAACTAGCACAATCTGCATATTATCCAATAAGTAATATTGTTACTGTTGTTTGAAAAATTTAAAATATATTTTACAAAGTATATACATATATATACAATATTATTTTTTACCCTATCCCAAAATATCTTATTTATACTATAAATACAAATAGTGGTTTTTAATAAGTGTACCGTTCGAATTATTTTGAGTCATTCGCTACTTTAATAAGATAATGCGTGTTGTAGGTGGTTATTGATTAAACTCGGAATCCAGGAAGGCATGCGCGACTTTCTTACTTGTAAATCGTAGAGCATGATGTTTTACAGAGCCTTGCGAATCTTTTTCAATTTTTTTACGATCTTTTACTGTGTGACCGGTGAAACGTTAACGAGGAAAAATGAAATACGCATCGGCGTTAGAAACAATTACCAGATGTGCCTCGACAGCTTTGATATTCACAAGGATAAAATTATTAGGACGCACGAATCCCTCGACATGGGTGCCAAGTATTTAAACGAGAACGCGGTCGATTCTAAGGATGACTGTTTAAAATTTTGCTGTGATACGGTTGGCTGCGATGTGTTTATCTTTGAGGAAAAGGTACATGCATTTTAATATCCTAAAACAGTAATACATTACCATACATTTACCATAAAACCATTCAAAAGTGCTATTTAGTATGCATCTTATACGATGTATTTAGTATCCACAAAAATTGAATTAAGTAAATGCAATAATACTTTTATAATACATTTCTTATTATGTATTGTATTTCCTTTTTTTTTTATACTGAATAAATAAATATTAAATAAAAATCACTGTACCCAAGTTTAATTCCTTTATTATCTACATTCCCCAATCATCAATTAATTTTATGTTGTACAGAAACATGGAAATTGCTACTTGTTTCAATGTGGGCCACTACATGACTTTAAATGTAAATTCACTAGACATGCTAATTACAGTAGTGCATTGCGTACCAATTACAATACACAAGGCAACACCCAACTAGAAGAAGAAATTCGAATTTCTCAACAAGAACATGAATTAAAGTCTCTTAGGTAAGCATTCTTTGTAATAATGTTTTAAACATAATCAAATGATTAAACCTTTTGCATCTAGGAAATTGGCAGACCCAGTGCAGGCAGAATATTCTTTCACAGAACCTTCTATAAAATTAATTGAAACTTTAACACCAAAACTATTGTTAACAACACCACCACCTGCTAAGCAAGGTAATTACTAATCATATAATAACATAGAGTAAAAAAATAACATATTATTTCATAGCTTGTAGCCGCAATCAGTATCAATGCCGCACATCTGGAGATTGCATAGCAGTATATAATGTTTGTGATGGTATCCCACAATGTGCAGATGGATCTGATGAAGCAGCAGACCTTGTATGCCCTACAGAGAAACCAACAATTTCTCCTTCTATGATACAAGGACCTCAGCCACCTCCACCACTTCTACCTGTTGATATTATAAAATATCAACAGATGGTTGATCAACATAAATCCCTTGCTCCATTGTATGCTCGTATCCCGGAAGTTAATCCTAAGCCATGGGAGCTACCTAATTTAGCTCATCAAATAATACCACAGCAACAACCTCTTTTATATCCAGCACAACAGATGGAACTACCTCAGCTACATAAAGGTTTTGGTGCTCCTGGATATCAATGGGATTATCAACCCATGTATGAACAAAACAAAGACATGTACAACCCTGTTAACACTTTTCACGAACAAAATAATTTAAATCCTAACGAACGTAAGCAGTCTATAACTATGATTACAAATAAATATATTATAAATAATAAGTATATTGCATTTTTGATTTTCAGAGGATCAGTCGCACATTTTTAATCATAAAGGATCTAGCGTTATAGGAGAAAAAGAATCAGACACGTAAGATATCTCGATTAAAGATGTACAATTAAATTGTGATCAAAGTATGAAGAACTCTTAAAATAATTAAACATTTTCTGTTAGCGGTACATATTTAGATTTAAGGCATCCGTATGCGCCACACTTCGTATTGCCAAATAGAGGTCCATGGCAAAACACTCAAGTTTTCCCATCTCCATCTCCAATACCAAATATGCAACAAAAACAAATTAACGAAGTCGAAAAAAATGTTGTTATTACTACAACTCCTCCTTGTGACGTAAGTTTATTTTTCATGTATACCTACAACAATTTTATTGTGTTAGCTATACAGTATTCGTTTAGGTATCGCATGAACAAACGGATGTATCAATGAAGGGCAAAGAGATTGAGAAAGTTAATCGACAAGAAGAAAAGCACGGTGTTCATGAAAAAGAAGTTAATCAAAATAATATTAAACAAAGTACATTAAAAAATGAAATTACAAAGCTTAGTCACATTCAAGCTAAAGAGTTCAAAGGTATATTACTAATATCGATAAAGTTTCATAATTTTTTATAACAATTATTTTATATAAATGCTTTTTTTATGCAGAACATAAAAGTGTAATAGTTATTAAGGATCATATCAGAGAACATGGAAGAAATGCTTTAATGGCAGATCATTTGAAGCAAGTGAATGAAAATGAAGTTTTAAGACCTAGAGGAGCAGTCATATCTTTGGCATTAGGACTTACGATAACAGCTATTACAGCAACATTAATAGCTTGCCGTTTGAGAGTAGTTCGAAGACGTGGAAGACGTCATGGGCCATATGCTCATGATGCAGATTATTTAGTTAATGGAATGTATCTTTAAGTAAGTACGAATTTGTTTAATCAATGGAGTCTAATAATATTTTCCTACTACTTTAAACAATATCGTAATAAAAAAATGCTTTTATTGTAGTAATTTTATTTATTTGGACAAAATATTTCAATGTATACCTAATATTTATTTAATATTTGGTATTTGTCGAAATTGTTATTCTGTGTATAAATACACTTTATGTACTATAAAATTTATATATTCATAACAAATATTAAAATATTTCATAAAATGAAGTCTTGTTTGAATAATTTACATTTGTCAAGTTAATATGTCGATTCGTGTATTAAAGTCGAGTTTGAAAAATATTGACAATACAAACAGAAATATAAGTTTAGACATTTTTGAATAGCGTAACTTTTAATATAATGTTGAATAAAAAAATTCTATGTTATAATTTAAGCAGGTTTAGCACAATAAAACTTTTGTCTTCTTATAAGGAAACATAAATACATGTATGTATAATTCATACGCCCTTGCTTAAAAAGAAAAAAAAACTAGGAAGTTTGTAACAAAACTATATTTATATATTATTTTTACAACCATATCATACATGTAAGTCTTAATGATTCTAAATAACAGAATCATTATTTAAATCATCACACCATATATTTTCTATTATGTTTTAGTTTGCAGTGGTATGATCATATAATGTTTATTTTATGCGATTGTACATTTTTGAATGAAGAATTACATCCATAAAAATTTAATTGACCTATGCTATTAGGCACAATGCAAACATAAAATTAGTATTGTTTCATTTTTAAAGGCCACAAAACAGTCAAGCTCTATCTTCCAGAGGAATTCCTATATTTCATTATTCTTAACGATACCGAAGCAATAATTTATCTAGAATTTTAAAAAGGTTTGGCATCTATATTCAAGGAAAGATATTTTAAAATTCTTCTATAACTTCATTGATAATTAATCAGTTACTTTATTAATTATTACAAGTTTTTATCTTAAAAAATAGTTATCTGTTATTAAACTCCCAGTCTTGCATTTAAAGATTATGTACTTTTAATGTATAACAAATTAGTAGAAATTCTACTCGAGAATGAATAAATTGAATGACACAGGAATTTTTTGGAATAAATTTAACATACCACGTATCAATTACAAATGATAATAATTACTTTATTCCAATTCTTCCTATGTATATATTACAATCCAATTTTTTCCGACACAGATAACATATATATGTAAGAAAAAATTGCAGTTGAAAATACAAAAAATAAATTTGTTTCTATTTTAAGAAACAAATGATTCTTATATATAATTATTACAAAAAATTATTTAATTTATATTCTATTTGAGAAACATGAACATAGCCAAAATAATTTCGATGTCTGTAAAAGAGTTGTGTCAGAACCATTACTCGTACAGTAACAAGTGAAGATCGTGAAATGTTTATAAATGGAACTGTATGTTTGTTCGATATGAAATTAAAATAAGTACAAGTAACATTATACTGCTGTACACTACTACGGGCGGCCAGTAGCTGCAGCATTTTGCTGTGCTTGGATAAATTCAGGGTAATCAATGTACCCGTCATTATTCGTATCATCCATAGAAAGTATTGGATCTATTAAAGTAACCAACTCCTCATCCTTGAATAATTTTTCCCCTGTCTCTTTCTTACCTTGTTCTGGATACGAAAAAGTAGTTATGCATACACTTGTCAAAGTATAAAAAACTACATTTTAATAAATATCTGATTAGTATACATACCATGCCAGTGAATCAAAGACTTTATAAGCTCGCATCCATCTAATTTGTTATTGTTGTCTGCATCATGCATTTTGAAATAATGAAACTGCAATTCCTGGTCTGTCATTTTACTAGTATCTATGGGGACCTCCATATGTTCAGCAATATGGCTATGCAGTAAAGTACATAATTATCAAACTTTTAAACACTCTTTATTATAATATGTTTAAGTCATTGTAACGTACGCTTTTTCATTAACTATGTTGGCAGCATTAAGTATTTGTTGCGGATGTTCATGACCATGACCTTGTTGAACTGGTACCTGATGCATTGGCACCTGTTGTTGCATTGGTACTTGTTGAGCTGGAACCTGATGCATAGGCACGTGTCCTGGTGCTTGCTGAAACTATATATATATTTTCAAATAAAAACATGTAATAATCTACTAGATAATAATTAATAAGGTTTCATCCAAACATGCATTATGTGTAATATAACATAATGTAGTAATATTACATAAGTTTCCTCTTGTATTACTCTATGAATCTACCTGTTGCTGCGGAATGTGTTGTGGTGGATGATGCATTTGTTGAACAGGCTAAAATAATTTGAATATATACTGATCCATGAATTAAACTACCATTAAAAACATTGATTTCATGCAATTTGAAGTACCACTTGAATATTTCCTGATATTATTCCATGAAAAACTAAACAAATTTGAACAATACTTGCAACCATATGTTTATTAACCTTACATGATACAACTTACTTGTTGATAATGTTGAGGTGACACACCTGGTGGAACCCTTTGTCCCTGAGCACGTATACATTTAAAGCCAAAAGTTCCAATTATAAACAACCACAAAGTCCAATTCATTTTGTATTATTGTCCTACAAACAATATATGCACACGTATAATTACATGTGTAAGGTATATTGGAAGGACGACATGCGTCTTATTATGATATTGCATTAGGTCGAGTCATGAAAATAATGTAACACACACAAATTTTTCAAATACCTTGTTTACGTTAAGGGATATACACAAAAATTGACATGAAGCAAACGTCCTGTTCATTGGCAAGACAGAACACCGGATCGCAGGTTTGAGGTTATGTTGTAAAAGTCATAGACTGACGTGGACAGATGCTTCAAGTTACTTTCAGTGATATTTCATAGGAGGTCAACGATGCGAGTAGATGCGAGGGGATTTATAAATCGAACAATATGTTACTACATTATTATGTTAATTTTAAATAAATAATTTCTCCTGTGGAGCATGTTTAATTTGAATTCTTCATATCAAAATGTTTCCATGTTTCAAATATATTCAATAGGCTTCATTTAGTGATTCGAAAAACCCTACATGCAATTTATCTAACAAGAAAAATATTACAGAATACGTATAGATTTTTAAATGTTAATAAGTTATAAATTATCATTTTGCAAAACGTATTTTATTACTGTATAAAATAAATTTCTTTTAATGTATCGTTTTAAAAAATTCCGACCAATCATTTCACAGTCAAAGAAGATCGAAGCTAATGCATTTTTCACTGAAAATGCATTTGTTTACGTAATGTTTAATAAAATTCCGTTAATTACATGTATTAAAAGTAATTGTCTTTTTTAAACTTAATTTTCAAATTGTTGAATGAACATTGTTTATTTACTCAAATTTGTATAAATATTAATTGTTAATATTTGTAATTGCATAAAACGATTGATACAGTCTCATATTATCTGCAGATGTTTATTTCATATTTTTCTTAAAATTTAATATAGAAATAGTAAATTAAATAAGATTTCAATCAACGACCTTAACTGGTCTTTATGAAGTTCATGCTTTCACAATGGCGGAAATGTAGTGTTCTACTTGATACGAAATAAATGGTACGATTGCACAAGTTTAAAGAGCAATAAATAATTTATTGTTCACTAAATAAGAAAAATAAATCTTCAGTAAAATACTTATTAATTGGAATATCTAGGGAATCCTCGTATCGATAGGTATGCATTAATGTTGTATGTTTTTGATCATTTCTGTGTTGACTTTTGTGCTTTGCATAAGTTTCAACAATTATAAATTCCTTCCACATATCTTCAATATATGTCGTACATTTTTATACAAGTATGCATTCTATTATTTAATCCTTTAAACATTTAAATAAGTTAAATTTCTGATACATGGACACTTCATGTTTTCACAGTCCTGTCTAGAATAAATTAACATTTTCCTCATATTTAACTATTTTTAGACGAGATAACCAATGGAAAATGCCTCAAATACAGAAACATCGAAAAATTAAACGAGCTACAGTGCTCATTAAAAGATCACAATGTGTAAGAACTTTTCCTAGCTACAAGTCCTACAAACCATGTAAGTTCCTACAATGACTTAATTTGTGATATATCTAGCATGTATTTTAAAATTAATAATATAAAATTGAATCATTTACAGTATGCGAAAAGTTAAAAAGTAATAACAATTCATTGGCAAAGGCATTGTCTAAAGAGAAACAAGAATGTCAGATTCTGTTTTCACAAAATGTTGCTTTAAGGGCAGAGGTACAAGACTTAGGTATGAAATGTAATAAACGTGATGTAAGTAAAATTTATATGAATACTATAGCTAATTGATTCAGAAAAGCAAATAAAATTATTCTGTTTCATTGTTTATAATTGATATAAATGTATACATATGTATTTTAGGATGCAATAGTAAATATTTTACAGAATTCTAACGAAATGCTTAAAATGTTGGTAACAGTCACTGGTTACTTGACAAATACAATTTCTTCATGTCAAGAAATTGCATCTTCTGCCGGAAGTAAGATTTCTTAAGTATTTTTTTTGCTATTGTGTGTAAACTTTACTAGCATAGAATATTATTTTAGGAAGGGATCCGTATAGAAGATTATCTGCAAAATCTCCAACTAAAGGAGTGGTGAAACCTATGGTGAGCGGGCACACCATAACAAAACCCACAATTAATTTAAGTAGAGTTAATATGCTGCATATTAATAATCCATCGAACTTAAGTATGATTGAAGAGGTGCCAACACCACCAAGACATCAGTCATTAAGCAATGCACTGTCTCCCGTTGCTGTTCCTGTGACACAACGCAGATATGTATGTATTTTATTAAAAATCTCAAACTTAATATATTATATTTACAAAAATAAAATTGTTTTGAATATTATAGGAAAATAGCCGTGTGTGTAGAATGCCAGAGAGAGTAGCTGTTAGTTCACCAAGAAGCAGTGGTATGTTATATTCATTGGACATGCGATATTAAAATATTTAATATAGGTTAGTTATACCGTTTAACATTCATTTATAGAAGAAAATGAACGAAGGTTGAGTAAAAGAAGTAATAGACATTCTGGAAGAATATCAGGAAGGCGTTCAAGGCCAAAGTCGGCTAGACTTTCTGGAAGCAACAGTACTCGATCTAGTATCGAGAATTTCGAACACATCGGAAGTCCCAGAGTGAAACTTAACGATGTATCAAAATTACTGCAAAATTCTCAAAGCATTAACATTCGAATGGTTTGTGTTTACAGTCAATATTTTCTGCTCATACAAAATTTCGGATAATTTATTGAAGTGTATTCCTCTATAGTTAGGAGAAACTCGAAATGATGAAGGAGTTAGTAATTTAGAAAATAGCGATAACGTAAACGAAGATTCTCAAACAAGTATAACAATACCAGAAACACCGCCCTCTGGCGATTCTCAAGATGATAATGATAAAACTATCGAAAATAAAAATGAACAGATTGATAATGAATTGGATGATATTAATGATCAAACAAAGAGAAACTCTAACGAAGTACAAAATCTTACATCAAATTGGGAAGATCCTCTCGAAGGACCAAGTTGGTTGTTCAACAATTTCCAAACTGTACCTTGTTACATGGACGAGAAGACTGATAATGTAAATGTTTCTAGCAATGATAGTATGTGTATAACTCTAAAAGCGACAGACACAAATGATACATCAGATAGTGAAAATTGTGTGGAATTGACATCCTCAATGCCGTTATCAAACAGACGTAAAAGTCAAACACAAATGTCTAAAACGGATAAAGGAACATATAATAAAAATGAAAACACAGTTCATCAGCAGAATAGGAACAATGAGATTTTGGGTGATACGTTTACATCGACTGCTCTAACGGATACAGTTGAGAATGAACCTACAGTGAATTTAGCAAATTTTGTTACGCAAAGACGAGGTTGTTTCGAAAGCGAAGACGAAGATGATTTTACATTGCTTCTTATGCGGCGACCGCGTAACATACCGTTTGACGTAAACGATTTAAAATTACCTGTTTTAGAAGAGTCTGCACTAAAACCCATAGCTTCAGTCGATTCAGAACCTGAAATAACTACTACTCTTCGAAAGATATCCCAAATCGGTCCAATTCCGTCTCTTGCAAATAATAGCCTAAACGAATCCACGTTCAGTCAATCCATGGTAAAACTACCACTACTTATAAATAATGATTACGACAATAAAGACCTAAGACAATCGAAAGATGAACCTGAATCTTTATCACGGAAGAAAAAAGTAAAGAAGGTAACTGTAAGAAATTCTAGTGAGTGTGTTGACACTTCGGCAACATTAAACAGGAAGAATAACCAAAAAAAGAAGAACAAGCCTCCGAGTAAAGACCCAAGTTCTGCTAAAGTAGTACTGCAGAAATTAGATGAATCTGATGTCAAGTTGAGGACACCCACCCCTGAAGAGATAACTCATGATTCCATGCAATCCTTGTACGTACTATAAACCAACATTAATAATAATAGGAAGTTTATCTTCAATATATTGAGCATACGCGATTCTAATTTGTACATTTAATCGCAGGAGCCCAGTTTCTTTGCGCATGGACAATTCTACCGATTCTGACAGCAGTAGTGCAAGTACAAACAGCGCTCACACTTCAAATCGTCCTAGACGGAGAAAAGCTCCTATAAGTATGCAGGAACCCAACTTAAGAAAGTAAATAGTCTTCCTTCAATGTTCTTTTTAACGCTTACTACATATTACATGCAATTATTAAGTCATAATTGATACATTTTTAGGAAATTGCGGAGGAACCGTTAATACATATTTTTATTTCCATTTATTCAACGAGGTGTACCCTTGAATTCAGAGTGCAAGAGTGGGTAGAGATACAATGAGGAACTACAAATAATAAGACAGATTACTCTGTGCTCGATGTGTTTTGTCATTCGTTTCTCGAGTGTCAATGGATTCGTCTTTATCGGTTTAATGTAAATAATTACTGGCATCCATGATGAATTCGTTGAGTAGTCTTTTCAAGGAGGAATACATTAAAATTATATTAGACTTTGAATCATACTACTTCCATTGCAACGCACACCTTTATTAGATGAGTACTGTTAATTATTTACAGACGATCGTTATGCTTTGACGTAGTCCTAGTTTCGATAATTTTGGCTTCCTGGTGGTTTCATATTGTATGTTGTACTTTTTGTACTATGTTGCAGGAAATAAACATGAAATATAAACGAATATTTTATTTTCTTACCATATCAGTTCATCGTATAAAATTAATAATATTAAATTACTACAATTCGTCAATAAAAATGATACAAAAGATGAAACTTTATCGACAGTCATTTAGAATTCATATTTTCGAACACAGAATTCGATTTATCAGGTGTTCAACAATTTCAACTTTTATCATTTTCGCTACAAAAATTATTTTTTGTATTCAATAATTCAACAAAATTATAATTCATAATTTATATTCATAAATTCATAAATTTTCCTTTTTGGATCATAAATGTGTATTAGGTGTTAAGTGGCGTTAATCGATAATCGATATTACGAAGTTGTTAGGTTTCGTCTGTTTCGATATTACAATCAAAAGAAATCGTTATTCGTTCAAAGGCGTTCGGTGAAGAAGGACGTAATGCGAACACGAGAGTTTCAAAGAGGAATCAATTTTTAGCACACTATTTTGAAGCTAAGCCGCATTTTCTTCATTAAAGGTAAGGATACAGTAGTATCTTAACAATTTTGAATGTTATTCTGTGTAAATCAAGTAGTTTCAAGTATTAAAACGATGATCCCTTACAACATGGACGCCATAGACGAATACCCTTCTTTTGTACATAATTTCGAATCCCGAATAAGAGATAAAAGCTTTTGTCGAATAAAACTTTAAATTTAAATTATATCCCATTTTATTTGTCATTTCTTATTCGAATAAAACTGTATTCATCTCTGATGGGCAAAAGCTATACGTGATTAGAAGTATTGCAAGTAAATTTAGAAAGCTTGAATGTTCGAATTAGTGAAAATATTTGTCGAATAAATGAGTATTTGCCTCGACTTTGAAAAAGGAAGAGGTTACTTAATTCGACATGTATAGTTTTTTTTCTACGAAATACTCGAGCGACACTAATGAAGACCCGCCATTTTTGAGGTGTTCGAGAATCGGAGGAGATTTGAAAATTCATCAATCTTAATGGCCGCGTTCAAAGAGGTCGCTGTAGCGCGCAAATAAAAAAGCTAGGTCTCCAGCAAGAAGTGTTGTGTATAATGGATTTAACCTTCTCTATTTCCAAGCTAAAAGCTGGTATGTCTATAGAACAACCGGTGTAGAGACGGAAATTAATTATGTTTGTTTAATTTCGCGATGGGAAAAACAACTGGCATTGCCTCGCCCACGTACATAAGCAACTGACGCGAGATTTTGTTCGTTTCCAAACGACGATTGATGATCGCATTACTCAATTGAGCTAATTGTTTACAAAAAATATATATATCAGGTTAGTAGCGTTCGTAAATAATTGAACAATAATGTTTTCTTTCTCTACTCCAATCGATTAATTAGTTACTTTATTAATGACACGTAGGTTTGTTAAAATAATTATGAATAAAACAGAGGTTACTTGTATGATTTGAATGATGGTTTCTAAAATTAATAAATTTTATTTAGTAAGAATTTCTACGGTATATGTAGGCCGAGAACGCTAATACTTGTTATCAATTTAAAAAGAGTATATAATAACGAATAGTAATAGTCAGTTTTTAATGTTATTTTTTGAGTAATATTGTTTAATATTTCTGTAATATTAATTATATATTTAGATCGTATATTTTTGGAACGATACTTTTATGTTAGAAAGTATTTTTCTATTTGAGGACAAATATGAGTGTTGCCATAGAAAACAAAGTCATAATTCATTAACACGAGTACTTTCGGTTTGTAGATGATTCCATAATTGGTAAACACGTTACCTGAAGCCTGAAAATTAACGAGAGATCCGGATAGAAGCGTAAACATTTTACCTGAATCTATCGAGTGCGTAGATAGCCGGGATGGGCAGTAGAGTTACCCTATCGGTAAGTAGCGCTTATTTACGATATTCTTGTAAACATCTGACCTGGATGGGTCTGCGATAATAACGAGACCTATCCCAAATCTTTTCCTATTATGAAACGATATTTCCTGACAATGAAAAAGACATTACAAAACAATTAAATTGGAAGGTTGAAAGTAAGGAATTATTTAACAACGTTCAATTTATATTTTTTATAACAAAGCTCTAGAATAATAAAATACTGCTCTGCAAAGTCCAATAATTACATCTTTCCAAAACAATATTATCGATAAAAATAAAACAGAGTAAGAGAGAAAGGTTTAGTTTAATAACACGAATGTTTTCGAAGAGAACACTTACTTAAGCACGTGTAGAATATTTGAACAGATTTAAGTTTGTGATTACTGAAATCAACTTGTAAAATTCCAACGAACTACCATCAATTAAGATTGCGGAACACTTTGCCCAAGATGCATGCCGTCAATTACAAGCATCATGCAGTGAACGCGAGATAGCGCGAAACAATCATGATTTGTGTATTGACTTTATAGCTCGTTGATACGGGTTTATGTAATGGATGTTAGCATTAGCGCATTTGCACGCGCAAGTATACTTATAGCCCGTATATGAAAATAAAGATGAATAAATTAACTAATTTATGATAATAAATTTTTAAACTATTTTTGAAGCATCAAAAAAGTAGCCTATATTATATGTCTTAATAAACTTATTCATCAAAGTTTTAGAATAAAATTACTAATGGTGCACAATTGTCTGAAGCAAATCAATTTATAAACATCGACGTTTTGGATCGTGTAACGCGAAACGAGCCGTTCTCGCAAGCGCGAGCTGTGGAAACGTAAAAACATCAACGGAGCGTGGGTGTTGGACAGTGAATTAAACAGAAAAAGAACATCGTGCTAACGTGCAGCAGTAATTCAGAACGCATATTAAATTCCATTCGAATATTTTCTCGAATACGATGCTCGATAGCGGTCGTATTATTTACAGCGCATCATAGAACGTTGCTATTATCGGGGCTCAAAAATAACAAGCGAATTACAGTAAGTAAAAGTTGTCGCCTGTTAAACGCGCGCACCGGCGTTCAAACTCTCCCTCCACTGGGAAAACGTTAGTCCAGTGCGCACGCGTCAGCCATTTCCTAGTAGTGTCGATTGTCTGGCCAATGGGTGTCGGCGAGTGACGCCACCACTGG
Source organism: Hylaeus anthracinus (assembly GCF_026225885.1). Lineage (NCBI taxonomy): Eukaryota > Metazoa > Arthropoda > Insecta > Hymenoptera > Colletidae > Hylaeus > Hylaeus anthracinus. Next base: position 12,360,292 of record NW_026534330.1, on the reverse strand, counting down.
CCAATCGCTGAATGCGCTGGTGGCGTCGGAGTTATTTTTAGTGGACGTGAGTCACGGGATATAAGGCAGTACATTTAGTTGGGTGTTCACAAGTTGTCGAGACATCGTGCCGTGCGGCAGAGTGACATCCGCGTCCGACGTTATAGTTGCAGGCTGTTCTAGAGGTGCACACGCGCAGAACATCACGTTTGTCGGATTGCGTGTCGTGAGTCATTGTTGTGTTGACAGTTGAAGCAGGTCGGTCCTCGTGTCACCGTCGTCCGCTGAAAGAGTCGGACGTGCGACGTGTATGGAAGTCGTGCGTTAGGTGGACGGGAAATACACCTTCTGCGTCTCAACTTTCGGAGCGATATCGCGAGGCGCATATACCACATACGCCGCGAGTGCCGCGGGACGAATGTGTTGATACGTGGACGTTTTCCTGTGTGTCGCATCTGGTGAGGGGAAAGAGACGATCCGAAGGGACCCGTGGCGATACAAGTACCGTCAGTGAGTCTACGAACCGGACTGCACGGTTATGTAACGACGGTGAAAAAGTAAACTGGTGTGCTCGGTGGAAAAACAGAGATTCGCAAACGGAATTGAGCGATCGATTATCGAAGGCAACCGATCGTCGCGTTTTAACAATTACTCGTGCTACGAGCGACGGCGAAGTCAGCGGAGAACAGCTCTAGTCGCGCAACGAGTACTCTAACCAAACTTTCGATTGGCAGGCAGTCAGTTCCGCGGCATCGATGGTGCGGAGTACGACGATGGAGCAGACGTTCTACGAGGACACGAGCGTCTACGTCGCCGTGAATCGCGAGAACAACGTGGGCCAGCTAAAACGCAATCTAACGCTAGATTTGAACGGATGTCAGAGACAGGGACCTCAGGCGAAGAGGCCTCGATTGGGGCCTCTACCGCCGGCGTTAAACATGCCGCCTATTTTGAGTTCACCAGACTTGAACATGCTGAAGCTCGGCTCACCAGAGCTGGAGAAGTTCATCATCTCCCAACAGGAGACCTTAACGACGAATTTACCAACGCCTACGCAGATTTTGTTCCCGAAGGCTGTCACCGAAGCTCAGGAACTCTACGCCCGTGGTTTCGTTGATGCTCTGAACGAACTTCATCACTCGGACAGCTCCCAGGAACCAGGCAGCATCCATGGAGCGACGTACACGACCTTGGAGCCACCGAGCAGCGTGCAGAGCACAGAATCTTCGGTGAGCCAGGGTCTGATCCAGATAAAGGATGAACCCCAGACGGTGCCCAGCGTGTCCAGTTCACCAGCTATGTCCCCCATTGACATGGAGAACCAAGAGAGGATCAAGTTGGAGAGGAAACGTCAGAGGAACCGCGTGGCCGCTTCCAAGTGCCGCAGGCGCAAGCTCGAGCGCATTTCCAGGCTCGAGGACAAGGTTAAGCTGCTCAAGGGCGAGAATACCGAGCTCAGCGCCGCGGTGCACAGGCTGAAGGAGCACGTGTGTCGGTTGAAGGAGCAGGTGATGGACCACGTGCATTCAGGTTGCCAGATCATGGCTGTGTCAGGTCAGTTCTGAGCCGACGGCCCGGACGGGACTCTCTGACGTGTGTTTCGTCTGGTGACATGGCTTCAGTAAACGTGGTGACGGTCCCTTGGTCACGGAAAGTTCCCACGAGGGAAACGATGGACGTTGTCCATCCGAACGCGTCGTTTTCGTTGCCCTGTTTTCTTCGTTGTTTCCATGGAGAAATACGGGGGACGGTGAAGTGTTAGACGGCGTGATAGAAAGGGAGTGCCTTGGTGTGCCGCGCCGGGGGGACAGATGTGCTTCCCGAAGGGACACGGGTCGACGATGGAGATTAATATCATCTGCATCTCTGCGTGTGGCTCAGCCATACGCACGTGAAACGCGCTGCGTGGAACGCTCGCGGCCCTGCGGATAGCGGCGCGGAGAAGAGGAAGCTTGGAACTGTATAGTACCGCGGTGAGGAGCGGGGAACGCGGGGAAGAGGCGAGCGGCGATGGAGAAAAAGGAGAGTGGGTGGGACTTGACGGAGAAGGAAGAGAGGGACCTCGCGGAGCGCGGCCATTTTGGAGAACCGCGAGTACTGGCGGGAGATTCGAATTTCCGCGGTGCCTAGAACAGGGATAGGGAATTCACGATTTTGGAGGCTACTATGTTGTCAATCGCGACGATTGTTCTTCATTTATAAAAGATGGATTCTCAAATATTTATTCTAGATATATAGAATTGTAAAGTTATTGTAGCACTTTGGTGGAAATTAATTATAATTTGAAGTTCGTTTCGTAGGTTCGTTTCTAAAAAGAAATTAATTTATATGTAGACACACATCTCTTCGGAATATCAGTAGCGGCCTTGCAATGCTAGATTCCCTATCCTTGACCTAGAAATTTTCCATTTTATAATATTCGAGGGAAACTCAATCATCGGCGAGAATCTGTCGAGGCCAAGTTGTCCTCGTTAAATCGTCGTTTTATTTTCGTTTTCTCTTCTATTCTTTGTTCACTTGCTCGAGTTTCCCTCCGCCGGGGAATAATACCTCTTTGCATTCTTTGTATTTGATCCACCGAGATTGTGATCGGTTTCGTGTAGTTTTTGTAACGAGCGCGTGTGCGCGCTCAATTAGTAACTATTTGTCGTTACCGCGGAATCTTCCGAGTCGCTTACCATTTTCTCTTGTTAGGAGTTTGAATTGTCGAGCGATCAGGAACGATCCTCGCTTGGTCCGGGATTTCGTGGCAATCCGCGAACGGGAGACGTTTTTTCTTCTTTGGCAAATCTTTTTATACTCTCGTGACGCGAACTTTAGGAGCGATCGCGCGCGCTTTTTTTTTCTTCACGTTGAATAAATTATTTTATTCAAACGAAGCAAGCTTCTGTCGAAGATTCGTAGGATGTACATAATAACGCTAATATACGTATTCACGCGCAGAGTAACAATTAATAGTTTGTAAGATTCGTTTTTTTTTGTGGGAGGGGAGGGGGGCGAATGTGTCGAACGTACGTGTAAGAAGCGACTGAAAAACATAGTGCTTTTTACGGTCGGAATCTTTGGCAGAGACGGGCAGAATTTTCGTCGAATAATAGATGAATAAAAACACGATATTTTATTCAAATGTCATAGTTTGATTGCAATTTTTATTCGACGAATAACACATCGAAAGTTGTTTATTCTTCGAAATTTTTATCTACATAAGAAGTTCGCCCAGCTCTGATCTTCGGTGCCTAGACGCGAATCAAAAACGCTAATTGTTAAGTAGCGTAAACACGGTGCTGTAAAAATGTACTCGAAGAACACACGCGTTAGATGCAACAGTTGCTATCCACTTTTCATTTCCTTTTTTTGGTGAAACAATCGCGAGCTTACGAAATTCTTCGATACTTTCGACCGACGATTTCTCGACCTCGATCGTTTAACCCCAATTTTTCTGAGAGTACTACCATTGTTTTAAGGCTGTACAAATAGAATAGGTGATGGGAGCAGTTGCCGGCGTTGAAATCACCGTCAGAGATCATCTTCTTGTCGCGTTTGGATGCGACGCACCGAATTCCTTCCCTACTTGTCGTCGCAAAATGTTTGTAAAACAGGTAGTTTAACCCAGGTGTGCCTGAATGTTGTTCTGTTATTTAAACAAAAATCGTTACATCACAAATTTTAAATATACAGTTTAGGTATGGCATATTTAAGTAAGGAAAAAAGTTTCAGCTAAGTAACGTCGTCAGGATATCTAAATTGATACTTTTAAAAGAATGTAGGCTTGAAATACTTCAGGTACATTACAAATCTTCCTGGAAGAACGTCAGACTGGGTTAACGATATACAACATTTATATTGGAATAATAGTTGATCTCTTAAATTCTTTTTGCTCGGTGCATCGTGTCCAGACTGCAACTCTCCACGAGAAAGCCCCGAGAATCTTTCCTTCTTAGCTTTTAAGCCTAGCCGTGGCGCAACCAAAAATTGTCAAATAGAAGGGGGACAGTATTTTTTTCGTATAACAATATTTATAGATGAACGTAACTAGATTTTTACAATGATAATTCCTCTTTTATTGCGAGGTACGTATCGCGACGAATTGTTTAAATACTTTACAAACGAGGGACAATCCCCTGCCCCCTTCTGGTTGCGTTAACAGTCGGAGACTGGTGTGTAACGAGTCGCGTCCACCTCGGTTCCTCGACATCTCCGCGTGTCTTGGAGCCTCTTTTGTTTCGTCATATGTGCATCTAGTCTTGTCCAGTATGCCCTCGTAAATTATGCGTACCACGTGCTATGCGCGGGGATCTGCATAAAATATACACACAAGTGCACAGGCATCGATTGTGTTACCACGCGCGGCGACGACGCTGCATTTCAAAGGAATACAATGCAAATGGAAATCGATTTTTCGCGCGAACGGGGAAAGAAACGTCGGGAAGGTTCGCTTGGGTTGCTTTTCTTTCAATTTCGATCGAGCCACGTGGTAACAGAATCGCGCAGCGTTACCGTTGTGCCATTACGCAAGGAATGATGAAAAAGAAAAGAATAGGATTTCCCTCGGAGTATCGCAACACTTCTTGTCTATTTGATGGTCAAAGTTGGCCAATTACTACTCTAGATTCCGATTACTTCTGTTCATCTGTGGCGCAACATATGCATAATGTGTTATTCGTAGAATACGTTTCGTAAATTAATGCAATAACATTCACTCTTTGCACGTCTAAGATTCAGGCACTTATGTGCGCTTGTGTTTGGTTAATACGAATTTGAAGTTTGAAAATTGCCTTAGATTCAGAAATGTAAGAAAAAACTGCTTGAAGTCGATTACCAACGTACAGCCAAATTTGTTGGAGTGCAAATGGTTGATGTTAATATTTTTAGGCATATGTTCCTCGCATTTTCCTGCAAGTGCATAAAAGCCGCAGTCTGGTAATCGTAGATAACATTAGTAATCTACGATCATGGGTCAGTAATCTCACTATTCGTAATCTTCCGAAGCTCGTTCTACCAGGTTAATCACGTTGTTGATTGTGATTACTTGATAATCAGGAATCGCATGCTAGGAAGGAATAATAATCGAGAGCTCGTGCGTTTCTTCGTCGATTCAACGATGAAATTGTCCCTGAATCGGGCGATTCCACGGAATCCCGCGACCATTGTTGCAAATTCCGTCGAATCGTCTTGACTTTTCGTTACGTAGCGTGGATTACGTAACTCCCAGGTTAGGAGACTCTGAATTCACGGTACGTGCGGCCGATAACGTGCCGCGAATAATCGTCGGAGGAGCGATAGTCCGGTTTTGCGACTCATTTTCGTCATCGCCCATGTCGATAACGAAGAAACGCTCAGTCCCCAAAACAAACCAGAAACAATGAATGTAACTGGGACAAATAATGAAAAAAAAAAAAGAACACTGCGAATTGTTGCGATGCTTCGGTTCCGTAGGTCACGAACTTGTTCAGCATGAGGTGTAGGTTTAATCTAAGTGGCGTACAATAAGCGAACTTTGCCATCGGGAGATTGCAATTCGAGAAAGGAAAAGAAATTCGTTTATATTTTTTAGATACACGTATTACGGGGTCGTTGGAACAGTCTCTTGGGCGACGTTTTCATCGCGGAGGAAAAAGATTTATCAAACAAAGATTTCACTCGCTACTCTTTGTTTTATTTAACTCTTGGAGTCCATTCGAATCGAGAACTCCTAAACGCTACCAATGAAACTTTCAACCTCTGTTCCCTGCGTCTTCGTGACTTTCGCGCAGAGTTGGGCAGAATTTATTATTAATAAGAACGCTAGTGGAATACTTCATTCCAATCATTTAAATTCTAATTTTTATTCAACTTTTATTCGAGACTTGTTTACAGATAAAAGTTTGGACGTTTTTGTGTCGAATCTGAAACACGAGAACATTCTACAATTTAGATTGTAATTTTTATCGAACAAATAACGGACCAATGGTTTTCCACAATTTTTCGTATCCAGATTTCGCCCACCTCTGCTTTTTCACGCGCGACTTTCGGCACACATAACTTGACAATTTTAACCTGTAATTTATTTCTCGTAATGAGTTAAGCGTGCGCTGTTTTCTCGTGCGTCGTTTTATTTTTGAAAAATTTATTGTAAACGAACACCTTTGCTGGCAAGGACAGCGTTCCCTCGACGAAGAGCGCTTTAGCGATATCGTGTCGTTTCAGGGGGCGAGGAGGAGTCGTTGTCAACTTTTTGGATATTTGTATGGTGTTGTTGTAAGAAGTGGGGCTCCTTTTCGTCGGTCTGTATGTACACGATGTGTTTTGTGATGAGGAAAATAAGAATTAAGCGTCGAGGAACATTTGTCTCGCGAATCGGCCATCACGTACTGCGTGCCTTTTTCACCAAGTAATAAATTCAGGGATAGGCAAACTTCCGGTCGAATAAAAAATAAATAAAAACTGAGAAAAAGATTTTCTTATCGATATACAATATCGTATAATTGCTTAATATGGATTTTCAATTTTCATTAAATCGCTAACGCGTCAAATGTTGTTCATCGTTTATTCGTTATTCGAGAATTGTATTCGAATTAGAGTTTTGTCTATCTCTAAACGAAACACCGCAACGTTGGTGATTCCAAGGGCTCCTCGTGCACATGATTCTCTCTCTATTTCTGATGTCTTGTTTTTTTTTTTTTTTTTTTTTTAACGAAAAATTGTGCACGAGGATCGGAGGAAACACCGAACGTAATTTTAAAACCCGGACCTTTTTAGCGGCTAAGACGACGATAGATGAATTGATAATGTGATCGAACTCTCGTTGTTACGATCGACTGAATTTAAGATGCATACAAAATGCCAGTTAGGAAACGAGCGAGAAAAGCGGTGGCACAAAAAACGTATGAAAGTAAAGGAAACCACAATGTGATTTAGTCTGTAAGTGAAAACCCCATTAGAGTATACATATATATATATCTATGTATATACGTATATGTGTATATATATGTATACGAGCGTGTCTGTATATGTATACATATATGTATATAGTTGGTACAGTGATAACGAAACGACGATAAGCGCAGCATATATAGAGTTATATATAACCCTATACATGAGAGTAAATATTGCTATTATTATGTAATATTATATATATGTATATATATGTGTATATATATGTATACATATGCATATATGTATATGTATGTATGTATTGTCTGCCGACGAGAGCAGAAGAATCTTTTTTTACGAATAATTTTATTTTTGAATGAAATACAATGAAAAATAAAATTTCATTATATTGAACGTACAGCAGCGAGTGTTCTTTTCGAACCATCCCTCCCCTTCAACCACTTTTCAAGTATACAGCAAGAAAAATTAAACAAAACAATTAAACAATAATTATTCAGACTTGTATCAATGTATGAAGTTACACAGTTTCACAGTTAATAATAGATTAACTTGTTTTAGAAGTTGCAACGGTTTGTTCTAAAATTTCATTTGTTATTCGAGATTCTACTAATTCAATGAATACAGTTCTTCGTGTGTTTCGTTCGTAAATTTTGCCCCACGAAGCGTCGGATACGCCAGGAAAGAAACCGGAATTCCAGCTTTAACTCGCATCTCATCGTGCGCCGCGTTAATTATCGCAATTGGCTAATTGGCTCAATTGGGAAAGTTCTCGGTACGAATTAAGATCGACGCAACGGCGATCGTAAATTTTTACAAGTCGTTTAACAGTCGATTCGACGGTTCGTTCGAGGCCGTCTGTTTTCTCGGTAAACGCGAACGCTTCTTCCAGTGTCGTTTCTAAATCTCGCCAAGTAGCGAACAGCGAAAGTTAATTGTCGAAGGTAATATCTTCTAATGTTCTAGTTCGCTTTCCGAGATATTTGCAAAATTAACCGTTCGCGAGATAACATCTAAAGTGAGTCGTTTAGGGGCACCGTCATTAACGGATATTGTCAGTTTTTATACCCGGTGTTCAAAGTAAAAGGATAAAGACGGAAATAGACAAAACCCTAAGTCATGAATCAAAACACAGTCTGAGGATTTATTTGCAACAGTAATTTTTATAAGTTTCTTCTTTTAACGCGAAGGAAACAATGTGCAAATTTTATCTTTTATAAAGATATTGTTATTCGAAGACACATGTTTCTGCATTTTTTTTTTCCTAAACGTAGAATTGATTTTTACAACGTAGAATTGGGAAAGGAGCTTCAACTGACCTGGAAATAACCTTTCCTTACAAATAGAAGATAAAGTTATATCCTCTTCGTAGATGAAGATAAAATCAGACAATATTTCCCCCGTGTTATTATTTTGTAATGTCAGTAGTTTAAGCGTTATTTCAACCGGAACTCGCCTCGGGGCAACCCGTACATCTTTAGCTCACTTATTACCCAGAGAGATTCGCGTAGAGATAATTCTTTGGTATAACGAGCGTCCCGAAAGTATAATGGAGAACTGTTACTTACGTTCCGACCTGTATTTTAACGCGCTCGAATGCGCTTTGAACAACGTCGGGTTCTCAATCATTCCGCGAACAGGAGACGGATTGTTCGTCGGCATGGGAGCCACGGATTCTCGTGCAAGCTGTATCGCAACGTTTACATTAAACTATCGAGTTATTTTTACACGTCGAGGACGTTGAGCGCGAAACAAAGCCGTTCGAATCTGGATATCGCAAGGTTTCGCGAAAGAGGAGCGCTAGAGAGAGAATGTAGGAAGAGTGCTGGCGACCCTGAGAGTTCTCCACTAGAATATCACTCTAGTCGAGTCTGAAAATAGGAAAAAAAGTTTTAAACTCAAACGAAAAGAAAAGAAGACACTGACGTCAATGTAAACATGTGTTAACGTATTGCCGAATGATTAGGAAGATCCTCTTCGCTGCATTGTGCGCTTATGTGCACAATAAGCGTGCTTACACCAATTGCAAGCTCGCTAAAATCAAAGATAATATGGACAGGTAGCGTAGATAGTAGGTAAGAGTTAATTTTCAAAAGAATTACATGCTTGAGATCACTTGCGCCGCGGTTGGCAGTGTTAATAACAAATGGAAAGGTTGCTTTGTCAGTTGGATCCGGATCGAGCTATTCGTCTTCGTACATCTTTCAAACGCAAAGTATGTATGCTGCGCATAAATAAATACTTGGAATATGAAAAATGATCGTGTAACTGCCCGAGGCTCATGAATAATTCATGCCCAATCTATCTCTTACGTTTGTATTTTTTCACTCGAGTCACCTTGATTAAAGTCGAATTCGTAGTTAGTATTAAGCTGCACTGTAGCGTACACAAGCTTGTCAGATATTGACAGATATAGTAAAAAACTGTGCTGCTAATTTAAAAGACTAGCAATTAATCGTAGTAGAACCAAGTAGAAGCACAATACATCCTGTAATTTGAGTTGCATTCAACGAAGTCCTCTTTTACGTTTATTCCAAGCAAAGTTCCTTGAATTTCGAACTTTGAACGCCAAGTCGATCCAGTGGAAATTAAAATTTCCGAGTCGCATTGCAATCGCGAGGCGGATATAAGCTATCGTCGATATTATCAGAAGGCGTTATCGCCTTGGCTGTATCGGACGTAACTTATCACTCGAAGAAAGACAAACAGTCGATCCTTTCAAGCTGCGATGCTAATAAATGAAAATTCCTTTTCCCTAATCCGTAGATACGAGTAACCTGAAATAATTTATCAATTGGGGAGGGAACCTCGCGATAAGGCGCACAACGTGCTCGTTATCAGAGTCGAACACACTCTGTGACCTAGCTGGGTAATTTTCAATTGTCTATCACTTAGACATTTCGATTAATAAATCTCCGAGAGACTTCCAACGTTGTTCTTACCCACTTCTAGCTTGCATTGCGATCTTAACGTTACCTACCACAACCTCGCTGCGAAACGATAAATAGTGGTAAAAACAATAATGGTAAACCTCCGTAGGTTTAGCGTTAGAAGTGTTAACATCAATTTTGCGATCCTTCGATCGCCCCCGCAAGGCAGATAGCCCGTTTGCCTGGAGATAACACGCGATGGAACGTACCTGGTCAGGTCTCGACTTGTTCGATCCTATCGCCGGTCGTCGTTGAACTGACCCGAATCGAAGCCAATCGGTCCGAAGGAGGGCCTCTCCTAGTCGTCCTTGCATTTTTATTCAACTAGCCATCGGGTACGCGAAGCAAAATCGTGAAGTAACCGCGACCAGATCCGCTGCCAGCGGGCAGCACATAATTTCCACGAAGTCCGCTCGGTCGACCCCGTTCTCTAATTGATCGATCTTTAATTAACTCTCGCCGTGATCGCATAGAGTGTAGCGGTGATTATCCTGATGGGGCGATATGGCGACAGGAAACTGTACAATGAAGGGGAACAGAGGATCAGTGGGGAACCATAAGGGCCTTGTTGTGTCAACGTTGGCGGAGAGCGCGAAACAGGGACGGATGTTCCTTTTTCTTCTCCATTTTCCTCCTCTTTGTTTCCCATCTGCTTACCTTGGCTTCGCTGGAATGTAAGGAGATAAGTGGACGCGGACGACAGCCGCGAGTGGTTTCCCTTTTTCTTCTTCTTCTTCTATTTTTTTTTCTTTTTTTAATGGAAATACCGTGTACGTATACGCAGTGGCGTTGTCCGCGTCACAGGTGCGCGAAAGAGCTGTTACGAGCGAGGAGGAAGAACCGTCGCGTGATTACACGCCGTGTAATCTGCGGTTTGTATTGAAAACGACCAGCTCGCGTACAAAGTAGCCGCGAATGACGATAGATTAGCGGGCGATTACGTTGCAAACGGGGAACTGTGGCAGGGAATCCTCGGTGAGCATTTAACGATTCACGATGGGTCAATTAAAGTGGACTTTTTCTTTGGTGCAAAGCGTTTTTCCAAGTTCCAAAACATTTTTCATAATTCTGTACGATTATTGTACTTTATTATACCCACTCTCTTATAATTTTACCTTCGTATCGCACCTTCCCATCCGAGTTTATGTATTCTTTCATTTTAGCGGATACCTGGGGAAGATTTCACGCAATGGTACCGAAGAGTCGTTTTTAATTAAGGACTCATATCGATAAGGAAGAGAGAGTTATCTTCTCCAAGGTAAGAATAATATGTAAAATTCTTTCTCGTCGCTTCAGCCTTGTAATTGATATTCGAAAAGGCCCATCTACTTACTTCTTTTCATAGAAACAACTCTCCTACGTTCAGAAACTACCTACTCTTACGTTATCACCCTTTAATCCTCCGATTATTGGACCAGTTACCCCGTATTAAAATAATTCAAAACGATATCTGGACTGATGTCGACAGTTTACGACAGCGAGGGCAGTATTTACAGTAGGGGTTCGTTATCGTCGACGAGGAATCGTAAAACGCGTCGCGCGTATTTCCGCCGCGACGGGCGTTCATTATGCCCGCGGATCGAAATACGGTTTTACGCGAACGTTAAAGCTCATCGACGCGCAGAAACAAAGATGATTTCGCAACGGGCGCGCGCACCGTGTATTTATAGATTTTCCGCGCATAATTACGGCATTCCTGCGCTTTGTCTTTGCAGGACCTCCAGCTATCTATCCCCGAGGCCTCTGTCGTTTATGCATGCGCATAGTTGCGTTTAATGCGCGTAATTTTTAATTCAACTTTTCCGCGCGATTATGGCAGAAACGACACAGCATGCAGGAAAACTAGACTGAAAATTCCTGCGTGTACAGGATTGCGTTCGAACGGGCATGACTAGCTTGGTAAACTAGCTTGCTGAAATTGCAAAATTGTAATACCAGTGTTCGTAAAACTGAGGTGGTCAATTTAAATTCAAATAGGCTCGCATGATTTATATTTGATCAAAGAACAATCAAGTGAAGTTTTGTTAAAATCCATCATTGAATAAATCCACTGAACAACTACCTTAAACCGGACTCGCCGTGTAAAAACAGCGAGGAATCGAAGAGATTAATGCACGCTAAGCTTCAGCATCGACGCTCAAGGAGGATCAAAATCTCTTATGAAAGCGTTCGTGAAACACACAAACACACAATGTGTGCGTGCACGGTTATATTGATGGTGTATCGAAAGGCAAGAAAAAGATTGCCTTATGCAATACCAACAGAACCGCGATTCATTAGTGCCGCGAGTCCGGTTTCGAGTTGAAATACGAGGAGGCAGAAATAGCCTTGTCGGAGAACGGTGCCCGGCGCAGAAAAACAATAACTGGCATCTGAATTTCCTCAGTGGTTCAGAGTCGACCGTAGGAATCGATTATTCTCTCCCTCTTCTCGCCATCGATGATTACTCGCAATTTTCTATTCCGTTTAATTTTTATTCAGAATTTTCACCGCGTGAATTCGATGCAAAAATTCAACGCGTAACAATCTAGAGTGCACTTTCATCCGTGCCAGGCGGAGATTTTTTCCTCCAACGAATCGTTACTGGATCTTTGTTCATTATAAACATACAGTGGCATTCAAAAGTTCCCGGCCAGATAGTTTTTGTGATTTTTCTTCCAAAAGAAAAGTGTTAAGACATTTTTATTAGAATCACATGTAGAGTCATATTACGTGAAAGGATACTACAAAAAAAATCACCGCTATTTATTTTTCTTACGTCTTTATTTGTAGAATACGTAAATTAACGTGTTCAAAAGTTCCCGGCCAGAGTGTTTAACAAAAAAATTATTCTTTGTTTCGATTCTATTTATTGCATAATTTATTTATTCTTCGATTCAATAATTTGTATTGTTCTTTTTTGTATGCATTTTCCTCACCTTAGCCTTCTATCATTGCATATATAGTTAACTGATAGTATAAATAATAAGAAAAACACATTGCCAGAACTGCACCTTATTATTTAAATTTTAAAGAATTGCTTTCCTGTTTACCAACTTGTGGCGATATTATCATTTTTCATGTACTTAGCCACCATTCTGTCTTCTGGCAATTGTTATCCAGGTTTTTTAAGCAATAAATAGTATGAAAACGAATTCACCAGAACTGCACCTTGTCATTAAAATTTAAACAATTTTTTTACAACTTTATCGACTTCTGGCAACATTTAAGCCCCGACCTAGACTTCTGATAGTAGCTTTACGCGATTTCTACAGTTAAAAACTATAATTACACAAAATTTCAGGGCTGCACTCAAAGATTTTATTTTGATTAAAAATTAACATGTTTGACCGCCTGCCTACGCTTATAACCTTGAGAGCGCCTACTGGCTGCAGCGCTATGCTCTTTGTTATCTAGTAAGGAGTGTTTTTAGATACAAATTTTCGCTGCACCTTATCATTTCTGATTTTCGTAGCTAGCTCTCCGTCTATTCAGTCTAAACAGTGTTACCATCGATGAGGCAACATTTTACAGGAACCATTCACCGCGAGTTTCTGAATATTATTGTTCTCCAAAGGTTCTGGATAGAATGAAATTTCGCGCAGCAAGGTGAAAAATGATTTTTCAATTTTTCTCTGGAATGTCCAGAGGTCGTACCACGTTCAAAAATAGCGACTGGGTCGAAGATCGACGCCTGATCGACACCAATTCGAGTTCCATCGCGCGTTCCCCGGCAATCGGAGTTCCAATTAATCTACATCGGGTTCGATTACGCGCCAAATGGCTCGCGCTGCTCCGAATGGATAATTCGATACGAAGGTCGCACGTCGTTCGAGAAGGTTGAACGTCTAGATCTCCTTAACTGATGCAACACACTTTACCAAGATGGAGAAAAATGCGAGGACGATCGCAGATACCCGTACATAGCCGTGTGAGCGTGTATGCAACTTTAACCGGGAACCAGCGCTATTATCGCGAATTCCGTCCACCGTATCTCGTTATTCAACGTCGTGTGCCTGGTATCCTTGAGACCGCTCGCTGTTTTATTTGTTTCCGTTGAAATTATTAGCCCTCTGGAACGTGCTGTCCCGAGAATATTTAATTTCTCTCGATGCACAGTTGCGTGAACCGGCCACCGGTTCTGGTGAAAAACGACCGCGTATGGGGAAAACAAGGAGCGAGAGAGCGAGAGGAACTGGGGAATAAAATAAAAACGAAACGTTACGAGGAGTGCGTCGCGCGATATCTCGTGATAAGTCTCGAGTGGTTTCTATTTTTATCGTCACCACTAAATTATTGGATATAATTTCGAATTCCATTTGGTAGAAAATCGTGGAAGTCTACTTGACTACTAAATTCTTTTTTTTTTTTTTTAAAGTCCGCGACGTTCAGATTGAAAAGTAGATAAGTCGAGGAAGGAAATTATTCGCCTGAAATCAAAACAAGATCGATAGGAGTGTAACGAATAAGTCTCACTGGCGGTCAGTCTGTAACTATACATAAGTGCTGACTTAACAAATTATAAAACTATCGACCTGTGATAGTAGTAATAGGATTTGTTTATTAGACTCCGCGCTCGATGCGTGGTCGCGAGTTGCGCGGAAATTACGCCTCGATCGGACGATCCTGTGCGTTTTATTGTCGTTTCCACTTCTTGTTTAGGAGTATGCGCTTGCACGCACCACTGGTTCGCCTAGAATTCGCGGGATAGCCTTTCCCACGCGATAGCGAGATGAATAATCTTGCGACGATTATTCTCAACGTTGCAGAAACGTATCTTTATCAGTTTCCTACGCTCTTCGATAATAAGACCGTGAGTTTCAGCGGGGATTCACATACCAGCGATATGGCGAGATAAATGGCGACACGATGACTTGTTCAAGCGTAGTCCCAATTTGCTCCGAATTTAATTTCACAGAAGAAATTTTGCTATCCATTTCTTCATGTAAACTATTAAAAAATATAAAAGTATTTCTACAAGTTGCAAAGTTGATGGATCGCGAATTCCAACGGTGATTTCGTTGGAAAAAGTAGTGTAAGCTTTCAACCGTGCCTCGGAGCTCCAGATCTGCTTTAATCAGGAAGGAACTGCGGATTAGGCTACTCCACTTTCATCTCGTAAAACAGCGAAACTGCGCCCCACTTGCTCCGTCGCGAAAAGTGAACCCCGCGATAAAAACCTCTCGCTATCGCGAAACACGTCCGATATCGACATAATCCTTGCTTTTCGCCAAATCAGAACCTCCTAAAAAAAAAATCACACACGCGTCAAGTATATATCAATAAAATAGTTGTCCAACGAGGCGACAGAAGTAACAAGTAATCTACTCTTGTATCACGGACACGCTTGTCTAATCTTCAGCGATCTATCAGCAACGTAACGATCGGTGTTATCTATCAAGGTACTTTTTGTTTCGATGAATACACAGAATGATAGTTGAGCGATACCTGGAGTAAAACAACCATCATCGAATACGTCACACATTCGAGATAAAACCTCTTACAATATTCCTACATTTTCGAAAAGGATAGATGAAGAACTCGGCTTGCCTGTTCGCGCGTCAAGATAAAAAAGCTGATGAAAAATCGAAAGGGAGATGGTTCTTTCGGTTTCGAAGTGGCTAGACTGCCCTCTTGGGACGTTAAGTAGGCCAACCGAGGCGGCGACGCTTTGTGATGTAGATAACTCGCGGCTAATGCAAATGTACGCATGCACGCACGCACGCGACTCGTTGTTGTTGCACGCGTGCGCGTGGCTAGCGCTGGAATGCGCGGGTAAACAAAGAGCACGCGCTCGGGTACAGGCGATTTCACGGCGGGCGTATCGCGAATTGAGTCCTTCGACACGGTTTTTTTCCTCGCCGCGGTTGGATCGCTGATAAAACGCCAGAACGCACTGGAAAGGGGAGTTAGAAGTCAGCGATGCACTCGACAGGATTGTGCAATGCTTTTACGAGCCGCTTTGCGGAACGAGACCGCCTCCGCGCTATCGGAATGATCGTCTTGGGTAAATTGAATCTCGCGGAATTAAGGGGGCCCGCCTCTGAGATATGTTGTCAGCTTCTGGAACAGTTTTTATTCTTATTGTTTAGACCAACGATGTGCAACTGTCGCTGGACCAGATGAGACAGATTTTGGGTTAGGATTGGAAGGAGAGATGCATACGGTGGCTGCAAAAAAACTTGTCTGTGAAATTGTAGTTTCTTAACTTCTTTTTTTATAATTTTTTATAATGATATTTCACATATTCCCTAAAGTCTCTAAGATAGTTATAGTCCAAACAACATTGCACAAGATCCGCAGTCTACTCATCAGGTTATCTCTATCAATTTGTGACTAGTAAACTGTAGCGTTCATAGTCTGTAATTAAAGCCAAGAAAGTATCCATTCTCTGTAAACTCAATTTTAACAAAATCGTATGAAACAATATGTTTCAAAACGGAGAAAGTGAACAAGAATCAGTTCTTTATCACAAATGTCAGGGATCCTTGATGTAATTGAATCCAATTAATCGTGACCACCGGGTCTATTACGATCATACGTGTACTACAATATGTATACATTGTACATGTGTACATTGACATACAGTGGGTGTAGAATGTATTCGTACACCGATCAATTTACAAAAAAACTTTTCTGTGAAATTGTAACTTCTTAACTTCTTTTTTTATCATTTTTTATAATGATATTTTACATATTCCCTAAAGTCTCTAAGATAGTTATAGTCCAAACAACATTTACTAGTTTATATAATTTGCGAAATTAACAAGAAAATACAAGAAATCGGCAGGAATATAAAAGTAATAAGTATTTGTACGATTCTTATGTCGAACCATTTACAGTAGATTTTGCAACGTAAACACATTAGTTTATTGCTCCGTGCGATTTAGAAAACATCAAATTTCCAGGAAATTACTTTTAAACAGTTGTGCGAATACTTATTGTTTCAACATTTTTTTCTTGTTAATTTCGCAACTTACATAAATAGCTATTTTTTTGTTGTAATCTATCTATTCTAGAGATTTCCTAGATCATGTAGAATGTCATTGTTTATAAAAAATAAGTTAAAAAATTACAATTTTACATAGTTTTTTGGAAATTGATCGATGTACGAACGCTTTCTAGACCCACTGTATTTCTATTTTTATATAAAATTTAGATAAAAAGGAGTCCTTGTGTTGTTTGGGTTGTTATCTTTACATTTTTCAGTATTTTTTAACTAGTTGCAAGCTGTGCAACCTGGAATCGTGTAATCTATTGTAATAATACATGGTTTCCCTTTCTTTTAGGCTACAGCCTTGCACTTGCTTGTTTGTCTCTATCTTATCACTTTCCTTAAGCTCATCTCTTCAAAGGAGGCATCAAAATGCAAAGAATCAGAATTCGAACTCCAGTAGGAAGTAAATAATGAAAAATGGGCATCGTAGGATAAAATCTCGTAACACACATCGTGTTCATACTTTAAAAAGCGAGTATCTTGTGTACAATCGTTCCCTTGAAAGCGCTCGTATCCGCGGGGACAATGGAAATCTACATTGAATCGCGATGCCGCGGTTGGAGATCACGCGTGTTGGTGGAAAGCGGGCTTAAAGGCCGCAGATTAGTCGTTAAACCGACGATATACATGTGTAAGTCGCGATAATAATACCATAACTCCTGACAGGGATAATGGAATATACACCACTGACCTAGTGCTATAATAGCGCCGAGCAAAACGACATTTTTGATAGCGCAGCTGCATTACTTTATGCGAATTATTAACGATAGGATTATATTGCCTTGTATCTTCTCGGACCGTTCCCCATTACCATTCTCTCGCGTCGCGGTCTTTTATGTCGTCCGCGGACTCTCGTGCGTTGCGAAATATTGTTTACAGCCGTTGCGTTCCGAGAACCGAGGAATCTAATTTTTAAATAGTTCCCCGCCATTGTCGTTTTCCCGCTGGGAATGCCAATGCGAGCGTTCGCAGTCGTTCTCCGCATTGTTTTTAACGCGACTGCGAATCTCGATTGGCTGGATCGGTTCTAGGAATCGTTTCGTTATTTAAGTGGGCGTCTTTCAGCACTCGACACGTTTTTCTACCGGGTCTCGGGAAGGAAACGGTTTGGAAAAGAGTATGAACGCGTAGTGTGGTCTGCAGGTCGATTAAGAAAGTGGACAAATTTGAATCTGTTATTATAGGTTTTATTACGAACAGTTTCACGAGTGTCCACCCTGTAGCATCAAGTAAAGATATTTACGAAACTGTTTAACACATTTAGGACCGCACATCTAGAGACTGCGTGTAGAAAACACGAGACAACTCGTGAGCGGTCCTTAATGTGTTAAAATAGTATATTTTTTGGTGAAAAGACAGCAGTGAAGCTGTGAGCTGCGAAATCGAGGTAGAAAGTCGTCGTCGAACAATAAGTGGAATTGTCACGGCCGTCGGTAAACAATGGAGAACAGTGCGTTGTTTGAATTGTATTTTTAATTGCACCTCTGGTGCGTGACTATAAAACGAGGCCCCTTATCGACGAAAACGCGACATCCGGACACGTGGTTGCGTTTCGAAAGAATCATTCGAATGCAAATGCGACCCGTAAGTGCATAATTGCGTGGCCCGTTGTATGGTGATCCGTTGATCGCAAGCGACGGTGTCCGAAATGTACACAATACGAAAGGGGGCTTCCAATTTTCTTATGCTAATTCGAACGTCCTCCATTCAAAGGAATTCCTTTCGTCGTCGACCGTACGGGCCGAGATGCGCTTAATTCGTTTCACGTTCGTGCATTTGCAACGAGGAGGATCGTGTACCTTTTAAAATCGAGTCACGGATTCCGGAGTTGCAAAATACTCGGACCACGGTGTACACGGGTGTGCAAGCGCCTTTCGACTTGAATAGTAATATTCGAATGCCGTTTTTCGCATTCTCTCCAACCAGTAGGCTAACGTAAAATTGAGAAGTAAATTCGAATCGAAGGGGGACAACGGTCCAATTGAAATATTGATTGGAAAAAGTTGAAACGTGGATGAAGTAACAGAGAAGGAGGTATCAAAGTTAAGGGATTATAGTCGCAGTCAGGAAGAGGAAAAACGACATTTCTTTGTGACTTTTTTTAGTTATTAAATAATAATTTGCATAAGTAACAATTAAGTATATCATAAAGCATCTTTTATAGAACTAAAAAACATTTTTTGTTTTAAGAAACGTTTAATTTATATTGTCATAACAGCCGATGATGTAGACAATGATTCAAAAACATAGGTTTGCGGTGAGCAAGATTTCTCTACACTGGTTTAACTGAAAACAAAAACAAAGGTAGATTTCGAAAATAGATTAGTCTAGCGGGTCCCTGAACGAAGGATTTTGGAAAAAATTAATTTAAAACAAGATGGCGTACATTTGAAGTTGATTTTCAATGTTTTCACTAAAATTAAGCGATTCAATACAGGATAAAAAGAAAAGTATACAAGAAAATAAAAAATCCTTCGATCAGGGACCCGTTAGTCTACTATATATTTTCTAAATCTACCTTTAGTTTTGTTTTCAGGTGCACCAGTTTGAAGAAATCTTGCTCACCACAAACCAAGTGGCCACCCACGCTATCGCCTGTTATGACGAAATGAATTAACCTTTTTTTAAAACAAAAATTCTTTTATAGCTCTTTAAGACATACTTTGTAATATATTTACATTTCACTCAGAAAAATTATTATTTAATACCTTAAAAAACACACACACAAGAAACTGTCCGTTTCCATTTTCCTGACTGCGACTAACCCGTTAATACCCTGAGTGTCACGTGGACCTTGTTAGGAAGCGTGGAGAGTTCAAACTTGTTGAGTAAACAAATCAATCGGAAAGCAATTAGGTGTAGAAGTTATAATAATACTGTGCTTTTTATTCGATCATCTAGTAAATTCTAGTATTTCGATTCGTCTTCTTGTAACTGTAGTTCGAGTAAAAGTATTTACTCGGTACTTTGTTACGTTAAACTACCAACCTTCTAACAATAAGTTCTTCCCTTGATATGCTAAGTCTCAACCTGATGGCCATTACAATTTATCTATATTTTATCTATGCTGACTTCAAATTTCGTATCATTTCTAGGTACACAGCCTGGTCTGTCGCAAGTGAAAGCCTCGATGATCGAGTGGCGGCGTCTGAGGACAGGTTTCGGTGAAGCTGAACGGTCTGGGGTAAGTCGATTAAAAGATCGAATTGCCGAAGGAATGGGGACCAATCGCATAAGCGATAAGCTGCTTAAAATCAGAAACCGATATTGAGTCGTTCAAACGTTCCGGTAAACAAATGGCATTTTGCCAGAGCCGGGCTAACACACCGATTGGCAACGTACCAATTTATCACGTGACGGTCTAACGAGCCAATAGATTTCGCAGAACGTCACTGACGTATTTAACCCGGACGAATAGCGGTCGTCGACAAATTTTAAACATAAATCCCCGTGGACACGTTCGGGACTCTTCTTGTCTCGTTCGAATCAAAAGTTCGGTCAGCTGGAGATGTTAACCCTTCCCTGTTGAAAAATCCTCGAGATGGTGTAGTGTACACAAACGATATGAGCGTACACACTATAAATAAGCATGGGATATTACTTAAACCAAGGAATAATACAAGTTTTCAATTAACAGGAAATAAGCAGAGATAACACTTGTTTTTATTTTACAATTTTCCCAATAATTGATAATCTCACGTTCATCGGATCAACGAGTATCTAAAATGTTGCTTATGCAGGAATCTAATTGCAGTCTAAAACGTATTGCAGTTTGACAACGAATTATTTATTGTCTGACTTTTACAACTGTCTCGACCGAACTGAAATCCGAATTATTATAAACAACAAATCACACCGCGTTCCCACGCAACCATTGCATTCACGGATACACTCACACACTTACCCTCATATTATATATCACACTCTTACATTTAGTAGAAACAATTTTAGTTGGAATGAGGAAAAAGGCTCCAACGAAAGAAAATTCGAGGAAATTCGTGGGAGTAACGTCTGTCAGCGTCCGCAACGCTATCGATTTTTCCTTTCCTCGGTTGCTGAAAGGGGAATTCTCGGCTCGCTAAGTAAAGAGGGAAAAGAATACGTCGCCTCTCTCTCTCTCGCTTTCCCGCTGCTTGTCCACAAAGAAAATCAAAGTTTACGTTAGATAAGGAGTTGCGTGCCGGTCGACCAAACAGAGATTTCGAACGCTTTGTTTGGAATCGCTGACAAAGATCCAGATTATGCGAAGCTAGCAGCGGACTCGCGATAAGGGAATAGTTCGAAGGCCGTGGTAAGACACACCGACTATTTACAGAACAAAGAGACTCGGAGAAACGAACGAAACGCACGTTTTCCCGCTTAATCTTGCCAGCCGTGCAGTACGGTATCCAGCGGAACAAATTACTCCAAAACCTTTGGAAAAAAACAATGAAGAAATAACAAAGGATTGCGGAATAGATTCTTTTCAGCGACGACGATTGCAAATAAGCCACTTTGATAGTAACGAAGAAAAATATTTGAGGAGGAACGAAGATAGATGGGCCAGGATTCAAATATCGTTAAATATAAACTATACGAGTATGTTACTATTTAGAACGAATCTAGAAATTATTGAGTTGATGTAAATATTAAGAAAACAAAATTGACTAGCTGCCATTATAATCGCAAAGGTTAATCGATCATCGTAGAAAACTAGAAGTTACCTAAATACATAACAGTTTTCTATATGTATATACAGAATGTATCACAATGGATTTACTGGGCCCTGGACCTTCGAGATGGGTGCCACGAGGCTTTATTCACGGAACCAAGGAAGGTCGGACCCTTCTTCTCGAGGTTTCGGGCTCGCTGGGAATGCAAGATAAAAACCAAAACCACCGAACATCCTCCACGAACCACTTCCTCGTTCTACAGTTTCAAGCGACGTACGATGGAAACACTTTAGATTCTTTGTTTCTTCTCCGTTGCGAGCAGCCCGCGGCGATCAGAAACGTCGCAGTTGGAACAGAAAGGAAACGCAATTTAACCAGTCTCTTGTTTTCGATTTTGCCTTTTCCTTTGACTGCAAACAAATGTATTCCAGGAACCGTCGAGTATCCCCTGTGATTCTATTATTAGTTCGTCATTGGTTCCGTGTCGGACACGTTGGAATAATAATTGCTTGAACGTGGTGGAATTTCTGATTTATAATCCTCCTTCCGGACTTCGTTAACCCTGATATTTCATTGCGTATCCGGAAGTGGATCGAGGTGGAATGAACTTGGAGGTTTCCTCGATACTGGTGATCGGGTATTAGCTACAGTGGGTGTAGAAAGTAATTTATTAATTTATTTTTTTATAAACAATGACATTCTACATGATCTAGGAAATCTCTAGAATAGATAGATTACAACAAAAAAATAGCTATTTATGTAAGTTGCGAAATTAACAAGAAAAAAATGTTGAAACAATAAGTATTCGCACAACTGTTTAAAAGTAATTTCCTGGAAATTTGATGTTTTCTAAATCGCACGGAGCAATAAATGTTTACGTTGCAAAATCTACTGTAAATGGTTCGACATAAGAATCGTACAAATACTTATTACTTTTATATTTCTGCCGATTTTTTGTATTTTCTTGTTAATTTCGCAAATTATATAAACTAGTAAATCTTGTTTGGACTATAACTATCTTAGAGACTTTAGGGAATATGTGAAATATCATTATAAAAAATTATAAAAAAAGAAGTTAAGAAATTACAATTTCACAGAAAAGTTTTTTTTGTAAATTGATCGGTGTACGAATACATTCTACACCCACTGTATGTCAATGTACACATGTACAATGTATACATATTGTAGTACACGTATGATCGTAATAGACCCGGTGGTCACGATTAATTGGATTCAATTACATCAAGGATCCCTGACATTTGTGATAAAGAACTGATTCTTGTTCACTTTCTCCGTTTTGAAACATATTGTTTCATACGATTTTGTTAAAATTGAGTTTACAGAGAATGGATACTTTCTTGGCTTTAATTACAGACTATGAACGCTACAGTTTACTAGTCACAAATTGATAGAGATAACCTGATGAGTAGACTGCGGATCTTATGCACTTATAGGAAATTTGAATGTCCAAGAAACTACAAAATGCAAACAATATGCAAGAATATAAAAAATATTGAAAGTAAAGTTCATGTTATAATATTTGCTGATTAAAATAAATTCCTATTTAGGTTGAATTTTTGTAGGCACGTTCGCGAATATTTTATCTTGCATAAAGATCCGCATTCTACTGAACAGTCTTGATCGCTGTAGTAGCTGTCGATCTCAGGCAAAACTGATGTAGGAAACTGAGGATTACTACTCTAGAATTTAGTAATAAAATTACTGAACGACCTGCTTTGTTCTTATAGAGGCAACGGATATATTTTTATTTGTCATTGTCCATTTCTCAATCTGATCGACCCAATATTGCATCCATTTCCTTCTCACCAGAGCACAGTGCGGCGAATGATAGGCAAACGTGGACAAAAATAATATTTCTATTTTTTTTTACTTGTTCGTGCGTGGTAACATAGAAAATGGATTTATATAAACATTTGTGGCTAAAACATTTTCATTGAAATGTTTACATAAATAAATATGACACTTTTTTATTAATTCTGGTAACCAAAAGAATGAAACTATACGTGGCTATTTAATAGCTCATCAATAATCATTTTATATCGACATGTAAAATAAATGAATAATAGATTTAAGGTAAACTATATTTTATAACTATTATTTAAGAGTATAACAAACAACGAATATATGTATCTAATTTTTTTTATTTATAACTTTCTTATATTAATTATTATGTCATTTATAATGGTTATTATCAATATTTATTCCGCTAACTTTGTTACATTGCTCTATCGAGATCCACTTTGCAGCAATTTCAATATTCTTGATTTTAACGACTCGTTCTAAAAAAATTTATTTCTCAAATATTAGCAGGTAGTA
Organism: Hylaeus anthracinus; assembly: GCF_026225885.1. Lineage (NCBI taxonomy): Eukaryota > Metazoa > Arthropoda > Insecta > Hymenoptera > Colletidae > Hylaeus > Hylaeus anthracinus. Next base: position 12,336,548 of record NW_026534330.1, on the reverse strand, counting down.
GCAAAAGTGGACATTGTTTGCATGAAATATAAAGTTAGAGGAACCAAATATAACAGAAACACTGATACATTTTTTTACATTTTTTTTTTAAGTCTATTTTAAAATTTAATTTCGAATCTCGCGCATAAGAATTTTTTAATAATCAGTAAATTGTTAATATAGGCAACAGCTATGAAATAAACATATCCATAATAGTGGAATCCATGACAGAGAAAATGAGCTATGAAGAATGAATATTACTACAGACTAAGTGAAAAAAAATAAGTAAATTGTACTATCGTAAACTGCGAACTGAAACTGAACATGATAATATGCTACAATTAGGTAGCCATATAACTATAAATAAGTGCGGTTCCTTAGCAACCACAAACAATTTCAAGCTATTGACATCTACGTAACAGAATAAAATGTTAGATTGTGCTCTAGCAAATTCATCATTTTTCGATTTTTGTCCATTAATCGACGCACTGTGCAGAGGAAGGAACCATTCTCAACGATTAAAGGAGCCATTAGTAAGAATTCTTTAATTTTGGAGCAAAAGTTACTAATCGAATCAACCTCTTCATGACGTTTTCCCGCGCGTCCTTTGTTCCTACAGAGCATCGCGAGAGCGCACGCGCACACGTAACGCATTCGCATACTGCGCAGCGGACTAATCTCGGGTAAAGATAAGAAAATCGGAAGCACAGGGGTGGAGCGGGATGCAGTGGTGGTGGGAATTGGTGGGGACCGTTCAGGGAAGAAGCACGTGGCTAGGTCAAACGCGCACAATGCCCGAAACCGAAGCGACAGCACGACCCAGCGTGCAAAATACATTGGGTAATCCCCGAACTGACAGCCGTGCCACACACGTGCTCTCGCGAGCGCCAAGCTGTTCCTCTACGATGTTTTAGAAGACGCAGCGTCGCCGTTCTGCGGAGTAATAATATCGCACATTGTATTTCGTAAGTGTCACAACTCATTTTGTCACATTCATTTATTTAACGCGTCGACTACCAGGGTATTTTCTAGAAGCTAGGTGTAAAAACTCATTTTAATTTAATCATATTACGTTATTAAATATATTGGGCTGGCTGGAAAGTCCATGCCAATTTTTAGTAGTAGTACAGGTCTGAATATATCGGAATGACTGAAAACAAATAACATGTATACATTTCTTAACACGTTGACTGCCAGATTAATACTCCTGAAAATTTCTACTGTGATTAAGTTTCGTTTTCAGACTACTGGAAACTACATAATCAAACATTTACCGTGCCATCTATTTTTACAACTTCATCGAAGTTTAAGAATTTCATTCAAATTTATTTTTTTGATACTTAACATTCAAAATTAATTTTGTCTGTTATTGAGTAAAAAGCACTGTCGCCCATATATGGGTGACGTGGCGATCAACGTGTTAAAAGGTGGAAAGGTTGTGGAACAAAATGGTACATGTATAATTCAATAAATACATGTATATATATTATATGCCTTTGAATTTTTCTTAAAAATAGCCATGAACTTTCCGGACAATCCAATAATAAATATATATTGACGTGTACACTGATATGCTACGAATTTCATAGTAGTTGCACAAGTACGGCAAGTAAACAAACTATAAGATAACTCGTAGTTGGCAGTCGACGTGTTAAGTAAGATCCAAAGTACAGCAACTTGGGAATCTGTCATTTTTTTAAATTTTGAACGAGATCGTACCATTTTATGCGAGAATAATATTCTGGCCTGAACTATGTGATAAAGTATGAAAAATTTGGAGTAGATTTTTGTTTGGTATGCTTCTGGGACCAGTAGTGGTAATTAGAATGCGAAATAGAATTCAGTTCGAAAACCCTCAGCGATGTGATAGCTAAGTGTCTGGTCTATCCTTACCTTTCGTATTTTTCCTATATCGAAAGAATTGTTTGCTATGCGTGAGAATGAAGAGCTTATGGAAATCTTCTTTATGTTTCTTGGCTTATGTTTTTCTGGGTGGTCCTGTATAATACCCACGATGTTTATTACACGAAATACAACAGTTCAAGGAACTTCCGCTATCATTTAAAGACTTTCTAGGAACGCACATGCTTCCGTGTTAATGTACAACGGTACGCAGCGTTATCGGCGCAGCTATTTATCGCTCCGAGGTTCGCGATAAGCTCCATACTTTCCTTTCTTCAAAAATCGTGCTTCGCGACGTGCCACGGTTCTCCGTTATTTTCTACTTTCCTTCTTTCTCGGGGTTCCCCAGTCGCGTTCAATCTTCGTCGTTCCTGTAAAACGATTTCGCAAGGAAATGAACGGTTTGAGAACGTCGAAGTACTTTCGTAGTTAGGCACGATAAAAACTAGGTGGGGCCATTATCAAAAGGCAAACAGAATTTGTACTGAAAATTTTGGAGTTAACCCAACCTAGCGTAAACGATGTTGCTGTATTTGGAGTAGAGGTTCCTTTAGAGATCTCGTGAATATTTACCAGTGATGTAAGAATGTTATCACATTTATTACCGAGCTACGTTACTATGTTCTTTTTATTGCTTTACAAGAATTTGTATTTCTCTCGAAGAAGCTTGGAACCTGTGGTCAAAACATCGAGATAAATATGTTTATTCTGATATAACCGAAGTGTACCCTTGACAATATTTATGTAAGATACAGCGAGTCTTCGAGTTACGCGGATTCGTAAACACGCGCTTACGCCCCGTACGTTCTTATTCAGGGCTTGTGTGTGTGTGTGTATGTTACATGAAGTTTTATTCAATTGATAATTTTTAATATTTATGAAGCTTAGGGATTTCATCTTTGTACTGGTTGATATTAGAGGGCTCAAACTACCCTCGAAACTCTTCTTTGACCATTCGAGGGCTCATCCTCCTTCCATATCTATACTATTCACGTTGCATAGAAATATTTGTAATAAATTTACTCTGCGCACCTTTGTCGCGATTAAAAAATTCTTGGGGAAAGCCTGATCGACCGATAAGAAGCGCGAGTGCACCCTGGTATTCGCCGCGGGTCCCGGAATACCCTTCGAGGGTCGTTCGCAGTATTGTGCGCAGTGGAGGACTTTCCAGTTAAAACGTGCAAATAAACAGCGGGAGTGGCTCGAATTAAGCACGGCTCCCGCAGCGGGCGAGAAGAGCGAAGAAAATGAGAGCAAAAAAGCCGCGGAAAAGGAGGGACCCGAAAGGGAAGCACGGCCAACAAGAACAAGAAGAGGAACGATGCCAGAACGAGGCAGAAAGAGAAGATGGACGAGTGACACAAGGTGGTTGTGTGCTTACAACCGAGTAGCGATGGCGAGGAAACACTCGCGCCGCTTAACCCTCACCCAAACAATTCCTTTGGAATTTTCAATTTTTCTTTGCGGTCGAAGTAAGAAAGAATGAACACGGCATGAACACGATGGAAAGAAAAATATAAGAAATGCTCTGGATAGTTAAAAAATGTGATATTAACACGTTGGTCGCCACGCTACCAAATGGGTGACAGGACTTTCCCTGAACAAATTAATTTCGTAGTTGAGGTGACAATGAAAATAAATCTGGATAGGATTCGTGTATCGGGCAGAGTTACAAAATTAAATAGTACGACAAATATTAAATTATCCAATTTTCGATAATTTCGAGGCGACATTTCAACATTTAATACGTTGATCGCCACGTCACCCATATATGGGTGACAGTGCTTTTCACTGAAAAACGAAAACTATTAATTCTGAAAGTAAAGTGTCATAGACAATGAATTTAAATGAAATACTTGAATTTTGATGAAGTTACAGAACTAAATACCAAAATAAATATTTCATTACGCAGTTTCCAAAAGTCTGTAAACAAAATGAAATCATAGTAGAAATTTTCAAGAGTATTAGTCTGGCAGTGAACGTGTTAAACATCCTGGAACTTGCCTGTGGGTCAAAGATATTCCTGAAAGTCTTCGTGTGTCAACCACCATCGAAGGTTCGACTTCCGTAAGTTACGAAGGGCGTACTTTTAAATTTCACCAGGCTAGCCAGACAGAGATAAAAACCCCGCGAGGAATGCTGCGCGCGATAACAGAACTCAAATGCGATAAACGAAGAACGCCGCGCGAGGATGGAGTCGGTCCCATCGCTACGATTCCAAGCGCATCCCCAAGATAAACTCAAAACAAAGCGCCGTGGGATAACGCTAATATAACGAACGAGGGGGCACCAACACGAAAGAGAGGACAACGAACTTGCCCCGTAATACTTGCTGCGCATATAATCGCGATTCTGGGTTAAGCACCCCGAGAAGCTGCTGCGCAGAATGTCATGTGCGTATTTATTGCGGTGGAACCGCCAGCGGCCCCCCGTTAAATCGCGCGCGAATCGCTTACCGTGAACACCTTTCGAGCCGCGATAAGCCACGCTCGCGGCCTTCTCGTGAATTTTAATTGACGAAGAAAAACAAGCTTTCCTCGAAGGGTTGCCGCATGATGGAATTCTTTGATGCTCGATAAAAATTCCCCGGTTACTTCGAAGCAAGTACGACGGAATCTTGGCTCATCAAATTTTAATTTTGTTACATAATCCTTCGAATGAATTACGTTAATTTCATCGTCCTAGTTTTCTTCCACGCTTTCGGTCTACGTCGAGTGATTCGACCTCGACAAAATTTCGCTGCACATTTGCGCCGATTCCTTAGCACTGGTCGAACGAACCAGTGCAAGAGCTATGAACTATTTTTTATTCCGCGGCTGGCAAGGCGATAGAGGAGACGCGTACGAAACGGTACGTGGAAACCTGTTCGCCAGAGACACGAACGTCGAACGTGACCTGGGTGCACATGGTTCTCTCTTTTTCTTAGACGTTTGGTCTCGCTGACTCCCTGTTCCTCCGGGTCTGACGGGCGTCTGATGTTCAAGGTCGAAGAAAACGCCATTACTTCGTACCCGGAATCGAGCACGAATCTGCGTCTTAAAACGTCGGAGGTCATGAGGTACCAGGTTCTAATTGCATGTGACGTGGGCACGATCAAGGTCGAAGAGTAAACTATCTCTTTGACGCGAGACATGACACGACTTAACGCGTTTCTGGGTTGATCGTCGAATGCGAAGTGGGATGTAAAGAATTGTTAGAGTAAAGGTCGATTCAGACCATACGACACGAACCGGCATCGACACGACAAAACATTAAAACACGCGTTTTAATGGAACTATTCACACTTTATAGACACCGACCTGAACGTTCCGTCAACGGGAATAGTGTGAATAGTTCCATTAAAACGTGTGTTTTAATGTTTTGTCGTGTCGGTGCCGGTACGTGTAGTTGCACTCAATTATTTTATGTGGTCGTGTTTATACAAATAGACAATCTAATTTCATAGATATTCATGTTGTAACAGTAATGCAGCAAAATGAATCGTGCACAATTCAGTAATGTAACATAAAACATAAAATATTGTGTATGTATTACTTATTAATAAAGCGAAAGGAACTTTTGATACAACCTAATACGTTTAAAGAAATAGAGTACAAATTTTTCGTTGAACAATTGTTATTCCACTGTTGCAGTCTGTAAAGTAACGTAGTCCTGTAAAATAGTTACTTGTTTTGCTTTAAGGATTTACATTTGTCAAATCCAGCCGTCTCCACCAACAAGCATGAACGTTTTTAACATAATTCCGTAGAAGAGTCGAGAAGCATCTCCGTGCAGTGTTTATCTTATCCACCGTGCCTGAATTTTTTTCTTCAACCGTAAATTGAAACGAATTTTAGCCACCTCCAGTATTTGTATTTCTCGGAGTAAAGTACAAACGGTGCACAGCAAAAAAAAAAGACACCTTCGACTTCGACCTGTTAACAATCTCGAGACCTTCTCCTAGACGTCTTTGGGTGGCATTTTTTCCTCTTCAAATCCTGATACCAATCGCAAAAGGTTCCCTTTATTCTCCACTTTCCACACTAGTCGACGAGCTGGGAAAAACAAGGCGGTAAAGATTAAGAAGAATCGTGCTACTCGCTCGGAATGATGAGTCACTATTTGAAGAAGCAATCCCACCAATTAGGTTACATAACGACGTGAAAGGTGGACTGTTCTAGGCCCGAGATATGGCGAACCTAATTACTCTCCAATGCCAAACATTAATTTTAAAGAACAGTAATCTACGTGTCACACGAAAATTGATCATCAAGTCTAAGGGATAAAAAAAGAAATGGACCATGAACCATTGAATCGCCATCTTTCTAGCTCTCGGCAATACAAAACTCTAGCCTACTCAAGATCCTCGACGTTCACCACGCAATTCCACTTATTTACTTTACACTATCCTTCCCCTGACGTTTTGCATTCCTTTCGCCTGTTAAAAAGAACGATCGTCGTAATTTGGTTTTCGAGCCGAGTTTTCGTGTCGAGTCGATCAGTGCTCGGAACACGTAACAGGTCCGTGGAGGCTGAACTCGAAAGTCGTTGGCATTCTTTCGTACGTACGCGGTTGCGTCCATCTTTCTTGCGCGCATACTTAACCTCGCTGAAGGATCCAGAATCAGCCGGCTGTAAACTCGTGGATCTGTATGGACGTTATATACGCAACAGCCTAACCCCTCGGGGTCAAACGGCCAGCTCGTCGAACACTCTCGCATCGGCAGCCTCCTCCTCGACGCCTCCAATTCTGACATCGTTTTACGCATCGGATCCGACGCGGTGTGCTCGACACACGCTCCCAGTGGGTGGGTGTGTCGCTAATCAGACCGAAACCTTTCTCCTACGAAAACAACGGTAACCTCGGAAGACACTCGAAGATAGATCTCGATGTGGCACGTTAGGAAGACCAAGGACGCTGCCCTGAAACTCGTTTAACTCCTTTACAACATTTCACGTGGGACTCGTTGTCATTTCGTGCGTCGACTTTTCAAGCATTAACCCTTTGCACTCGAGCAGAGATGAACAGAACCCTAGGCTTCGAATAAATTTGAAGTTTGCCGATGTGTTTGTCTCGTTTCTTTCTTTGGAAAATGTTCAGAAGAGGAAAGGGAACTTCGGAAAATCGTAGTGTAGGGTTTTGTGGGCTGTATGTGGAAAAGCATTGTTCTCACGCATCGTATCGAGAGCTTTTATCATCCCTAAGCAATAAAACCTGCTCCTCTCAAACTTGAACACTCGATTTGGTATTTGGTATCTGCCGGCAACTCGAGATATTTCTTAGCATTCTATTGCCATGAATTCTAAGCTATCTAGATTTGAGAATAAGGTAACCTTTGCCTCACCGACAATCATTTTATCGACACTTCGAGCTCCAAAGAAATTAAACCTAAAGAAACATTAGGTATCGTAGATTTGCTGCGTGAAACCTAATGGTGACTGAGAGTCACCTCTCGAGTGCAAAGGGTTCAATTAGGACCACATAAAATTCTCGATACCTTACGTCTTTTTAGTGGAATCGAAGATGACCGTGATAGGAAATTTTATTGATTGCAAAGGTATTGTGTAGACAAGTTTCAACTCTTGCAAGTATCGTAGAAGTAGTGATTTTTGGACGGTGATCCTAGAATCAAGTAATCTTCTATTAGGTAGACTGGAAAGTAATGTCGTTTCTTTTACATTAAATTCAAAGAAATTTTTAATCAATTATGTAATCGCCTTGGTTATCAACAGTCTTTTGCCATTTAGCGTGCAAATTTTCAACGCCATATCGATAAAAATCAATGAGCTGATGAGTTATAAACAAGTATTTAAAATTCCACAAACGACATTACTTTCCAGTACACCTAATAAATAGAAGCCTGCGATGTCTAATTCCTCGCGTTGAAGAAAAGAAACCATTCAACGTGTTTTTCTCCGTAAGGTGGTTTCATCGCCAAGTCCTAAGTCAAGGGGAACCTCGGCGCATACTAAAATAGCCTCCAAAAGGCCAAAAAGAGTGTTCTGTCATATAAAAATGAAACACGCGCGCTAATTAACGCGAGATACCTAGGAGAGCGCTAGCGCGAAGATCAAAGAGGGACGTTTAAATAGTGGGTGAAAACGGTCGTAGCACGGAAAAACGGGGTTTCCACGGAGCCAGGGAGTCCGAGTTTTCGCGCGATAAATCCGTGGGCCTCGCGAAACTTGGGAACGGGCCAAGCACCACCGACTTCTCTCTGGACCAGTTTCTTTATCCGGCCCGCTGGGTACACCGCGAGCAGATTTCGAAACGACCGGTTCTCCTTCCACGAAACGACGGTGGCTTTCGGGACGACGAAAATAAAGCGGCACCGAAACACCCGCGATATCCTTGCGGAGTTTACGATCCTGGAGCTTGAAACGGCAGCCTCGTTTCCTCGGCCATTTTCGGCCATCGCTGGGATCCTCTTCGCGATCGATGGATAACGCAACGGGACTGGCTAAGTGAAAGCAACATTTTTTGTATGTATCTTCATAAAAACCAAAACAGAAGAATTTCACGAGCATATCGAACGATCGAAACACGATCGTGGTTGCAGAGAAATTTGGTTGACGTTTGCCTTGGTTACGGTACTTTGAAACACATTTGGACCGAAAGGGAGCAATGATATACGGGCATCGGTAATTCAAACGACGCTGCACGAATCTATTTTTTTCCCCCTTGGCGAATGGTTCGTCGTAAAAAATTTACGAGATGTACAGGGGTGTTATGTGTCCCCTTGAGGAGAGCGTCTTCCTCGTCCTCCGGTTCGCCTTCGTTTATCCAGGGACTCTTGGTGCTTGTCGAGCAGTCGTTAATCTTAACGTGCGCGGGTCCGAAGAGGCACAGTCGCCTGGCACGCACACCATTATCCTCGAGTCTCGATTATCCGAGCAACGCCGACGTTTAGTCAAACGGTTGATTATCCACGCTGTGTATACAACAGAAATGGTGATCGCACACTTTGAATCTGTTGTGGGCTGAGAACTCATTGCTACCAGCAACTGATCGTATCAACGATCATTTCTATTTCCAACGGTTAATACTTTCTCAATTTTATTTTAAGTATTAGGTTGTCCCGAAAGTTTCTTGCGCGAGTTGCGCTCAATTATTTTATGTGGTCGTGTTTATATAAATAGACAATCTAATTTATTAGATGCTAATGTTGTAACAGTAATGGAGCACAATGAATCGTGCACAATTCAGTAATGTAACATAAAACATAAACTATCGTGCATGTATTACTTCTTAATAAAGCGAAAGAAACTTTTGGGACAACCTAATACAAAATTCCTGTTGCTCTAACGAACACTCACTGCAGCAGAATTGTATAAAATCATGCATCAACCAAACCTATAACGTTCACAGAAACTTTCGTTATTGCTATCAGATTGCTAATTTTATGCACGTATGAGATGAAAAACATATGCAAAACGCCTGTCAAACATATCCACTGTTACAAAATAAGATATCAGTATTATCATATTAATTCGTAAAATGTTTATTCGCGTATAACCTTTCATACTCTTTCCATACTTGTTTGCATCGTGAACGTATAAACTCCGCCAATCTAATTATTATTAATTCGCTCTGACTGCCTTTCAATTCCGATCGCAATATGAAACTAATGCATATCTTGATAAAAATTTGTAAAACAACTTTGAACCCTTCCAATCTTATCTAGCGATCCGTCGTGTTTTCAAACGTGATCGCTGGATCGTAGGAAGATATCGATTATCCGAACAGGATGTCTCTTAATTAGACTGGATAATTAAGCCTGCTATATTTGGCACGAATAATAACATTTGTATCACGTGCACAGTAAACCTCGGTTATTAAGAATAATTGCACGCCTTTACAAACGAGTGTATTTCCACGGAGGAAGATTATCGTCGAGGAGATGCGGTTGCGCAACCGGAAGTCTTTTTTCTTTTAATAGTTGGCGTTTCCTCCGCCGTGGCTCGTGGTTTAGATAGTTTCCTATATCAGAAACTATTAAACGATTACATTTTTGTTCGGTGTGATTAGATAAGAATTTTGCCCAATTATTTGGAATAATTCAGTGATTTTTATCCATAACGAATGGATTCTAAATTAGTGAAAATAAAGTTAGAATCTACGAAGGAAGAGTTTTCGACAGAGGTCAGGAAATTTACTTCCAACAAACGGGGTTCGATTAAAATTCAACGCACCACGGATCATCGATGGCGTAAATAGTCGTTTCGTGCGGAAGGTAAACGATAAACGAACATTCGAACATTCCCAAGTTGTTTATCTTTTCGTTGAAAAATACCATCTTGCAGGCGTATAGGTGAGCGAAATTCTTACCTAGATAAAAATATCGAATAAAGAGTAAAAGATAAACAACAGGGGGATTCGTTAATCTTTAAACAATAATCAGAGTTCGACGTATATCGCGAAAAACGTCACGAACACATTACTTTATGTGTCACATTTCATTTATCATTTTTATTTGATTTTACTCGCGTGTTTATCGTTCGATTAAAATGTTGCCCGTTTCTAGGTCACGCTAGCTGTAATTTATCGATGGTCTCGGGATCACAATGAATAGGAAACGTTCGTTTCGTTCAGGCAGGAATTTCGGTCATTAAGTTTAATTGCACGCCGCAGCGAATAAATTTTCGCGCCCAGAGCATGCTGATAGCGTCTACGAGTTACGCAATCGGCCATTTATTCGTGCACTTGGAACGTTTCTTTTTCACTCTCGAGTTTGTTTTTTGTCGTTCGCGCGTTCACCGAGTGTTAAGTAATAATAAACGACTGTGTAGGAGTAATTTTTTTATACTTATCCGCGGTTAAAAGAAAACATCCTCCTGCGTAACTGAAAATCGTGCCCTTCCATTGTTTTCTCTCAATTTATCATACTTCTTACATTTCTCGTAAATATGTGCCACCAGGAATCGTGCAACAATGTGTTACGTAAACCGGGGAATCGATAAATTATCTAAAAACGTACCGAATAATTTATTATTCGTTCCAGAAATTCTGACGCGATTCATTTAACGTATGCGTCCGCAAATTCGAGGTGTGACACGTAGCGGGACGCAACAATGTTGGATGAAAGCATCTCGTAGCTTGAAAGTGTGCTTCTTGGAAGCAATTTGGCATGTACAGGGTGTCCTGCAATATAGCATTGAGGTCCTACTTAACACTTCTATTTAGTAGGAGAATAATTAAAGGCTTTTTAATTTCATGTTTACCTCTTATATTTGATTGATTATGTTCTTGTTTGTTTATTTATAATGTTCAATTTGAAGAAGCTAGACCGATACATACAGTTTAACGATCCTTTGGGTCGTCCTGCTCTTAAACTCCCCTCCTCTAGTTTCATATAGAACTTTCTTTGTTTATATAAATACGAGTTATAGATTAACGAAGTGACGTCGGAATGAGAGGAAATCCCTCGTACGTCAACCACCGATTTCCTCCTCTCCTCTGCTCTCCTCTAGCCGCGGTCACTTCCTCTTCTTCGTCCAAGTTTCTGGCCGCTGCCAAGTAGCCCTCCGCGAAATCGTTGACCGCCTTTTCTCGTCCGCGCGAAAAGCGATAGCGCGCTGCCAAACGCATGACTAATCGCGACGAAAGTCAGGCGTGCGTCTCGTGTCTTCCTCGAATGCCTCCGGATCGGCATGTCTTCGATCCTCGAGTTGACATTTTCGACTTTTGATCGGGCTCTTACCGGGAATCGAATGAATTATTAATACCTCGAAGACGAGAAAGGATAGGACGGAAGAATACGGGACGATTAAAGCGAAGGCTCTATTACGCGAATGTAGGTCTTCATAGGGGATCTTAATCGGACATTTTATGGATGGACAAAGGGAACTCAATTTTGTTTTTTTGTTAAAGGTGTAACGGTGTCATTTTTATGTATTTTTGAGTCGGGAAGGGTAATACGAGTGTAATGATTACTTGGCTACTGTGCAGAGATGAAAAGTTGGCTAGCACCTTTGATTGGTAAAACACTCTAACAGTATAATCTTGTTGATTATATTATATTATATTATATTATACTGTGCAATTCTGCACTCAGAGGCTGTAGTTACGTTCGACTGTAGCAACAGTACAGGTTTAGTAATCTAAAGGAAGAGTTATTAAAAAAGGTATGCAAATGCAAAGTATTGTAGAGCAAGAATTAAATGAATACAAAGAACGAACACATACAAGCCTTGTGCGTAAGCTGTTATAGTCAACATGTATGACTTCACAGCCTCGTAAATAAAACACACACCCTTCTATAAAATCTTTAGCATAGTCTATGAGATTATACCGATCAGATCTACCATCCAAGTTTCCATCTTCGTACAGTAGTTAGCTTACCAGCTAGTTGTAATAAAAGGAAACCGCCACTAAGTTTCGTTCGTACAGTGGTTCGATCGCGACTATAAATTCGCGTCAACGATGGATCATTTGAAAATCCGTCGGGAGTGAGGGCTCTATTCGTGGTGCGACGTCGCATCTCCGGTTGGCACGGACCGTGGTCTGTTTTCTTTGGAACCAGAGATACGATCCGTGTGCATCGGTGTGCGACATCGCTGAAAACAGCCGAAGCAACGTGTGCGCGCATACGCGATCCACCCGTTGTGTCGCGGGTGGGTGCAACGACGGGTTGAACGTGTTCGGGTTTCACGTTCACGCCTCGCGACAAAGATCTTTCTGCCGCAGGTGGTCAGCCGAACGATGCACGTGGCCAGGCGCATGTGCAGCGCATATCGCGCACAGAGCCCGCCAGATCAAAGTCGACTCGCCTAAGTTCGATTTCTGCGCTTCGCGACAACGATAAGGGCTGTTTCGACCTTCGCTGCGTTGCGACTCTATCAGACTATTACCTGGGTTGCAAAATTAATTTCAGAAAAGGTACCAAAATCAAAGAAAAGCAAGTGCACGCGTAGGTGTAGCATATCCCCCTGTTGAATCGAGTATTTTGTCAAATAATGGAGTGTCTTCGAGTCTTCCACCCTCGCGAAACCTAAAACAGAGAGATCATCTTTTTACGTCTATTCGGTAAGTGTCGCGGGAGTCGCACCCCCAATTATCTCCCTTGCGTTTGAACTTAGGAAAGCGCGACAAAGGGGAAAGTGGCTCGATTTGACGAAGTGGAAATTGCACTGGAGAGATGATTCATTTCAAGGTTAAACGTTTCGCGATCTTGAACCATTTCGTATTCGAGCTTATTGCATCTGTTTACATGTGCACGTTCGAGACCGTTTGGACCCAGCCTGCACATATTTATATCTTTCTGCCAGTAGGTCGTGCAGCGATTCCGCAAAATTACGTATGCAAGAGTTTGTGTATTACGTACGTACATGACGGGATGATCTTTGTTTCGTGTCGTACGCAAATACCTGAGATGCTTGCCAAAATTTCACGCTTCGGCTGCCAGACCGAAGGAAGTTTTCATATCAACGTGTGGTCTTTGCAGATTTTGGTTTATCGTTTAATAAAATTGTTGGTCGCGTCGATACTCGGGAGAAACACAAATAGGACTATTTAACGTTAACTTTGAAATAACTAGGATGTCTATGGTCTTCGAAAATGTTGGATTAGATCTCGTTGGTAGTATAAAAATTGTGGAATATTCCAACTTAGCTTGCATAGTGAAAGTATTATAGATAGATATAGTTTTTATTCCAGCTTTTAAGCCACGAAATGGACTTGGATTACAATCCACTAAATCATTTACACCCTCACTTATACCACCATACTCATATCTTACATACTAAACTTAAAATTAATCATCCTTAATCTACATACATCGAAGCCTTAAACTATCCTTAACATTAACTATGGTCTCTTTCTATTTTTATTTTTACTGCCCGCTCCTTTCCTTTCTCTTCGTCCACCCTCCCCTTTGCCAACGTTTCCTCTAGTGAAAGTATTATATTTCTGGCTATAATTCTGTAAAAAATGATAAAAAAAAATAAAATATCCATGTTTTGAAAGGTCCAACGTAAAATGGCAGGACTGGGCACAGCGTAACGAAGCAATTGGTAGAAATGAAGCTGTTGAGTACAAGGTGTTTGCATCTGGACGTGGGCCTGTATATTTACATACAACGCGGCCGTACGTGCGTCTGTGTCGGTTCCTAAATGCGCGAACTGGCAATGTCAGCGAAAACGAGAGATTAGACGGCTGAGACTCGTTGGCTCAGGTGGACGTTGATTTACTCCTTTTCTTTTCCACGTCCGCTTTTGTTCTCCCCCGGCAGTTTCGCGTGTTCCGTTTGCTCCTTTCAGTTCCGTTTAAAACGTTTCGAGGCTTGAACGTGACTCGTATTTTTGCCCAACCTTTTCAGCCGGTACTCCCTCTTTTTCTCGAAGGAGACAATTTATAATAAACGCGGGGGCGGAGCTTGTTACACGATGAAAATAGCAATTTAACCCCTGTACACCGTTCTTCTCTGTTACAACTCGTCGCTCGCGAATGATTTACTTTAATCCTGTGATATATTTCTCTTTGCCGTTGCCAAATTCGATGATCTATCTGAACAGTGTTGGGCACCCTGACCAAGTACATACGTAACATACTTCTATATGCACTCTGGATTGAGAGAACAACAGGAGAACGCCTTCTGCCCACCGACCGTTTGTTTACATATCTTCAAGCGATACTGGGAGCAAAATCAATTGGACGCCCAAGGTCTTGAAAGTTGAACAAACACGCAAAAATATACATCGGGATACACATGTAGTCCATGAAAAGAATCACAAGTTGCTAATATCTTTGGCACAAAAAAACAACGAATATAAGTTTTTGCTCTTGCTTTTAAAATCGTTATTTACCCCGATCGAATTTAGAAAGCGTCGAAAGTCCGTCCAAAACGCGCAACTGTTTGTTATTAATGTATTCTTTATATCGGGACGCAACGACGTCGTCCCGATTAGCATCGCGCGTGGGTGGATCGGTCTACGCGCGGGCAACGCAAATAGGCGGGAACCAGGCGAACAATTCGAATTATACCCGCATAATTTACACGGTGTAATATGCTCATATAGCCGGCGCTGCGAAATGTACACAGACGAAATTGCTTTCACGAGAATACGTCAGGGCTTATCCCATTTGGACAGCTGCCAATGTACCAATAGCCTAACCGGTGAGATGCGCCAAAAATAACGTCCCGCTGCTTCGAAAAGTTTCAATGTACGAGAGCTGTCAATTAAGTGACAGCCGGTGGGCTTGTCAGGGAAAGAAACCAGACCCAGGGATCCCTTTACCGACTCGAATTTCGACCCGTTATTCGCTGCATTTATTATTGCTGGATTGCGTTGAAGCGGTAGAAAGGAACTCTCTTCGATCCTGGCCTCTCGACGTCAAGGCACTCGTTCGTCGATGATGGCCATGGAACTGAGAAAATCGGAGTAATATTGTAAGTTTAGTAAGACTTGCATGGCGATAACTGTTTTAACTGAGGCATTCAGGTGCAAGTCGCGTCCTAGTTAGCTTCTTCAGGTATCAAATGATACACTGATATCAGTGATGGGCAAAATCGTAATCGCAATCGCATCTTTCCAAGTTGTAATCGTATTCGCAAATTTTTTATTTCAAAACCGACATCAGATTCGTGTTCCTCGCATTAAAAAACTTAGAAAACCATGCTTTCGTCAAAATAAAAATTTTTTAAAAAGTTACGCTATCTAGGCTCTGCTCTATGGGCACGAATTTTAATTGAAAATTTTTCATTTTTCATTTCGACGAATGTATGGTTTTCTAAGTTTTTTGGGGCGAGGAACACGAATCTGAAGTCGGTTTTGCGGTAAAGAATTTCAATGGCTGTAAACCTTTAATAATACGATCGTAATCGTATTCGTAATCACAACTCGAAAACATTCGATTACAATTGTATTCGTATTTACGATTACGATTTTGCCCATCACTGAGTGATATAATTGTACTGTCTGCATTGCAAAGGCTCGACCATAGATGTATCAGACGAGAAGATCAAGTAATCGAGCCAATCGTGGATGGATCAAAGAATGATACCATAGAGGTGGGTTGTCCTGATCAGTCTTGCTCTGAAGATCGAGGAGTTAAGTCATTTCTGACCATGCTAACATTTTCAAAGCTGTATATGCATCTCAACTAAAAAGAATCTTAATTGTCGCCAAGCTATGCATTAAACAGTCCGAAAAGAGACGACCATCGAGAGATCGAGCTCGCCATCTTGTGAATGTCGACGGCTCGCGAGGTGCGCGAGCTTAGAGATTTATTTCGCGATGGGTGACTCACTTGGCGGCGCCAAACGGACCGCCCTATCTCTTTTTCGTCACTTCCCTCTTTTTCGCGTCCTTTTTCCTCCGTTTCGCTTGAACTGGTCCCGTATCTGGGGCCTGGCGAATCGCTATCGCGCCGCGCGACTTTCGTCCGGACAAGGAGACTGATAATCAGTCGCAGACACACGGAGCACGAATAAAAATTGGCTTCTTATCGCCTGATTCATTCGAGGAACAGCGCCGCTGGCTTTCCTGGAGCGTTCGTTTCGAAGAGTTACAATGAAAAACCACGATAGGAGCCATTTTCGAAGATATGCACTTCTGGAAACGTGACCCAAATATACAAGGTGTTGACTTATACATGAGCAGCCAAAAGAGTGATTGTACAGAAAGATCGATAGTGACAATTTTTCTTTTTTTTTTATATAAAAGCACGTTCTAAGCTTTATACTGTTACTGTATGTCGTTATCAATTTTATCGTATGAGAAGGAGTCATTAGAACTCGTCGTTACAATGAATTGGACCAACCAGTCTTGGTTAAACCGTCGTCCAGTGGTAGTACATCGATCGAAGAGAAACACGAGAAATAGACTGGCAGTATTCGCCAGATAGATTTCCGATTCCCAGCGACGTTACAGCCCGCCTTTCGACGTTCCTCTCAGATGGTGGCCGGCAGGAAGTTACTGAAAGCTTGCCACCGTGCGCCGCTGTTTTTACTGGCGATCGACCGATAAACATTTACATCCTGATCGTCGAAAACAGCCTGACGACCCATTTCCCGAATCCCAGAACGCAGACATTATCGGCATCGACTTTTGCTTCGAGTCTATCGATGAAAGTTGATCATACGACGGAGAAATATTCCTTTGAAAGACAGAAGAATGGATAATATATTTCCTGGAGATCATTGCAATATTTTACGCGAATTAAACCTCCCCATGAATATCGATTTCACCTTTTAACAGAGAAAGTATTAATTCTTCATGAACTAGTTGATGCTCAAACTAAATAATCAGCGCTCCAACTTGCAGGACATTATATCATAAAGTGTCTTCATTTAAATCTTAGTCGCTGACGACTTCAAAAGTAGCCTAAACGGCGATAAGCCGCCGCATCTGGCAACTCTGAGCACTACACGGTACGAAACAGAGTTTGGCACGATTCAGCGCAACCTGCGTCGAGAAAAATGGGTCTGCGGAAAGTTGCATCGCCAAATTTTCAATCACAAAGTTGAAATCATCGTATGATGGGGAAAGGGAAGTCGTCGAGCGTGCCAAAATGGCGATCGTTAATCATTCGGAGGATTCCTCAAGGATCCGATTGCGCAAGGGTAAGAGATCCAAAGAAGGCGAGACGGCTATGAGTGCGTAATAGTAATAACGCTTCCAGGCGCTCCAGAACAGAATCGTGGCGCGGATCGCGCGCTTCGTCTTTCCGTGGATGTTGCGGTGCTTTTTTAACGACGACCAGGACCTTCGAACGCCCACGGGTTCTCACGCCCACCTACGCCGCATGTGCTCCTTTTTATTCAAGGGCTATTAATAGATCTCGCTGTTTCTCTGCGCGAAACTTTGTGTCGTCCACGCTACGGAAGCGAAGGAAAACTGTGCACGCGCGCTTACCGATCTTGTGCCGTAGGATTCGCACGTTCGACAGCAGAGGGACCTGCTTCGATGTACGATGCACTTTAATGTATAATACCATCGACATACGATGTACTTCGATTATAAGTGGCGTGGGAACACGGTTGAGGCCTCTTGTGGTGCTCTGAACACTGTTTATATTGTTATCGAACAGTGCCTAATTCGGGAGCACAGAGTTTCTGCCATTCTACCCCCATCACCCCAATTATTCCTCTCAAATACTTGTGTCTCACAGTCTAGCAGTATACTTTCCACATTCACACCATAAAACAACTCCTTCTCCACATCTCCTCTACCCATCCGTCTTCTAAATCCATCCTCATCTCCTTAAACTGTGTTATTCGTGTAAGAAGCGGTTGCGCACATCCCTTTTACGTAAATTTACTTCCCTGAAGCGCCTGTGGAGTTGCCACGGGTGCGATCGTCGCGTGCAATTTTCATTTGCAACTGGTCGCGAAGGGAGAAAGCAACGAGGGTGCCACGTACGCATCCTCTTCCTGTCACGAAGCTAGCCAGGCTTAAATTGG
Source organism: Hylaeus anthracinus (assembly GCF_026225885.1). NCBI lineage: Eukaryota > Metazoa > Arthropoda > Insecta > Hymenoptera > Colletidae > Hylaeus > Hylaeus anthracinus. The sequence continues at coordinate 12,318,285 of NW_026534330.1, read as the reverse complement.
GCTTACGATCCGAGCATCGGTCGCTTCACACCTCTCACCACGGTTTTATGTCCTCGAGTTTCGGGGGGTGAAAGTCCAGACGGCGCCTGGAGGACTGCCCTCCCTCCATTCGCAGTCTGACGACCACCTTTCCGCTAATCCGCCGCGCGCCGTACACGAGTCTCGCCTTTTATCGCTTTTAGGTTTCACCGACCCTGCGGAGCTGTCAGGCAGACAGCAACGGAAGTATGGTACTGTAGAACTATGTTAGGTGGACTAATTGGGAGAAGATATTGTTTAGTCTAGAGGTTTTATAATAATAAGTGGGTGGGATTTAATTTTACTTAAACCCTTGCACATTAATGTTCATATAGTATTGAGATAGGAAGAGTAGGAATGTTTATGCAAAGCCATGGTTTCACAAATACAGAAACATAAGTAAAAGTATGTCTTTCCCTCCCACGCGGTATAACGTGTACATTATCGTTGAATATTTTATATATTCTTGGATTTGTGCGTATTCTCATAGATTTGGGCATATTTTCATTTGCCATAAATGCACACACATTTGAAGGTTCTCATAGATTTGAACATACTTTCATTTACCATAAATGCATACATATTCATATATTCTAATAGATTTGGGCATGTTTTCATTTGCCATAAATGCATACACATTTGCACATTCTCATATATTTGGGCATATTTTCATTTGCCATAAATGCATACACATTTGAAGGTTCTCATAGAGTTGGGCATATTTTAATTCGCCATAAATGTATACACATTTGCAGTCTAGTAATTTCTAATCCCTTGTGTCAACAAACAAACATCACGTTCCTGAAATCTCTTACAAAAAGTAACACTTTCACCATCCTTCCCTTCTGAACCTCAATTTTTGTAACAGGGTGGCACTCTTGTTCTATGCATCAAGGACACCAATTGCTTTTCCCCTCGAGGAACAATCGCGAGTGTGAATCCTATTTATCGAAATTTCGCGAAGAGCCGATGGATCCTCGCAGTTCCCGCAAAAATTCTCGGTTCGTCGGTCAACAGGCAACGAAACAAAGAAGTACCGTGGGGGTGGCACGAGCGACAGAGGGGTCGCTCGATTTCCGTTCGTGTCGTCCCCCCAGGACACGGGGCGCTGGAAGGATCGATAAGGTTCGAAGGGTTCCTCGCGTTCCCCTTCACCCCGCGCGTGGAATTAGGAATTCTTACATGGAGGGGTTCCCCGTGTACGGGATGTTTATTCCGTGGTTCGGGGGCGGTGGCCTCCCTTTTCATTCACCCTCGGCGACGAGCAATATCCGCGGGGGGTCACTGGAATCGCCCTGGCAACACAATGCCCCCGTGAAAGAACGTGAGCGGCGATGTAGACCGATCAAAATTTCAACCCTCGCCGATATCACTTTTATGCCAAGTGTCGGCGATAAATTCACGGCCAGACGAGTCGTAGATCTACGGATAGGCTCTTGGTTGAAAACAGGACCCCATACAAAGTTTGGGAAAACCTTGGACTACGGTTACTTGAAGTTTGTCGACATATTTGTCGTGTTTACTTCTTTGGAAAATGTTCAGAAGAGGAAAGGGAACTTCGGAAAATCGTAGTGTAGGGTTTTGTGGGCTGTATGTGGAAAAGCATCACTCTCACGCATCGTATCGAGAGCTTTTATCATCCCTTAGCAATAAAACGAAATGAATTCATCCTTCCTCTTAACTTTTCCAACACTCCTCTCAAACTTGAACACTCGATTTTTCTGTTTCATGGAAGCAAATCTGATATAAAATCCATATATGAATGACAGGCTTTTCACTGAAGCAGTAAATAAATCAATTGAGAATAAATGAAAAGTTAAAGAAAATAAATCTGCATGGAATTCGTGAATTTGGCGAAGTCGCGAAAATAAGTACGAGTTTGAATTCAATGAAAATAAGTTTCAGTTGTTTAGAAATGAAGCGCGAGGCTTATATTTTTCACAAGTATTAGTCTGGAAATCAACGCGTTAACTCAAAGTTGACATCTCTCTTCGTTCGAAACGATAAATCGAAGGCTCGATAGGTCAGCTCCCGTGGCAGTTGGAGGAACAGAGTTTACCGTACTCGGTCGTCTCTGGATTCACGGTCAACGTGCGTGCGGCCCCTGCTAGTCTGGGCGTCGGGACGCCCGGCGCCACGTCTGTACGCCCCTGCACCCTCGCCGCCCGCGGTGCCTCGTAAATTCAGGAGCGGAGCGCGACGCTGGCTCTCCCGTTTCGTTCCCTTATCGGCGTCCAGGGATCGTGAGCGATATAATTTCCCAGTTTTTTCGTCGCTGAAACTTCGATCGTGCCAGATTCGTGACGCTGGCGCCGTCGCTGGGAACTCTGCGCGATTTCTCCACGCATTCGCGGTCTGTAAACAGTTCACCGCAACGTAATTGCGTCCCTCTTCCCTCATCGAAGCACTAAAACTTTGTAATTTACGTGCTAACAGTAGAATATCTCTCCCTCGAATAAGAATTCGGGTTACGGTCTCTTGTGAGCAAATTGCTATCGGTAAACGTGTTTTTAAAAAGGAAGATTGCATTTCTTTATTAGTGGAAGAAACCTTTGGTATATACACGGTCTGTCTAAAAAGAAACCGAACTTTTGCAATAAAAAGAAAAAAGTACAAGTAAAGTTTATTTACTCAAGATAATCTCCTTCTGCGTCAATACAGCGTATAGACCGCGTAATTAACATTTCGAAGGACCTTTGCAGCTCCTGTTTTGGTAGCCTGTTTAGTATGGCGGCTACAGCGGCCTGAATCTCCGAAATATTGCTATAATGTGTCCCTTTCATTGGAATTGACATTGTTACCTTGGATCATTCACCCTACTCGCCTGATCTGGCTCCCTGCGATTATTTTTTTTTCCTAAAATTGAAAATTCCAATGAAAGGGACACATTATAGCAATATTTCGGAGATTCAGGCCGCTGTAACCGCCGTACTAAACGGGCTACCAAAACAGGAGCTGCAAAGGTCCTTCGAAATGTTAATTACGCGGTCTCCACGCTGTATTGACGCAGAGGGAGATTATTTTGAGTAAATAAATGTGTGTGTAAAAACTTTACTTGCACTTTTTTCTTTTAATAGCAAAAGTTCGGTTTCATTTTAGACAGACCGTGTATTATAAATTCAAATGCGAACAAAGGTAACGAAATACCGAGAAAATGGGCAATTATCAAGTTATAAATGTAAAGTCCACGAGCCCTGAAAATTGCATTTTTTGATTAGTGGGAAACCCCTTTAGTATATATTATAATTTAAGATGCGAACAAAGCTAACGATGTACCGAGAAAAGGGGCAATTATCAAGTTACAAATGTAAAGTACACGAGGCCCTGAAATATTCGCGCGGGAGCGCGTATATACATACGTGCAATTTGTGATCCAGCGTTAAATTGCAGGACGTAATTCTCGCGAATACGTGTCCGCTGGTGAGCCGCACGCTCGAAGGTCCTGACTTTCCAACCGTGTTCCACCGACAAACAAGAGGACGCAGTCCATCCTGTCGTAAAGCAATGACAACGATAGCGAGTCGCAATTTAATCTTTCGAATGTCCTTCGGATACACCGTATATGTCAAGTCGTGTACCCTTGCGCATCGCGATCCAAAGATGCTTCTCGCTAAAGGAGAAATAGATACACCGATCCGTACTTCGGTTCCCCCGTTAAGGTATCATTCCTGCAGTTTATTACTTATACTGCCTGCTGGAGAAGTAAGCCGTTCGATGTATTTGTCAGTAATATTTTTCTTCGTCCGAGAGCATTAGGTAACGAAGTCACTGGCAGAATCCTCTTTGGAATATTAAATGGGGGTATGAAGGTAGCTTATCTTAGTTTTAACCCTTTTCGCTCGAGCCATTGTTCCATAGAATGAAATCCAGTCCATTTTTATAATAAATTTCTGTAAAACCAAAAAACTCTACTTAGAACAGAGACATCTACGAACATTCGTGACTCAATGAATTATTATTATAATTTATAATTAGCTGTATTCTGATATATGTAAAATTAAAATTATACGTTCAAAAAGTCACTTTTAAATTACATATATCGCCCTAGAGGCGCCACTCGAGTGCAAAGGGTTAAATATCGTGGATGTCGTCGCAAACAAAATTATACATGAGCGATTTTTAACCACAGCTTTCTATTTTATCTTAATTGTCCTAATTTCAGTTGCAGAAAGGACGTAGTTGCCATTGCTGAGAATTAGAGAATTGTATATAGAGACTTTTTTCGTCGAGGGCCACCCGGTATGTCACGCGGTCGGTTTAACGCAGGAAAGCTACTTATTCCCCGTCGGAGCGGAGCCTCGTCGGCAATCATACGGCATTAATACTTTAACCTACTCGTTCTCAAAGCTCTTACCATTTCAGTGGCGGAACTCTTCTTCAATTCAAACGGTCAACACAGTGCATTTAGATACATATGCACACGTCTTCCAGAATTATGTTATGCAAACTCGATATAGGCAGAACGCATAAATAAAAATTATGATGCAGTCTTGATTTAAGTACTTTTGTATATTCTATTGGGTTGTCCAGAAAGTTCGTGCCAATTTTTAAGAAACATTCAAAGACACGTTTGAATTTTTATATATATTTATTGAATTATACATGTACCATTTCGTGCCACAATTTTTCCACCTTTTAAGAGAATGTCCACATGTTATCTGTTTTCAACCATTCCGATATATTCAGACCTGTACCGCCTACTAAAAATCGGCATGGACTTTCCAGACAATCCAACGTATATCTGTGTTTAGTTCTGTACATATATTCGTACTCTTTATGTCTACTGGAAAAATTTATCTGAATTAAACGATCATTAACGATAGTACATTTTATGTATATATTTATAATAAGACATTTATTTGAAAACATCAAACCATTTAATTTAGATAAGTTTCTCCAATAAAGGTCAAATATTTAAGGGCCTGTCTATAAAATATAGCCAACGACATTTTCGTTACTCCAAATATTTAGTTGCATATTTTCCCCACATCAAGTTTGCAGTTTATTCTAAAACTGTTTTAGTCGTTCATTCGTTTCTCATTACATCGGTATCATAGCCGATCTCTGCGAGAGGGCGACGTGGCTACCGTGCACACTGAAAACCTGACTTAATGGGCCTTCCCGCAGGCTACTTAACCCTCATCAGCGTTGGTCACCTGGTTGAAAGTTACGCAGATGCAGCCTTAATCCGGCTGACGCGAGAAAGCGTACGTGCATTACCACAAACGCAATCGGCCATTGAGAATTCCTTCTAATGGATTCTTTCAAGGAACCGTTTACCACCGATTAGTCGGGATCGTTCGAGTTCATCGTTTTTCGTTATCTTTCGTGTGAACGAACCCTCCTGAATGTAGACTGAGAGGTCGACGCTTCGTTTTAAACGCGAGGAGGGTAACAAAATTATTCTTCAAGGATTATGGACGAATTTATTTGTGTGCACTTTAGATTGATTGCAGGATAACTTGCCCATATGTTGAAATAAAAATTGTCTCGAAGCGACTTCATATGCCAAGAAACATTTATTTTAATGCAAACATGAATTATCCTTGTTACGATGGGAAAATCGTGTTTGCCATTTAGCTAGAAAAATTTGCCTCGAAATCCGTAAAACGTAGAGCAAGAAAGATAATAGGATTTGTTCCTATTCAATACATAGATTTCCTGAGGAAATGGTTAGATAACGATAAACGGAAGATGGATAAGATAAAGCGGACTTTCCCAATCTCGAATATCCACTGTGTCGTTATATTATCATTACGTTCACCTGACATCTCGTTTAGTAGTTTGCTACTCATGAAATATGCTCGAGTTAAAATGATATCAATTAAGAACCACCGTAAAATATTCGAGACTCTCAAGTCATGATACTTTCAATTTTCAATTATGCCTACGAAGCATTATTTAACGATCAACAAAAATTCCATATATAACATTTTTATATATAATAATACTATAAAAATGTCAACAAGTGTCACGTTGACATTTCACATTAGCATTGTACATCCAGAAAACGGTCGAACGCCTCGCCTGAGTTCTCGCGTCAACGTCGTGCCACTCGGTGGTGCTCTTAATTAATGAAAAGATCGTGTAAAGTGGCGTACGGGCGCTGTATATGTACACGTGCGCACCCACACGCGCTCACGCGAGCTCGATAATAACGAGCGCGAGCGTGTATGGCGGTGCAATTAACATACTGCGGGGGCAGGCTCCCCTGACAAAGGATAATCGCTTGCGCCCTATTCGCGCGGCGGCCTTACAACTTCTGAATGTTATTAAACGTAATTTAATATCTGGCCGTGCCCAGCGCGGATCCCTCGTGGAATTTACGGCGGTGCAGGACGATATCCTATTAAACTCTATGGTCCAACAGCGGCGGGTACATGCTTTACGCGCCATCGTGGGCGGCATCCGTTTCACTTTCTTCAAAGCAGGAAGGAGTTAGCGTCGCAGACCATTGCGTAACGTCAATCAGCCTTTGCGTCGTACCTCTGTGATTTTATCCAGCTCGATGAATCGCACCGCGACCTGCTTAACCCCTTTCGGAGCTGCCGAGACATATACGTCCCCAGTAATTGTTCCAATACATCCGAATTCTACATTCCATGCTTTATCACGTTCACTGAAATATTTTCCTAGGTGCATTGGACCTGAATTATTTTTTCGTAATTTAATTTAAATTTAATTTGGATTATGGAGGATCGAATGCAGCTTTCCACGTTCTAATAGACGAATCGAAATGAAACTGGTTTTACGCTGCCTTGGCAAAACCAATCGGCTAATGCATCAAGAAAAAACAGCAGTGAGAAGGCCAAAGAGGTGATCTAGAACTTTGGAAAGGTTAATTCCTCTTTCTTTACACTTTGTAGGAGTTTCAAGGAGAATATCGACATACGGATAATCGAAATCCCACAGTGACACAGTCAGAAAAATTATATACCTTCGATCTCAATAGGCCTACTTCGAATAATTCATTTTCCTAAAGGAAGACAGAAAACGCAACGCCATTACATAAATGAGGATCCTTGAAATCGAAGCTCGCGTGTCTTCGCGTGTCTTCGCGTATCTTCTCTCTGTGGAATTAACTTTCCACCCTAGTTGGGAGAAAAGTTCCAATATCCTTGTAGTAGGAATTCGTGAGGGAAGGGCGGGACCTCTGCTTGGGTCGTAAAATAAATTTTCGTTCGCCAGTTAGGGTAAATAATTGATCAGGATAAGACCGAGCAATTAACGTGGGTCATTGAAAGGCTCGTTGAAAGAAACTGGGAACTATCACGCAATGGTCAGCGATGGCATTCCTTGGAGATGGGCAAAATACTTATCTAGATACATTTTTGCAATAACTAATAAAAGGTAGACGATACTTGTTGAGTGAAAATTAGAATGTAAATTGCAGAATAAAA